>NC_092055.1:66859503-67233934 GCF_003086295.3 Arachis hypogaea
GGGGACAAAACACAAAAGTATGCTATTTTGATGCTTAAGTGTGAGTTCATGTGCTAGAATCTATTCAAATTGAGTCGAAATATATCATCAAATATGGACTCTCATGGCATGAATGACAGAACAATAGCATCTTAAGCCCCAAAACACCAAGACAGTACCAAAGCATTTTCTTTTGGGGGTTGGAAACGCACCAATGTTGCCAATAACGAAGTCAATCCGAACCTCAATTTGGATCAAATATTTCACTCCAAGTCACTTAAAACTTAAGCAAGTAAGCCACATTACAATAAATAAAGGCACAAGAATATTAGAATAGTTAATTTTCATTTGATGTAATTTTCTTTCAATTTCATTTGAATTGTAATTAGGAGAGCCTATATAAAGGCTTAGTTTCTCATTCAAGCATTCTAATTGGAGGGGGAGTCCGGAATCACACACTAATCCCTGGCACCACCACTGGAGGGCCTTTAGACCCCCTTCCACACTTTTCCTCTCTTCTATTTCTTCCATAACTTTGTAAATATTTTAGTTACTACTCTTTCCATTTGGAGAAGGAGCTCTATCATAATTCAATGGGTTGATTATTTTCATTCTTTCTTCTCTTCATATCTCTTTGATTTACTAGAAAGATTTCAATCTTCATTCAAGCATTCAACTATCTTGGGAAAGAGGTTTAATGTACATGGATCCCATTTAAGCCTTGGAAGAGGAATAATGGGATCTTACAAGAAATCCTTTCTTATGCTAGACTAGATTGGGGGTTGGACGGATATAGTGACATGTAATTCTCCCAATACATTGATCTAAAAAGGTATGTGGTATAATCAGTGACCACTCTTCATCTCTTTTCATGAGCAACTAGATCAAGAAATTAGCAATTATTCAAGTCTAGAGATAGTGAATTGCCAAGGAATTGGAATTCACTCACTCTTTATTGCCAAGAGATTAATGGGTTGCATCATTGAAGATGACATGAAAGCAATTGATCCGGAGAATTCAATATCTCTTTGTCCCAATGCTTATTTTATCTTTAGTTCTTCTATTTACTTTATAGTCATTTAATTTTTGCACTTTACTTTCCATACTTTACTTTTCTTGTCATTTACTTTCCTGCACTTTATTGCTTTCTTTACTTTTATGTTGTTTACATTTTTTGTTGATTATCTCTCCTTAATGTTTGTCTAACTAGAATAATCAATCAACTATTGTTTGCTTAATCCGTCAATCTCTGTGGGATTTGACCTCACTCTATTGTGAGTTTTTACTTGACGACACATCGGTATACTTGCGAAGGGAGATTGTAGAGATACAAAATTTCACGTACCAAGTTTATGGCGCCGTTGCCGGGGATTAATCGTGATTAACAAACTACCGGTTGATTGATTACCTAGATTAGACATTTTTTATTTTGTTTCTATTACTTTCATTCCTTTATTTTCTCTTGCCAATCAACAGTTTGTGTTAATGCCTCACTAAGAATTCCTTGGTGACAAAAGGAAATTATCTGCTTCTTGGTGATTGTGTTATTGACACATCACAGTTTCTTTATTTGCTTAGTTTACTTTTAAATAAATTGAGATGAAATTGCATAAGATAAGTTTGGTGATGCCTTGCAACAATTTATTTCCAATCTTTACTGGGTACTTGCATCAATTCCAATTGAAAGTGTCACACTAAGTTTGGTGTGCCACTCATCTTCCATGCAGAGTATCATGCACACCCCACTTGTTTATGCAATCACAATGTCTCTATTTCTTGTGCCTTTATGGTATCCTTAATTTTGCTTGCCTAACCACATGCATTACTCACAATCTATTGTTTTAAGACATTCATGACCCATCATGAACCTCATCACTGCTGTTTTATTTGTTGCTTGAAGACAAGGAATCATCCTAAATTGGTGTGTGAAGGGGAAGAATAGAAGGAAAGTGACAACAAAAAGGAAGATGAACTACAAGGTGATAAACTTCTTTCCTCTTATTTATTCCTAGTATATTCTATTGCATGAGTATCTTCTATTTCTTGTATATGCATGTGCGTTGTGAATAAGCATAGCTTGATTACTGAATTGTAACATGTTGCTATGATATCATGATTATCATCTTGAGTTTTGTGAGTTCAAAGTAATTAAGCATCATGATCATAAACAAACAAGGTAACTCAAGAAGAAGTTAGCATGAGCTTATAAGTATTGGAAAACTAGCATGACTATTGTTGCTCAATTGCATTGGAATTTATTTAATTGAAGTTTTCATCTAGGACATTTTATGAAATTTTTTAAATCATGAGAACCTTGAAGAAGCAAATGCAAATAAGGCAAGAAAAGAAAAAGGGAAAGAATGAGAAAGCTGAAGGCTCTGAGTACCAATGACAATTCATTTGTCAAGTACTTGTGGTGTTTATGTATCAAGCAAAAATCTTGAAAACAAAACACTTAGAGTCAAGGTTAGGCTCAAACGCAAAAGCACTCCCTCAAAACTCAAGGCTCTGAGCATCAATGATTAGAGAGTAAAGAAAGAAATAAAGGAGCTTAAAGAAGTCCTCTAATCAAATGCTTGTAGTGCTTATGTATCAAGTGGTAATACTTGAAAACAAAGTATTTAGAGTCGTAGCTTTCAACTCATGATGCAAAGTACCCAAAAAAAATAAGCCAAGAAGAGAATAAAAAGCTTGTTTCAAGGAAGGAATATAAATAAAATATTTCATAAAGTGAGCTAGATAGAAACATCAATTATTTGAATTTCTTTTGTGATTGTTGCATGCATAGAAAACTAGCTAACCATGAATACTAATCATGTTTTATTTGGCGTTGTGATGATTGTGCATCATGTTTTATTTTTCTATGCTTTTTAACCTTTAATTTTCACTAATCATGCTTAATTATTGAATACTTTTGTGCTTAAATCATAGATTACATTCAATTCTTTGATTTGGTTTGAATTTATAGAAATTGGTGGAAAAGGAAGTAAAAAGCACAAAACAAGCATGAAAGAAGAAAGGAGCTTAAAAGGTGAAGCAAAGAAGAGAAGAAGCAATGATAAGGCAGCATTCATGGCACCAACGCTAGCATCAACGCCAATCAGGGTAGCGTTAGTGGCACTAACGCCAGAGGAGCAAGAATTTGTGGCGTTAGTGGCAACATCAGCCACAGTAACGCCAGCGCTAACGCCGGCCAAGGAAGATTTATGGCATTAGTGGCAGCGTTAACCACACTGACGCCAGTAATAACACTGAGCCAAGGATGAATTGTGGTGTTAGTGGCAGCATTAGCCACACTAACGCTAGCACCTGGTAGCGTGACCGTGTCTTCTTCAAACACGAATAACTTGAGCTACAAAGCTCCAAATGAAGTGATTTCAGTGGCATTGGAAAATAGGAATCTAGAGCTTTCCAAGAATATATGGCGCTACGTGATGGACATCAAATTTGAAGGAGAAAACTTACCCCAAAAGTGCAAAGATGAATATAGTATCAACCTATAGTAAGGCTAGCTGACCTCTTCATCTTCCATGGAGTATAACTCGATCTGTAAAGCTTTAAATGATGCGCTTCAAAAAACATTAGAAAGTAGACATTCAGGGCTTTCCACCAATATATAATAGGATGGGGTGGACATTAAGTTTGAGCTTCAGAATCTGGCGTCATTAATGCCACTAACGCTGCCAACACCAGGTCTTAGCGTTAGTAACGCTGGTAACGCCAGCAATAACACCTGGGACCCTCGCAGGCTGACCTTGTCCCCTTCAAAGGAGCATAACCTGAGTTATGGAGGCAAATTGAGGTGCTTCCAGTTGCGTTAGAAAGCTGACATTCAGAGCTTTCCAACGATGTATAATAGTTAATAGTGGGCATAAAATTGGAGCACGAACAATAGGCATCTTTAAGCCCCAAAAACTCCAAGACCAAGTCAACCTGGAAGCAATTTTCTTTTGGGTGTTGGCAACGCCACCAATGCTGCCCAATAACGCCAAGTCAATCTGGAACATCAATTTGGATCAAATATTTCACTCCAAGTCTACTTAAAACTCAAGCAAGCAAGCCCACAATTACCAATCAATAAAGGCCACAAGAATCATCTAGAATAGTTAATTTTCATTTGATTGCAATTTTCTTTTAATTTCATTTGAATTGTAATTTAGGAGAGCCTATATAAAGGCCTTAGTTTCTACATTCAAGGCATTCTAAATTGGAGGGGGAGTCTGGAATCACACACACACACATCCCCTGACACACACCACTGGGAGTGGGCCATTAGACCCCTCCCTTCCACACTTTTCCTCTCTTCTATTTCTTCCATCACTTTGTAAATATTTTAGTTACTAACTCTTTCCATTTGGAGAAAGATCTCTATCACAATTCAATGGGTTGATTATTTTCATTCTTCTTCTTCTCTTCATCTCTCTTTGATTTACTAGAAAGATTTTAATCTTCATTCAAGCATTCAACCATCTTGGGAAAGAGGTTGAATGTACATGGATCCCATTTGAGCCTTGGAAGAGGAATAATGGGATCATGCAAGAAATCGTTTCTCATGCTAGACTAGATTGGGGGTTGGTCGGATATAGTGATATGTAATTCTCCCAATAATTTGATCTAGAAAGGTATGTGGTATAATCAGTGACCACTCTTCATCTCTTTTCATGAGCAATTAGATCAATAAATTGGAAATTGTTCAAGTCTAGAGAGAGTGAATTGCCAAGGAATTGGGATTCACTCACTCTTGATTGCCAAGAGATTTATGGGTTGCATGATTGAAGATGACATGAAAGCAATTGATCTGGAGAATTCAATATCTCTTTATCCCAATGCTTATTTTATCTTTAGTTCTTCTATTTACTTTATAGTCATTTAATTTTTTGTACTTTAGTTTCTCGTACTTTACTTTTCTTGTCATTTACTTTCCTGCACTTTATTGCTTTCTTTACTTTTATGTCGTTTACATTTCTTGTTGATTATCTCTCCTTAATGTTTGTCTAACTAGAATAATTATTCAACTATTGTTTGCTTAATCCTTTAATCTCTATGGTATTCAACCTCACTCTATTGTGAGTTTTTACTTGACGACACATCGGTATACTTGCCGAAAGAAGATTGTAGAGATATAAAATTCCACGTATCAGGTGGTGGGAGAAGGGAAAAAGAAAGTGTGGATGGTGAAAAGGAAGGAAGAAGGATAGAAGAGTATGAATGTGTTGAAAATGGAGGAAGATGGGGTAATTATAGGTGTGGGTCATGGTTTCGTTTATGGGGAGGGGTGACGGGAAAGTGAAATTTGAATTTGGTTTGTTGGAAGGAGAGATAGATGGGATTAATGAGAGGTGATTGGGTAGAGTGAGAGTTGGGTTGAGGGAATCTAGGGGAGTGTTGGTTGATGGAATGGATAAATGTGGATGGAAAAGTGGGTGAAAGAGGAGAGAGAATGGATAAAGTTTGAATGGGTAAAAGGTGGTTGGGAAGTGGGGTAAACCATTGGCCAAAATCAAGCTCCCATTCTTGAGACCCCCATGGGCATTAAACACTGGTCCAGCGATCAACCCCAGCAGGGGGGTATACCCTCTTTTTTTTTTCTCGGCGTTTAATGCCACTAATGGGTGTTAAACGCCCTAGGAGAGCAAAAATTTTATTGGTGAGCTCCCTTTTGGACGTTAACCGTCCAAACCAAGAATCCCTCTCTCGGCACTAAAGGCCCTCCCTGGCGTTTAGCGCCTGCAATATGTCCTCTCCAGGGTGAGCTGTTTTCTCACCCAAGTGTTCCAGTTCTTATTCTAAGTGCTATACATGATCACAAACATAAAAAAAACTAGGAAAACTACGAAAATCAATGAGAGATAAAATGATAGAAATTCAAAACAGAAATAACATAAAAGTAAACTAAATGATACTAATGGCTGGGTTGCCTCCCAGCAAGCACTTTTTTACGGTCATTAGCTTGACGGGAAGCTCCTCTAAAGAGGAGGATCATAGGGTCTCAGGTCTTCACCCCTCATGGTGAACTTCTTTCATGTGCTCTCATGAATAAGTTCAACATGCTCTAGAGACAGGATTCTGTTCACAGTGTGTGATATAACGGGACTCTGAGTGAAGACTACTCTCATGTCAGGTGAGAAGTCCTCAGTAGGAATCTTCTTATTACTCCAGTCTTTGGGTACTTTCTTCTTAGGGCCTCCTCCATTAATGTTGGGTGGTGAATTCCCAACACCAAACTTAGGTTTGGTGTCCAGGGATACTGTATAGCTTTCCACCAAGTGGGAGGGCTGAAGTTCTGAACTCTGCATAGAAATACCTCGTTTGTCGGAGAGTGGGGGAGGTTTAAAGATCTTGAACAGCATATGGTCCTCATGCATCCTCAGGACTAATTCTCCTCTCTCCACATCAATCAAGACTCTTCCAGTTGCTAGGAATGGCATTCCTAGGATGATGGAGTTGTCCTTCTCCTCTCCCGTATCAAGTATCACGAAGTCTCTAGGGAGGTAAAGGTTTTTAACCTTTACAAGGACATTCTTCACAATCCATATGCCCGCTTTAGGGACTTATCCGCCATCTCTAGTGAGATCCTTGTGGGCTGTGCCTCTTGGATCCTCAGCTTTTTCATCATAGAGAGGCATCGGATTTATGCTTGATCCAAGGTCGCACAGTGCCTTCTCAAATGTGATTGTCCCTATTGTACAAGGGATCAGGAAACTCCCGGGGTCTGGCTTCTTCTTTGGTAGCTTCTTCTACACCAGTGCACTGTACTCCTTTGTTACCACCACAGTTTCATCTTCGCTTAAGGCCTTTTTCTTAGAGAATACACTTTTCAGACAGACTATATAAGGAGGTTTCTTCTTCTGTAGTAACTTCTTAAGGATTTCCAAGAATTGAGTGAGTTTCTCATCCTTGGTCTCTTCTTGCAATTTTCGAGGTTGTTGTCCTTCAGGCTCCTTCACCACTACTGGGGCGTGCATTAATGTACTGCTAGTCTCTTCTTGAGCCTCTTTCTCTTTCAGTTCCTCAGCAACATTCTCCTCTTCGAGCATGGCCTCCTTGCCCCTGGTCAGGGCCTTGCATTCTTCCCTTAGATTTATCTCTGTGTTTCTTAGAAGAGTGTTGGGAGGTCTCTCAGGTATTCTCTTGCTCAAATGACCTATTTACACATCTACGTTCCGAATTAAAGATCTAATCTCTTGTATAAAACTGTGAGTGGTCTTGGAAAGGTCAGAGACTATTGTGGCTAAGTCAGAGAGGCTATGTTTTGAGGTCTCCTACTGCTGCTGATAGGGTTAGAACTGTCTGTTATTGAACCTAGTTTGATTGGTCCCACCCTGATTATTCTTGAAGCTCTATTGAGGCTTCTGCTATTGCTCCCTCCACCCAAAGTTAGGGTGATTCCTCCATCTCTGATTAAAGGTATTTGAATAAGGGTCATTGTTGGGATTTCTAGAGGAATTTTTCGTTTAATTAATGTGCTCCATAGTGGGCTAAGCAATGTCAGAAGCGTCCCCTTCAGTGTAGCTTCCATTAGTGCCATAGGATGCATCTTGAGTGTTGACAGCTAAAACTTGCATCCCATCCAAGTGTTGAGAGATTATGCTAATCTGCTGGGAGATGATCTTGTTCTGAGCTAAGATGGCGTCCAGTGTGTCCACCTCCATGACTCCTTTCTTTTGAGTAGTCCCAGTGTTCACAAGGTTCCTTACAGAATTGTATAGATATTGGTTGTTAGCAACCATCTCAATAAGCTCGTTCGCTTCTTCAGGCATCTTTTCCATGTGCAAGGAACCACCAGCAGAGTGATCCAATGATCTCTTGGCCATCTCATAGATACCATCATAAAAGATCTGCAGTCTAGTCCACTCAAAAAATATGTCAGGAGGACACTTGCTGATCATCTGCTTGTATCTCTCCCAGGCTTCATAAAGGGACTCTCCATCTTTCTGTCTGAAGGTCTGGACGTTCACCCTAAGCTTAGTTAGCTTCTGAGGTAGAAACCATTTGGTCAGAAATCCAGTGACCACCTTATTCCACGTGTCCAAACTCTCCTTGGGCTGAGAGTCAAGCCACTACTTTTTTCTATCCCTCACAGCAAA
This sequence comes from Arachis hypogaea, assembly GCF_003086295.3. NCBI lineage: Eukaryota > Viridiplantae > Streptophyta > Magnoliopsida > Fabales > Fabaceae > Arachis > Arachis hypogaea. Next base: position 66,867,570 of record NC_092055.1, read on the forward strand.
AGGGAAGAGCATGAGCCTGTAGACCTCTAGATTCACTTCATTCGTCTTTATAGTGTCACAGATCTGCAAGAAGTTAGAGATAAATTTGTTGGGATCCTCCTACGGGAGTCCATGGTATTGACAATTCTATTGCACCAAAGTGACCAGTTGAGGTTTCAGCTCGAAGTTATTGGCACCAATATGGGGTATAGCTATACTGTGCCCATATAAGTCGGGCGTTGGTGCAGTGTTTGAGCCAAGCACCTTCCTTGCTTGCTCCCCAATGCTTCCATCATTATTCTCTTTGGTGGATTCTTCAGCTTCCTTCTTAAATATTTCCTTGAGATTTTCTCCGGTTTGTAAGCTCTAGTTTGTTGCAAACGCCACCTTAAGGTCCTCTAAGGCTCACGAACAAAATCAAGAAGGGGTTCTTTGTCCCTATTCCTGCTCATAAACAAATAAGAAACAAGGAAAAAGTGGGAGTCTCTATGTCAGAGTATAGAGAATTCCCAGTGAGATATCTTATGTAAAAGAAATAAAGTAAAACAAAGTAAACAATTAACCTAAAAAAATTCAAAACAACAAGTGAGAAAATAACATTCAAAATTTTCAAAAACTAAAAAGACAATAACCCTAAAATTTTCAAAAATAAAAAGAAAAGAACAACCCTAACAGGACACCAAACTTATAATTAAAAATTATATGAAGATAAATAAGATAAAATTTGAAAATTAAGAAAAATAAGCAAAATAGAAATAAAAAATTAAAAATAAAGGTAAATAAACAAAAACTAATAAAAATACATAATCTAAGCTATAAGACAACTGGTAGTTGTCAATCACAAAGAATCTCCGGCAACGGCGCCAAAAACTTTGTGCACTAATTGTGAACTTGCACAACTTAACCGGCAGGTGCATCAGGTCATCCAAGTAATACCTCAGGTGAGTGAGGATCGATCCTACGAGGATTGTCGAATTGAGCAAGCAATGGTTATCTTGTTGGACTTAGTCAGGTGAATCAGAGAAAAAAGGGTTTTGGTTGTTGAAAACGCATAAACAATAAGCAAGAGAAATAAATAAAGCAATAAATAGCTTGGGGTGAAAACAACATGAGAAAACAACTAAGGCTTCGGAGATTGATGCTAGGGTATCTTGGCTAGTTTCACAAGCCATTTTTAGTTTGTTTTAGAGTAGTTGATGAGCGGATATTTTATACGCTTTTTGGGGTTAATTTCATATAGTTTTTAGTGTGTTTTAGTTAGTTTTTAGTTTATTTTTAGTAGTTTTTAGGCAAAATTCATATTTCTGGACTTTACTATGAGTTTGTGTGTTTTCTTTGTGATTTCAGGTATTTTCTGGCTGAAATTGAGGGAGCTGAGCAAAAATCTGATTCAGGCTGAAAAAGGACTGCTGATGCTGTTAGATTCTGACCTCCCTGCACTTAAAGTAGATTTTCTGGAGCTACAGAACTCCAAATGGCACGCTTCTAATTGCATTGGAAAGTAGACATCCAGGGCTTTCCAGAAATATATAATAGTCCATACTTTGCTCAAGGATAGATGACGCAAACTGGCGTTCAACGCCAGTTTCATGCTGCTGTCTGGCTTCCAGCGCCAGAAACAAGTTACAAGTTGGAGTTCAACGCCAGAAAAGGATCCAAAGCTGGTGTTGAACGCCCAAAACAGCCCTATGCACGTGATTAGCTTAAGTCTCAGCCTCAGCACACACCAAGTGGGCCCCATAAGTGGATTTCTGCACTATCCATCTTAGTTTACTCATTTTCTGTAAACCTAGTTTACGAGTCTAGTATTTAAACAACTTTTAGAGACTTGTTTTGTACCTCATGATATTTTAGATCTGAACTTTGTACCTTTTGACGGCATGAGTCTCTAAACTCCATTGTTGGGGGTGAGGAGCTCTGCTGTGTCTCGATGAATTAATGCAAGTATTTCTGTTTTCCATTCAAACATGTGTGTTCCTATCTAAGATACCCACTCGAACTTCAATATGAATGTGATGAACGTGACAATCATCATCATTCCTCCACGAACGCGTGCCTGACCACCACTTACGTTCCACCATAGAATGAATGAATATCTCTTAGATCTCTTAATCGGAATCTTCGTGGTATAAGCTAGATTGATGGCATCATTCAAGAGAATCCGGAAAGTCTAAACCTTGTCTGTGGTATTCCGAGTAGGATTCAGGGATTGAATGACTGTGACTAGCTTCAAACTCGCGAGTGCTGGGCGTAGTGACAGACGCAAAAGGATAGTAAATCCTATTCCGGTACGACTGAGAACCTGCAGATGATTAGCCGTGCGGTGACAGCGCACCTGGACCCTTTTCACTGGAAGGATGGATGGTAGCCATTGACAACGGTGATCCCCCAACACACAGCTTGCCATAGGAGGACGTGCGTGCGTGAATCAGAAAACAGAGGAAAGCAAAGTTTCAGAAGACAAAGCATCTCCAAAACTCCAACATACTCTCCATCAGTGCATACAAGTATAATTTGTGTTCTGCCCTTTTATTCCTTGCAATCAAATTTGATAAGTGAATTATTTTATTGTTTTCCTAACTAAGAGTTACAAGATAACCATAGATTGCTTCAAGCCAACAATCTCCGTGGGATCGACCCTTACTCACGTAAGGTATTATTTGGACGACCCAGTACACTTGCTGGTTAGTGGTACGAGTTGTAAAAAGTGTGATTTACAATTCGTGCACCAAGTTTTTAGCGCTGTTGCCGGGGATTGTTACAATTTGAACAACTGACGGTGAACCTTGTTGCTTAGATTAGGAAATTTTTGCCATTTGGGTCAAAGTCTTTTATTTTCTTTTCAAAAATTTTTCAAAAATAATTTTTCTGTTAAATCTCGTGCCAAACTTTAAGTTTGGTGTTTTCTTGTTGGTTTTCCTTTGTTTTTCGAAAATTTTATTTTGGTTTTCTAAAAATTTTAAGTTTGGTGTTCTTTCTTCATGTTCTTGTGTTCTTGTGAGTCTTCAAAGTGTTCTTGAGTTTTCCGTTCGTCTTGATCTTAAAATTTTTAAGTTTGGTGTTCCTTGGTGTTTTTCCTCCAAATTTTCGAAAACAAGGAGCATTAGATCTAAAAATTTTAAATCTTGGGCTATCTTACTGTTTCTCTCTTTCCTCTTTAAATTCAAAAGTATCTTTTCTCTCTATTTTTAAAAACAAATTTTCGAAAATTATTTTTAAAATTCAGATTTTTTTTCAAAAATTTAAAATCTTTTTCAAATCATATCTTTTTCAAAACTTCCTGATCACTTTCTCTCTCCTCATTTTTTCGAAAAATCTTCACCTATTTTTATTTATTTTATTTTAATTTATTTTATTTTCGAAATAATTAAATAAATAAATAAATAAATAAAAATAAAATTTTTATTTTACATCATCTCCCTTTCTCCATCATGGATCTAAGTGGAAATGAACAGTCCAGGAGGACTCTGGGGTCATATGCTAACCCCTCTACTGCTTCATATGGGAGTAGTATCTGCATACCCTCCATTGGAGTCAGTAGCTTTGAGTTGAATCCTCAGCTTATTATCATGGTGCAGCAAAGCTGCCAGTATTCCGGTCTTCCACAGGAAGAACCTACAGAGTTTCTGGCACAGTTTTTACAAATTGCTGACACAGTACATGATAAGGAGGTAGATCAGGATGTCTACAGATTATTACTGTTTCCATTTGCTGTAAAAGATCAAGCCAAAAGGTGGTTAAATAACCAACCTAAGGCTAGCATAAGGACATGGAAACAGCTGACAGAAAAATTCCTGAATCAATACTTTCCTCCAAAACGGATGACACAGCTAAGGCTGGGCATCCAAGGCTTTAAACAAGGAGATAATGAATCTCTTTATGATGCCTGGGAGAGATACAGAGAGATGGTACAAAAATGCCCCTCTGAAATATTTTCAGAGTGGGTTCAGTTAGACATCTTCTATTATGGGCTTACAGAAAGAGCTCAGATCTCTTTAGATTGCTCAGCTGGTGGATCTATCCATATGAGAAAGACAATTGAAAAAGCTCAAGAGCTCATTGATACAGTTGCTAGAAATCAGCATCTGTACTTAAGCAGTGACCCTTCCATGAAAGAAGAGGCTACAACAGTAACTGCTGAACTCAATCCTACAGAGCAAGCTGCTGAATTCAATCAGCAATTGGATTTTCTAACAAAGCAATTGGCTGAATTCAAGGATAAACTACAAGAGACAAGGATGGCTAATATAAACATGAAAGTACAATTAAAGCAAACAAAGCAGCAGCTGTCAAAACAAATAACAGAAGAATGCCAAGCAGTTCAATTAAGAAGTGGGAAAGCACTAAATACCCCACTTCAAAGCAGCAGGAAACCAAGAAATGAGCAAACCACCCAAAATCCATCTGAAGACAGTAAGAGCCCAGGGAAAAATAATTCTGGCATTAAAACGCCAGAAGTTGGGTGGAAGGCTGGCGCTGAACGCCCAGACCATGCTCAGGACTGGCGTTCAACGCCAGAAACAAGCAAGGATCTGGCGTTGAACGCCCAAAAGAAGCATAGTTCTGGCGTTCAAATGCCAGGAATAGATGAGGAGCTGGCGTCTAACGTCACTCCAGCTTCTAACTCTGGCACTCAATTGCCAGTGAGGGATCAGACACACACAAGTGATGATAACAACCATTCTAAAAAGGCTTCTTCAACCACTTCTGTAGGAAATAAACTTACAGCAACTAAGGTTGAGGAATATAAAGCCAAGATACCTTATCCTCAAAAACTCCGCCAAGAGGAGCAGGATAAGCGATTTGATTGCTTTGCAAATTATCTCAGGACTCTTGAAATAAAGATTCCATTTGCAGAGGCACTTGAGCAAATACCTTCTTATGCCAAGTTCATGAAAGAGATCTTGAGTCATAAGAAGGATTGGAGAGAAACTGAAAGAGTTCTCCTCACTGAAGAATGCAATGCAGTCATTCTGAAAAGCTTTCCTGAAAAGCTTAAAGACCCTGGGAGTTTTCTGATACCATGCACATTAGAAGGTAATTGCACCAAGACAGCTTTATGTGATCTTGGGGCAAGCATCAACCTAATACCTGCATCCACTATCAGAAAGCTTGGTTTAACTGAAGAAGTTAAACCAACCCGGATATGTCTCCAACTTGCTGATGGCTCCATTAAATACCCATCAGGCGTGATTGAAGACATGATTGTCAGAGTTGGGCTATTCGCTTTTCCCACTGACTTTGTAGTGCTGGAAATGGAGGAGCACAAGAGTGCCACTCTCATTCTAGGAAGACCCTTCCTAGCAACTGGACAAACTCTCATTGATGTCCAACAGGGGGAAATAACCCTGAGAGTCAATGATGATGAGTTTAAGTTGAATGCTGTCAAAGCCATGCAGCATCCAGACACATCAAAAGACTGCATGAAAGTTGATCTTATCGACTCTTTGGTAGAAGAGATCAACATGGCTGAGAATCTCGAATCAGAGTTGGAAGACATCTTTAAAGATGTTCAGCCTGATTTGGAGGATTCAGAGGAAATGAAAGAGCCTCTGAGATTTCCTCAGAAAGAGGAAAAACCTCCTAAACCCGAGCTCAAACCATTACCACCATCCCTGAAATATGCATTTCCAGGAGAAGGTGACACTTTTCCGGTGATCATAAGCTCTACTTTAAATCCACAGGAAGAGGAAGCACTTATTCAAGTGCTAAGGACACACAAGACAGCTCTTGGGTGGTCCATAGGTGACCTTAAGGGCATAAGCCCAGCTAGATGCATGCACAAAATCTTATTGGAGGATAATGCTAAACCAGTGGTTCAACCACAGAGGCGGCTAAATCCAGCCATGAAGGAAGTGGTGCAGAAAGAGGTCACCAAATTACTGGAGGCTGGGATTATTTATCCTATTTCTGATAGCCCCTGAGTGAGCCTTGTTCAAGTTGTACCCAAAAAGGGAGGCATGACAGTGGTTCATAATGAAAAGAATGAACTGGTTCCTACAAGAACAGTTATAGGGTGGCGCACGTATATTGACTACAGAAGGCTCAATACAGCCACCAAAAAGGATCATTTTCCTTTACCATTCATAGACCAGATGCTAGAAAGACTAGCAGGTCATGATTATTACTGCTTTTTGGATGGCTACTCAGGCTATAACTAGATTGCAGTAGATCTCCAGGATCAAGAGAAAACAGCATTCACATGTCCATCTGGAGTGCTTGCTTATAGAAGGATGTCATTTGGGCTTTGTAATGCGCCTGCAACCTTCCAGAGATGCATGCTCTCTATTTTCTCTGATATGGTGGAAAAATTCCTGGAAGTCTTCATGCATGACTTCTCAGTATATGGAGACTCATTCAGCTCCTGTCTCGATCACCTGAAACTAGTTCTGAAAATATGCCAAGAGACCAACCTGGTTTTAAACTGGGAAAAATGTCACTTTATGGTGACTGAAGGGATTGTCTTTGGGCATAAAATTTCAAACAAGGGAATAGAGGTGGATCAAGCAAAAATAGAGGTAATTGAAAAATTACCACCACCTCCCAATGTTAAGGCAATCAGAAGCTTTCTGGGGCATGCAAGATTCTATAGGAGGTTTATAAAGGATTTTTCAAAAATCGCAAAACTTCTGAGCAATCTGCTAACTGCTGACACGCCATTTGTGTTTGATACAAAGTGTCTGCAGGCATTTGAGACGCTGAAAGCCAAGCTGGTCATAGCACCAGTTATTTCTGCACCAGACTGGACATTACCATTTGAGCTAATGTGTGATGCCAGTGATCACGCCATTGGTGCAGTACTGGGACAGAGGCATGACAAGCTTCTGCATGTCATTTATTATGCTAGCCACGTTTTAAATGATGCCCAGAAAAATTACACAACCACAGAAAAAGAATTGCTTGCAGTGGTTTATGCCATTGACAAGTTTAGATCATACATAGTAGGATCAAAGGTGATTGCGTATACTGACCATCCAATACTTGTCCTATAAACCTGAAATCACTCAACAAATACATCAAGGCATCGAATGAAATCAAAGTGAATTGAATTTAGCTATTTTAAGGCCTAAAAAGCATGTTTTTATATTTAAGCACAAATCAAGGTAGAATTGCAAAACCATGCTATTTCATTGAATAAATGTGGGAAAAGGTGATAAAATCCCCCCAAATTAAGCAAAGATAAACCACAAAAATGGGGTTTATCACGAGGTTCAGATGATAAAGACAAGAGTCAAATGAGTCTCCATAAACAGAGAAGTCATCCATGAATACTTCAAGGAATTTCTCTACCATATCAGAGAAGATGGATAACATACATCTCTAGAAGGTGGCAGGTGCATTGCACACACCAAATGTCATTCGTCTATAGGCGAATACGCCAGGTGGACATGTAAATGCTGTCTTCTCTTAATCCTGTGGATCCACTGCTATTTTATTGTACCCGGAATATCCATCCAGGAAATAATAAAAAGCATGACCTGCTAGTCTTTCTAGCATTTGGTCAATGAAGGGTAAAGGAAAGTGATCTTTCCTGGTGGCGTCATTGAGCCTTCTGTAGTCAATGCACATGTGCCACCCTGCAACTGTCCTTTTTGAGGTCATCTCATTCTTTTCATTATGAACCACTGTCATCCCTCCCTTCTTAGGGACAACGTGGACAGGGCTCACCCAGGGGCTGTCAGAAATGGGATAAATAATCTGAGCTTCATAGAGCTTAGTGACTTCCTTCTGCACTACTTCCTTCATAGCTGGTTTCAAACGCCTCTATGGTTGTACCACTAGTTTGGCATTATCCTCCAAAAGGATTTTATGCATGCATCGGGCAGGGCTAATGACCTTAAGGTCACTTATAGTCCACCCAAGGGCAGTCCATTGTGATTTGAGCACTTTAATGAGTGCTTCTTCTTCTTGTGGCTCTAAGGTAGAGCTTATGATCACAGAAAAGTTATCTCTATCTCCTAGAAATGCATATTTCAGGGTGGATGGTAGTGGCTTAAGCTCAAGCTTTGAAGGCTTCTCCTTTTTCTCAGAGGTTTCCAGAGGTTCCTTTGAATTAGGCTGAGTATCCTCAAGGATATTATCTAGCCTTTCTTTGAAGCTTTCGGCCATGTTGACTTCTTCCACCAGGGAATCAATGAAGCCAATGCTCACGCATTCCTCAAGAATGTTTGGATGCTATATAGCCTTGACAGTATTCAGGACGAACTTTTCCTCATTGACTCTCAGGGTTACTTCCCCTTTTTTAACATCAATGAAGGTCCATCCTATAACTAGGAAATGTCTTCCTAGGATAAGGGATGCACTCTTGTGCCCCTCCATGTCCAATACCACAAAGTTAGTGGAAAAGGCAAAGGGTCCAACCCTGACAATCATGTCTTCAACTACTCCTGATGGTATCTTAATAGAACCATCAGCAAGTTGAAGACACATGTGGTTTGGTTTGACTTCATTAGTCAAATTAAGCTTCTTTATTAGTGAAGCAGGTATTAGGTTGATGCTTGCTCCAAGGTCACATAAAGCTGTCCTTGTACAAGCATCACCTAGAGTGCATGGTATCATAAACCTTCCAGGATCTTTAAGCTTTTCTGGTAAGCTGTTCTGAATGACTGCACTGTATTCTTCTGTAAGGATGACTATTTGTGTCTCTCTCTAATCCTTCTTATGACTTAGAATATCATTCATGAACTTTGCATAAGAAGGTATCTATTCAAGAGCTTCTGCAAAAGGGATCTTTATCTCTAATATTCTGAGATACTCCTCAAAGCGGGCAAACTGTTTATCCCTGTTCTCTTGACAGAGTTTCTGAGGAAATGGCATCTTAGCCTTATAATCATCAACCTTGGTTGATGAAGGCCGAATGCCTTGTATGTTGGAATGGGGGACAATAGCTTACTTAGGAGGGTTGTTATCAGTGTGTGACTCACCTCCTTTGCATGGGCGTTCAACGCCCATGCTGCTGCCCCCTTGGGCGTTTAAACGCCCACTCTCTGCCCTTTCCTGGCGTTCAACACCAAAAGGCATGTCTCTCTGGGCGTTTAAGCACCCAGAGTCATTTTGTGCAGAGACCTGGGTATCCTCAATGGGCTTTTTATTTTTATTGTACTGAGGTTGGGTGCTTAAGGTTTTCCCACTCCTCAGTTGGATGGCCTGGCATTCATCTGTTATCTGCTTAGATAAGTGCTGCCTTGTTTGACTCAACTGTGTTTCTTCATTTCTATTAGAAGCCTGAGTTTCTCGCAGAGCCTCTTGCAGTTCCAGCATTTGTTGGGCAAGGGCTTACAGTTGCAGAGTCAGTCGGCCATCCTGCTGATGAAAGATTTTTAGTTGATGGTTTAGAATTTCTCTTATAAAAAGAATTTCTTCGTTGTAAGCATAGCTTCCAAACCAACAAACCATCCTCCCAATCAAAAATTTAGTTTTGTCACAAGTACAAACCCCAATAAGAATTAACCAAAGTATTGAAATCTCGGTCGTCTCACAAGGAATTGCAATGAAGTGGTCAATTATTGGCTATGAAGGAACAAGGGGTTTAGTTTATAAAAGGGACAAGAAATTAAATGGGCATAAATTTAAATGACAAGAAGAGTAAATCAATAATTAATAAAGGCAAGGTAAAGAGCTCTTGGCTAGACATAGGTAATTGAGGTCACCATCCTTGTCTACAGACCATGTATTGACAACTATGAGGAACCAAGCTCATTAAGTCTACTTACAAAAGCCTTAAGTGAAGTGTGCATTGTTGGAATGAGGTGAATCACTAGAATGGAGTGAGTGAATTAGTGTGACATTAGTGAAAAATAGGTGTGTGAATTCTAAATTAGGCGCCCTTTAGAACATACACACTATTATAGAGAGATATGTCAGAATTACGCAAAGAAAGTATGCACGTCACTCATTCTAGTGTGCTTGAGATACTTTGAGGAGAACTTGTAGGTTAAGACAACCAGACAAGCAATAAGGAAGCATAAAATCATTCAAGCAAAGTCAAGCAATTGTGAATTGGATAATGGATGGACATTGATTGATGTGCAAGATAACTTTAATGAACAAGATGGAATGTGAAACTTACACATCAAACGATGACACATATTGAAGTTTATTTGCAACTCCTAAGTGACATAGAAGTGGAGCACATAGATACTATGGAACTTAAGAAAGAGAATATAAAAGTGAAAATCAATCACATAGAAAGCATGGTCCACAAAGCTTAGAGAGCTCAAAAATATGTCACTTAGGTAAGTTTTCGATCCAATTTCACAATTCCACAATCTCAATGCATGAAATAGGTGAGCTAAATAAGGCTCAATCATGAATAAGCAACACATAAGAAACAATGCATCAATAATATACAATTGCCTAACAATAGATGATGAATGCATGGTGGCCAAAACATGCAATTCAAAGAGTTAAGATGCATGAAGGCAATGTAACATGTACTTGGTATTCAAAAATATTAAGCATGAAAAGTTCCAAACCAAGTAACCAAATATAACCTCAACAAAGGATCCAACAAGGAATATAAACAAAATTGATGTTAAGATAACATCCTATTAGTAGTCCGTAGTAGTAAATAGTAAACAAGATTAGTAATCCAACACTTATAATGGAAAACAAAAGTTAAACAAAAATTAAACTAACTAACTAACTAAAAGAAATGGTGTTACATGGTGTTGGTAGCGTCGGATGACGGGAAGATAATGGAAGGAGAAGGGAAGAAGAAAAGAAATGGAAAGGAGAGAAGAAAAGAAGTGTGTAAAAAAAGGCGACCCACGCGTACGTGTGAAACAATGCGTGCGCGTGGATGGGGTGAAATGGATGCGACGCGTACGCGTGATTCACGCATGCGCGTCGATGGGTTATTTCGAGAGCAACGCGTACGCATACGCATGAGTTCACTTGCGCGAAAGGCACAAAACGTGCATAGTACAGGCGCAACTCTCAGGAAAATGGCTTGGAGATGAAAATTTTGCATCCACACGTACGCGTGGTTGACGCGTGTGCGTGGATGGTTGAAAATGCTTGAGTCACGCGTACGCGTGGATTGGTGCTCTGTTTTTCAAAATTTTTCAAGTTCTTGCACCAAACCAAGTATTCCTAGCCTCCAAACAGCTACCAAAATATCATAAAACCTTATTTAACCTACTAGACTCCCAAATAAACTCAACTAACTAAACAAAATATGAAATTAAACCTAAATTACCAATATTTATAAAGAGGAAAAAGGGAAAGATTTTACCATGGTGGGGTGTCTCCCACTTAGCACTTTTGTTTATTGTCCTTAAGTTGGACTTATGGGGAGCTCTTCATCAAGGTGGCTTGTGCCTGAATCCATTCTTGAACATCCACCAATGCTTGGACTTCCATCGTGCTTCATCATTCAAAGTTAATAACTCCAAGCTTTGATGGAGTTCTTCACAAACCATAGGCTCCCAAAGTTGATCCACACCTTGTAATCCGAGATCCCATACTTTGTTTTCACACCCGTCTTCAATTTGATCACTTTGATTCCATTCGGGTGGTGGAGAAGACAAATTCTCATGAAGGGACCAAACTACCCTCCTAGACCCATCCAATTGAGCACCACACCAATCCATGCTCCTTAATTTTGAGCTTCCCACCATAATGAGCCTAGACTTACAATGCCAACCACTAAACATCCTCCTCTTATGCTTAATTCCACAAAGCACCCTAAGTTGGCCATCCGTTTCAAGCAAAGCAAATTCAACTGGGATAATAAAGCTAAGAGTTAGGATTTTTACCCACTCAAATGAAGGATTAAATGGCAACCTAGGTGGAGGAGTTCCCAACGGTCTTGATAAAGTGCATTCCACTCCTGTCCATCCTCTTCTAGAGGCGTCCACCACTTGGCAAGATTCTTCAAGCTCTACCTCTTGCCAACCTTCCTCAAGTTCACATTCTTCTTCACCAAATTCTTCTATCTCTTCTCCATCACTCAAATCATAAATAGGAGGTTTAGTGAAGTCCACCTCATCATTAATTTCAAGCATAGTGGGGAAGGAGTCAACATGCTCAAAAAGATCATATGTTGATGCAGAATCATCAGAGATAGGAAGGCTTGTTGCTTGGAACACTTCTTCTAATTTTTCACTCACAACATGCTGTGGAGGTTGCACATCCCCCTCAACATTGCTTTCTAGTCTGATCGGAGAAGGCTCAACAAGATCATCCAGGGAATTGATCAATGTGGACAAAAAATCACTAATGGTGGAATCTACTTCTTGATCAATTTCCCTCAACTCTCTATCCACATCCTTAACATCACTCTCCTCTTTAACATCCCTTCCAAACTCCGTGGAAAAAGGCTCTTCAGCTTGAGATTTCTCTATGTGCTCAATATATCCTAAACATCCAATCACTACTTCCTCTTGTTCAATAATCTCTACCTCCTCCTCTTGTTGTACTTCTTGCTTTAACTCCTCTTCTTCCCCCTAAAGCTCCAAATTCACTTCCTCACTAAACTCTTTGGGTTCTTCTCTATATTCAACAATGGGAGTGCCTTGATCGCATTGGCTTAGGCGGGATGAGACCGTGTTGCTAACGGCTTCCGCTATGATAGCCATCTTGGCTTCTAGCTCCTTGAACGCTTCTTCATGATTCGTACACCTAGCTAGAAGTTCTTGTTGCTTTCGTATTAGGTCTTCCAATGAAGGTGGTGGTGGAAGAGGGGGTTCATTGTTGGATGGGGAGGTATTATAGTTGGAAGGTGGTTCATATTGGTGAAAGCCTTGAGGTGGTGTGCATGAAATTTGTGGTTCTTAGGAGTATTGGTGTTGGAGTGGTGGTGGCTCTGGATATGGTTCATATGGTGGTTGGTATGGTGTATATGGGTTGGAGTCATATGGAGGTGGATGGTGGTATGAAGCTTGTGAGTATGGTTATTGAGGGCTATGTTGAAGGAAGGAGTCATATGTATGTGGTGGTTGTGGTTGACAATCACAATAAGGGTCATCACATACATTAGATTGGTATGCATTAGGATTTGGATTATACTCATAAGAATCCGGAGAGTAGTCATGTTGGGGTGACGCTTAAACGGCTTAGATGAAATAAAATGCCTTTTGGTCCTTGCGCATCTCCGTGAGGAGAATAGTCATGTCCCCAAGCACTCTTGTCAAACTTGATTCGGAAGGAGGTTGTTGCCAAGAAGGTTGTCCATAAGCTTGGGGCTCCTCCTACCGTTGATTTCCAAAATGCTTGATGCACATCCTCATTGAAGCTTCCATTTCCTACAACATAGTTTGAACCCAACTCATAGCCAAAGTGATGAGAATTCATGGTGACTAGAGAAAATAAAAATATAACTAAATAAAGAAAGCAAAGTCCTACAACTAGCAACAACTAACAAAGAAGAAAAAGGCAAACATATTCACAATATATACAATAGCCAATAACATAGCACCATTGCAGTTCCCCAGCAACGGCACCATTTTGATGAAAGGTTTTTAGTTGATGGTTTAGAATTTCTCTTATAAAAAGAATTTCTTCATTGTAAGCATAGCTTCCAAACCAACAAGCGATCCTCCTAATCAAAAATTTGGTTTTGTCACAAGTACAAACCCCAATAAGAATTAATCGAAGTATTGAAACCTCGGGTCATCTCACAAAGAATTACAATGAAGTGGTCAATTATTGGCTATGAAGGAACAAGGGGTTTGGTTTATAAAAGGGGCAAGAAATTAAATAGACAAGAATTTAAATGACAAGAAGAGTAAATCGAGAATTAATAAAGGCAAGGTAAAGAACTCTTGGCTAGACATAGGTAATTGAGATCACCATCCTTGTCTACAAACCATGTATTGACAACTATGAGGAACTAAGCTCATTAAGTCTACTTACAAAAGCCTTAAGTACGTAATATCTACTCCTAGGCTCGACGTACGTCAAATGGCTTGATCAACATCAATCCATAAGTCCTAACCTAGCTACTAATTAACTTAGTAGTAGGCTAGAGTCAATGGTTATCAAATTGATCACTAAGAGTTCTCAAATCACCAATTCAATGAGACCCAATGACTCAAGGTCACTCAATTCCCTTTGCCTAGGCCAAGAGTAAAGGAAACTACTCAAAAATTAGAAGAAACATTCTATCAAACACCTAGTGTGCAATAAAAGTAAACATCACAAAATGCAAGAATTAACATGATCCATAATCATCATGAGAAAAAAATTAACAATAGCAATAAAAATAAACATAAAAGAAGACATGGAAACATAAAATTGCATTAGAACAAATCAAGATCCAACAATGGTTCATCAACATAAAAGAGAGCATGAAAATGGAAATTAACAAAAGCACCAAGAAGAATTGAAGTATTAGAACAAGGAATTGTAGAGGAAATAAGATGAAATCAAGTAATCAAATCTAGATCTAAGAGAAATTAACCCAATCCTAACTAAATTCTAGAGAGAAGAGGGAGCTTCTCTCTCTAGAAAACTAACTAAAGGCTCATCATGACTAACTAAGTGCTCCCTCTTTGCTCAACCTTGAATTTTGCATGAAATACCCTCATAAACGAGTTGGATTTGGGTCTGGGCAGCTCAGAAATCACCCCCAATAAGTTCACTTTAAGTGAGTCACGTGCCAAGCGTCACGCGTAAGCGTGGTGACGCGTGTGTGTCGTTGGCCAAAACTCCTCGCGTGGGTGACGCGTGCACGTGGCTTACAAATCTTCAATGCATGCGTACGCGTGCATGATGCGTGCGCGTGGCCCTCAATTCTCCAAAAGCTCAGTTCTTCATGAATTTTTCACTTTGCATGCCTTTCTCTTCACTTCTTCCATCCAATACTTGTCTTATGAACCTGAAATCACTCAACAAACACATCAAGGTATCGAATGGAATTAAAGTGAATTAAAATCACCAATTTAGGGCCTAAAAAGCATGTTTTTACACTTAAGCACAAATTAAGGGAGAATTACAAAATCATGCTATTTCATTGAATAAATGTGGGAAAAGTTGATAAAATCCCCTAAAATAAGCACAAGATAAACTACAAAATTGGGGTTTATCACCTGTTTTGGAGGGTTAGGTTCAGCAAATACCACCTTAACCTCTCCTTCTATAGAGGTCTCAAGAGATGAGTACAGATGCTGATTAGTGGCAACTGTCTCAAAAAGCTCTCGAGCCTCTCCAATGGTCTTTCTCATGTGCATGGAACCACAAGCAGAGTGGTCCAAGGACATTCTAGCCATGTCTAAAAGCCCATAGTAGAAGATGTCTAACTCTACCTATTCTGAAAATATTTCAGTGGGATATTTTCTTTGCATCCTCTTATACCTCTCCCAAGCATCATAAAGAGATTCACCATCTCCTTGTTTGAAGACTTGGATGTCCAGTATTAGCTGGTTCATCTTTCTTGGGCGAAAGTATTGGTTTAAAATCTTGTCCTCTAATTGTTTCCAAGTTTTTAAACTAGCTTTAGGCTGGTTATCCAACCATCTTTTTGCTTGGTCCTTTACTGCAAAAGGAAAAAGCAATAATTTGTAGACTTCTTGATCTACTCCCTCTCTGTATACTATGTCAGCAATCCTTAGAAAATCTGCCAGGAATTCTATAGGTTATTCATGAGGAAGCCCAGAATACTGGCAGTTTTGCTGCACCAGAGTAATAAGTTGAGGATTGAGTTCAAAGCAACTAGCTCTGATGTGAGGTATGCTAATACTTCTTTCATAGAAGTCAGCAGTGGAATTTGTGTAAGATCCCAGAGTTCTCCTGAACTTCTCATTCCAACATGGGTTCATGATTAAGAAAGGTAGAAGATGAAGAAGGAAGAAGATAGAAGGAGTAGAAGAAGAGATAAAAGTAGAAAAGATAAATAATAATTAAATTGTTTTTTTATTTAAATCGAAAATAAAAAAAGAAATTAAAATTTAATTACTAAATTTCGAAAATAGAAGAGAGAGAAGAAGAAGAGATTTTTCGAAAATTAGAAAAGAGAAGAAGTTAGTTAAGAAGTTTTGAAAAAGAAGAGAGAGAAAGAAGTGATTAAGAAAAGATTTGAATTTAAAAATAAGATAGAAGATAAGATAAAAAAAGATTTGAAATTAATATTTAATAAGAAATTAAAAATATTTGAAAAAGATTTAATTTTAAAATTTAAAAAGAAAAGATAAGATAGAAACGATAAGAAAGTTAATAAAAGATAAGTTTTAAAATTAAAAAGATTTGAATGTAAAATTTGAGATTTGAAAATTAAATTTTGAATTTTGGAATTTTGAATTTGAAACAAAATAAGCTGAACATTTGAAAAATATTTGAATTTTGAAAAGGTTTAATTTTTAAAATTGAAATTTGAATTTTAAATTTGAAATAAGATAAGATAAGATTTTGAAAAAGATATGATTTTTGATTTTGAAAAGATTTTATTTTTGAATTTTAAAATTAAGATAAGATAAGATAAAAATTTTAAAATTAAAATCTGAATTTTTAACTTAAAATTTTGAAAATTACTTAAAATAAAAATAAAAAAGATATTTTTTATTATTTTTTTATTTTTGAATTTTATGATGTAAGAGAAAAACACAAAAAAGACACAAGACTTAAAATTTTTAGATCTAGTGCACCCAAATTTTCGAAAATTTGGAGGGAAACACAAGGAGACACCAAATTTAAAAATTTTAAGATCAAAACACATACAAAACTCAAGAACACTTTGAAGACTCACAAGAACACAAAAAACAAAATTTAAAGACTCAAAGAACTCAAGAACATAAAAAGAACACCCAACTAAAAAATTTTTAGAAAACCAAGACAAAATTTTTGAAAAACACAAGAAAATTTACAGGAAAATACCAAACTTAAAAATTAAAACAAGATTTAAACAAAGAAAAATTATTTTTGAAAAATTTTTAGAAAGAAAGACTTGAAGAAAATGAAAATTCTAGCAAGAACAAACACAAAAGACTCAAACAAAGAAAAAGGATTAAACAAATAAAATAAAAATTATTTTTGAAAAGCTTTTAATGTTTTCGAAAATTTAAAGAAGAAGAAAATAAAATTAAAGGATTCAAATAGAATAAAAACTCAATTAAAAATGATCAAAAAATAAAGTACCTGATCTAGGGAGCAAGACAATCCTTCAGTTTGTCCAAACTCAACAATCCCCAGCAACGGCGCCAAAAACTTGATCCGTACGAACCCCATACCTTCGTACTAGTGTACCAGCAAGTGCACTGGGTCGTCCAAGTAATACCTGAGTGAGTCAGAGTCGATCCCACGAGGATTGTGGTTTGAAGCAAGCAATGGTTATCTTACAGGTCTTAGTCAGGCAGATCAGAAGGTTGTTGATTTGAAGTTGCAATAGCAATGTATAAATTAGTTTTTATATCAAATATTTGGATGTTAAGTAGGAATAAGGAATTAAATGGAATAAAGAAAAAGAGCAATTAGAACTCAAAAGTTGTGTAAACTGTGAAAAGAGTGATAGGAATATAGTTGAGGATTGGAGTTGCTTTGTCTTTCTGAATTAACTCTGGTATTACTGCTTCCTTTGCTTGTGAGTGATTTCTTCAATGGCAGGCTGTATGTGATTGACACTGGTTTGAGAAGCTGCCAATACTCCTTCAGATCTGAACCCCAGGTTTAGTGCGGATCCATTCTGATTGAGGGTGAAGCTCGTACTGGTTCTAGTCTCTACAACAAAGACCCTAATCTCTCCGAAAATCGGCTGAATTGATGTCTCGAGAAGTCCCCAACGAAGTCGTGGATTAGCCGTTTGAGAGACGTATATTCAGGCTGGCGGTTCATCATTGTCCGAGGACAGACGCACTCTGCACCCATGTAGAATGTGATAACCTTATGCTAGTTCAACATATTCATAGTGATGAAGAACGAATATACATCTTATAATTAATCAAATACGGATCGAAGAGAAATGGTAGTACTTTTATTAATTCATAGGACTCAGCAGGGCTCTTCCTCTCAACCTTGGAGGTTTAGAAACTCATACTAAAAGTAAAATACAATGGTGAAAATGAATATAGGGCTGAAGATCCTTAACAAAGAGTAATTTTCTACTTTAAATACTAAACAGAGGACTAGTAGGGGTAAAACAATCTATTTAGTGCTAAAATCCACTTCTGGGACCTACTTGGTGAGTGTTTGAACTGAGCTTTAATGAGATCCACGTGCTATGAGGTCTCTTGAAAGTGGAACGTCAGCTAGTGGGTCGTCTTTGGGTGTTTATACATTGGTCTCTGCTCTTTGGGCGCTGGACGCCTGGAAAGAGGCAGGTAGCTGGCGATGGACACCAGTTTTGGGCTTTCTAATCCGAAGCAAAGTATGGACTATTATATATTGCTTGAAAGCTCTAAAAGTCAGCTTTCCATAGCCATTGATAGATCACAATTTAAACTTCTTTAGCTCCTGAAAAGCTCTTCTGAATGCAGGTAGGTCAGATCAGACAGCATCTGCAGTGCTTTTTCTATCTCTGAATCAGACTTCTGCTCCAACTTCTTAATTTCAGCCATAAAATACATGAAATTGTCCAAAAACACAAAAACTCATAGTAGAATCCAAAAATATGAATTTAACACTAAAACCTATAAAAACTTAATGAAAACTAAATAAAAAACACTAAAAACTATATGAAAGTGATGCCAAAAAGTGTATAAAATATCCGCTCATCACAACTTGACCGAGTCTTCTTCAAACAAGAATAACTTGAGATAAAAAGCTCCAAATGAAGTGATTCTAGTGGCATTGGAAAGTAGGAATCTAGAGCTTTCCATGCATATATGGCACTACATGGTGGACACTAAATTTGAGGGAGAAAACTTACCCAAAAGTGAAAAGATGAACATAGTATCAACCTGTACTAAGGCTAGTTGACCTCTTCATCTTCCATGGAGTATAACTCGATCTGTAGAGCTCCAAATGATGCTCTTCGAAAGGAAATGGAAAGTAGATATCGACTTTCCACCAATATATAATAGTATGGCGTGGACATTAAGTTTGAGCTTCAGAATCTGGCATTGTTAACGCCACTAATGCTGCCAACGCCAAGTCTCAGCGTTAGTAAAGCTGGTAACGCCAGTAATAACGCCTGCGACCCTGGCAGGTTGACCTTGTCCCCTTCAAAGGAGCATAACTTGAGTTACAGAGGTCCAATTTGAGGTGCTTCTAGCTACGTTAGAAAGCTGACATTCAGAACTTTCCAACTATGTATAATAGTTAATAGTGGGCTGATGAGTTAATATTTGCACCAGTTTGAAATTTCTCAAAAGAAGAATAAGCGATTCGTTGCAAGTATAGCGCAAACCGGAAATTCAATCCCAAACATCAAAGTTTAATTCAAATCAAATATAAACTGAGATTCTTTCAACCTCGAGTCGTTCTCCCTAGGACACAATTGAAAGTGTTTCTCTTTCGGTTTTTAAGGGGACAAAATGGGTTTTGCAATCAAAGAACAAAAGATTAAGAGAACTTAAGAAATTTAACAACCAAGAGATGATCAAAATTGAGATTAATGCAATTAAAGAGAAGATGAGGTCAAAAATAGTAAAAGTGCTAAGATATGCATAAAAGAGCCTTGACTTGGGAATGAGGGTCCAAGGAATCCTATCATCACCATAACCACAACTATGGTAATTATGATGAGTCAATCTCACCTAGTTAACCCCTTACATCGAGGAGTAAGTCAAGCGAGCATAATTGACCTTAATCCATAAGTCCTAGCTGACTCACCAAACTAGTTGATAAAAAGCTAGCGTAAAAGGAAATAAGAGTCAACTAACTACCCAATAATTACCACTAAATGTCGGACATTATGACTCTAGTACCCTAGGAACTCAAATCCCAAGCCAAGGTGTGAAAATCTACTCAAAACTCATAATTGGCATTTTCACAAACACCTTGTGTGTATAAAAGTAAAACATGAAAAAATTTGTAAGGGAAAAAGAAAAACTATAACCAACCATTCACAAAATCAAATATAAACAAGCAATCAAACATAAAGTGAGCATAAAGCATTAAATTCATTAATCAAAACTTCAAGAAATTCAAAATTGTAATTATGAACAAGTAACTTGAACCAAAAGGAAATGAAAGTAAGAGTGCTATAAATAAAGAAGAAATTGAGAGTACTTACAATCAAAGAAGCAAAATCCAAAATCAAACTTGCTATAAAATGCTACATGAAGATGGAAATGAAACCCTAAGAGAGCAATTCTACTCTACTCCTACTCCTACTCCTATGGAAGCTTCCTAAGCTAATTCTACCTAATGAAAACCTAATCATACCTAATGTGTTGATATCCCCTTCATATAGCACTTTAATTCAGCATTGGAGTTTCCAAAATTGGGCCAGAAGCCCTCAGAAATCGCGCAGCACGTGTTTCATTAATGAAATCACGTGCAGGGTCCTGTGCGTACGCACAGATGTGTGCATACGCACACTTTGCTAAAAGTCCTCCTGTGCGTACGCACAGGTGCTTGTGCGCACGCACACATGCTAATTTCCTCTTCTGCGCACGCACACAAACTTGTGTGTATGCACACTTGTCTGTGTGTGCTTTTCCTTGTTTTCTTCATGTTTTCTCCCTTGCACATACTTTCTTCCACTTTTGGCTATCCCTTCTTGCCTCTAACGCCTGAAATCACTCAACGAACATGTCATGGCATCAAATGGAATAAAAGTAGAATTAAATTGCTCATTTGAAGCACAAAATTGTATGTTTTCACATTTAGGATCAAATTGGGGACAAAACACAAAAGTATGCTACTTTGGTGCTTAAGTGTGAGTTCGTGTGCTAGAATCCATTCAAATTGAGTCAAAATATATCATCAAATATGGACTCATCAATTTCCCCACACTTAAACAATAGCATGTCCTCATGCTAAACCAAAGGAAGACAAGAAGGGGAATCAACAATTTTTCAATGTAACTATCTATATGCAATCTATCTATATGTATGAAATGTATACTATATACTATCTATACCTATATATCTATCTATATAATAATTTCCTATGAAATTGGTGAAAACAAACAAATAAATATCCAAGCAAGAGTATAAACATATAGGGCTTAAGCAAAGTGGTAGCTCAATGCAAACAAAATCTAAGGAATTGATTCAACTTATCAAAAAGAAGCAAACTTGCAAGAATGCATGATAAGAATTACGGAGACATAGAATTGAGTAATTGAACCTTCACTAGCTGCGTATACACTCTAATCACTCGGTCTCTAAGGTCGAATCACTCAAGTCTCTTCTAATCATGCTTTCAAGGAATTGCTTTTCATCCAAGAATCAACAAACATATGATGAATGAAAGCAATTATCATGAGGACTTATCAGGGTTGTAATGGGGTTAGGGCTAAGGTAGGATAAATATGGCTAATTGGACTAATTCAATTGAATCCTTGATTAGTTTAAGTATCCAACTCAACCTTTATCAATCCAAATCACAAAATATGCAACCTAACTTCCAATTCTCACTTTTTTACACATATTCATGTATGCTCTTTCATTTACATCACATATGCATTTATTATTTGTTTCCTTTCTCTTTGGGGTAAATTTTGTCCCCTTTTTGATTAATTGTTGTTTTTTTTTTCTTTTTTTAATAAAGATAAAAGCATATGGTTCAATATCTCATACATGAATGCATCCATTTTCAAAATTTTCAATGAAAATACCCAAAACAACATTTTCATTCACCACCAATGTTTCCCAAAATTCCCCCCACACTTAAATGACACACACTCCTCAACCTAAGCTAATCAAGGATGCAATCCAAGGTAAATTCATGGTTTTCTGCTTAAGCTTGTAATGTGGTAATATTACAAACAATGGGGGTAAATAAGGATCAAAAGGGTTAACAATGGTAGATACAAAGGGTAGGCCTTATGGGTAAAGTGAGCTTTTATCAAAGACGACCTCAATCATGCTCAATGCAATTCAAAACATCAATCATTGGAAATAAGGAATTAAGCAAAACCAAGATTACAATCATAGAAAAGATATAACACACAATGAACAAAATTAGTGGTTAAAAAGTGTAACCACTCAATATAGCTCAAAAACTCACAAGGTATTTGTTCTTTACTCTTCTATGTTCCATAAAGAAATCATTCAAGCAAGTTTGAAAACAATTTTCTCAATCAATTTAATAGAATGCCCTTGAAACAAAATTCTTGAAAAATTTGTTGTTCTTCACCAAAACTTATTTCCTATATGTATGTATGTTATGACGGATGCAAATTTTTTCAAAATTTCCTAATTCTTTCCCTAATTTTCAACAAGCAAAATGTGACATGAACAATTAGGATCAAAATAAACTAGCATAAGCTATTCACATCATCCAATCACAATCCATATCTATACTATATACCAAGCAATATAAAGATGCAATATGTATATATATATATATATATATATATATATATATATATATATATATATATATATATATATATATATATATATATACATACCAAAACGAAAGTTCAATACTAAAGATGGCTAGAAACAACTAATATATATATACCAAAAGTACTAAACAGTAGTGCATAAGTCAAAGTACTACAAATATCCACAAAAAGCATAATAAAACTTAAAATAACTAAATGACAAGTGTTAAGGAGAGAATGTTTAGACCCAAAATATCGTAGATCCTCCCCCACACTTAAATCATGCACGGTCCTCCGTGCTCAAAAGAATCAAACGGTGGGGTCAACTCTGAGTAGCTCCACCGTCAGATGGTGGTGGGTGGTGATGACGCTGATAAACAATGATGGCTTGGGATGTCTTTGTGGTGGTCTCAGCTGTCGACTCCTCAACTGCATGCCTGGTCAGCTGGCTCTGCTGCCATCTTTACTATCTGCTCGGCTTCAGCTGTTGGCTCCTCAACTCTCTGAACTACTGCCTCCTCAACCATGGGCTCTACCGGTCTCTGCTCAGGGGGCTCAATTGCCTAGCCAGCTTCAGCTGCTGGCTCCTCCGATGTAGGCTCCTCGATCTCGGCCTCAGGCTCTGGTGTATCTAGAGGAGGTGGCCCAGGGTCTCTACCCTCAAACTTCACCACTATCCACTGGAAGCGGAGCGTTATGGCGCTCAAAACGGTAGAGGAGTTGAATGATCTCCCAACCCAGCTCATAAGGTGTCTGAAGTCGGGGTGTGGGTGCGGGAGCTGTAGGAGGTGCTGAGGGCTCCGCTGCGGATGGTGGCTCAGTCATTGGTACGCGAATTGTTTGTTTTCCACAACGGTGCCAAAAACTTGGTGCGCGTAACATGATCTCAACACTTCTTCACAAATCCGCGTAACTAACCAGCAAGTGTACTGGGTCGTCCAAGTAATACCTTACGTGAGTAAGGGTCGATCCCACAGAGATTGTCGGCTTGAAGCAAGCTATGGTCATCTTGTAAATCTCAGTCAGGCAGATTCAAATGGTTTTAAGGTTTAGATAATTAAAATATAAATAAAATACAAAATAAGATAAAGTTACTTATGTAATCCACTAGTAGGAATTTCAGATAAGCGTTTGGAGATGCTTTGTTGCTTCTGAACCTCTACTTTCCTATTGCCTTCTTCTAACCATACTTTACCTCCTTCCATGGCAAGATGTATGATCCTTGATGTGTATTTTTCGGAAAACGAATTCCAAACACACAATTCTAACCGGCAAGTGCACCGGGTCGCATCAAGTAATAAAAACTCACGGGAGTGAGGTCGATCCCACAGGAATTGAAGGATTGAGCAATTTTAGTTTAGTGGTTGATTTAGTCAAGCGAATCAAGATTTGGTTGAGTGATTTATGATTTACAGAATTTAAATTGCATGGAAAGTAAAGGGAATGGATAAATTGCATGAAATTAAAGAGGACAGAAAATAAAGGGCCGAATCTTAAAGAACAAGAAATTAAATGGCAGAAACTTAGAACGCAAGAAATGTAAATTGCAAAATCTTAAAGTGCAAGAAATGTAAATGGCTTGAATTGTAAAGGGAATTGGGAAGTGGATTTGCAGAATTTAAACAAGGAAAAGTAAAATTGCAACAAACAGGGATGTAGAAGATGGATTCGATTGAACCGGATCTTTGATAAAGATGGGAATCAGCTTGGTGTAGCAACGAAACAAGGAAATGAAATTCAAAGCTGTAGATCTCAGGACTCAAGAGACTAGATAACCAATCTAGATCTCACTGCCTTCCTAGATCCAGCAAGAACAATTGCAAGGGAAATGTAAATTGCAGAAAGAGTAGAAGAAGAAGAAGCAATGAACAGAAATTGAATTTTGATTATGCAGAAAATTAAACAAGATCCGAAGGTGAGATTGAAACAGAAGTTCTTCAATTCTCCACCTAAGATCCCAAGCAAGAAAGGTAAAGAGTGCTCAACAAGAACCAGGAAGAAGAGAGATCAATTCTTCTCCCCAATTCTCTAGAATTCTAAAATAACAAAGCAAAAATGTAAAGTGAGCTCTCTGTCAGTGTTCTAAGAAAAATGCCAAAGGTAAAGCTCCCTCAAAACTTAAATCCTAAGCTATTTATACACTTTCTTCAAATGGTCTTCAAACCTTGAATTGGGCCTTTATTCTTGATGGAATTGGGTTGATAAAGGTCTTGGTTGATTGCTCTTGGAGTTGGAGAAAGATCCATTGTGAACCGGGTTGAAAAACATAAAAGCTTGAGTAAAAGTTTGAGTAAAAGTTTGAGGTCAAACTTTTACTCAAACTTTTCGCATCAGCTAAGCTTCCTTGCTGCTACCAACGTTTGAGCCAAAGTTTGAGGTCAAACTTTTGCTCAAACGTTGGCCCCCTTGTAAATGTGTGTTGCGCCAACGTTTGAGCAAAAGTTTGACCTCAAACGTTGGCGCAAGCTTTTTCCTCCAGGGTGTGCAAGTGTGGCGCCAACGTTTGAGCAAAAGTTTGACCTCAAACGTTGGCGCAAGCTTTTTCCTCCAGGGTATTGATTTTGTGATGCCAACGTTTGCCAAAAAGTTTGAGGCAAACGTTGGCTCAAGCTTTTCTCCCAAAAGTTTGAGCTAAAGTTTGAGGTCAAACTTTTGCTCAAGCTTTTTCCTCTGGAGTGTTTTCAACTCTTTTAAAAGTTTGAGCTAAAGTTTGAGGTCAAACTTTGGCTCAAACTTTTTGTTTTCTCTTGCTCCTAGCCCTTCCTTCTTTCTTCAACCTTCTTCAAAACTCTTTTCACCTATCATTAATCAACCAAACACATCAAAGCTTTGCTCAAAATCATGAGTTGTTATTCTTTCATAATATATGACAATTATAGCATAAAATATCATGAAATTGCATTAATTCATACATGGTTGATTAAATCAAAGGAGACATGGAAATCTACCCAATTGGCTTGCTTATGGGTCAAGAAAGTGCATAAATCAATTGAAAACAAAAGAAAAAGGCTAGTGAAACTAGGCTAAGATGACTTGTTATCAATCCTCTCGGATGAAAACAAATCTATATGCGCTGTCATCGCACGGCTAATCATCTGTCGGTTCCCGCTAGCGTCGGAATAGGACCATTGTCCTTTTGCACACTGTCACTGCGCCCAACATTCGCAAGTTTGAAGCTCGTCAGAGTCATCCCTTCCCAGATCCTACTCAGAATACCACAGACAAGGTTTAGACTTTCCGGATCTCAAGAATGGCTGCCAATAATTCTAGCCTATACCACGAAGATACTAATCTCATGGACTCGGTCCGTGTATTAGATATCCAAGAGAGTATACTCCAGCTGTCGTCCAATGACTATGTTGAACATCATGTAGATCGCTTTGTGGTTGTCAGGCACGCGATCTTGGCTAAGCGAGTAACGAATATTGGGTGATTGTCACGGGTCACCCCTTCATTTTGACTTAACTGAATTAAGAACAAGAGTATATCTTGGAGAAGAAGTAGGCATGAATTGAAGGAAAAACAATAGTACTTGGATTAATTCATGAAGAACAGCAGAGCTCCACACCTTAATCTATGGGGCGTAGAAACTCCACCGTAGAAAATGCATAAGTGAAAAAGGTCTAGGCATAGCCATGAGGCCAACCTCCAAACGTAACATCAAGTGATCAAAAGATAAGAGACTCCTTTAAAATAAACCTCTAAAAGTAGTTTTTATACTAAACTAGTAACTAGGGTTTACAGAAAATGAGTAACTAAGTGCAGATAGTGCAGAAATCCACTTTCGGGTCCACTTGGTGTGTGCTTGGGCTGAGAATTGAAGCTTTTTCGTGCATAGGCTGTTCCTGGAGTTAAACACCAGCTTTGGTGCCAGTTTAGGCGTTTAACTCCAATTCTGGTGCCAGTTTGGGCATTTTACACCAAGATGTTTTAGCCTGACTTTGAACGCCAGTTTGGGCCATCAAATCTCAGGCAAAGTATGAACTATTATATATTTCTGGAAAGCCCAGGATGTCTAATTTCCAAAGCAATTCAGAGCGCGCCAATTGAGCTTCTGTAGCTCCAAAAAATCCACTTCGAGTGCAGCAAGGTCAGAATCCAACAACATCTGCAGTCCTTTTTCAGCCTCTGGATCAGATTTTTGCTCAGATCCCTCAATTTCAGCCAGAAAATACCTAAAATCACAAAAAAATACACAAACTCATAGTAAAGTCCAGAAATGTGATTTTTAAATAAAAACTAATAAAAATATAATAAAAAGTAATTAAAACATACTAAAAACTATGTAAAAACAATGCCAAAAAGTGTATAATTATCCGCTCATCACAATACCAAACTTAAATTGTTGCTTGTCCCCAAGCAACTAAAAATAAAATAGGATAAAAAGAAGGGAAAATACAATGAATTCCAAATATCAATGAAGGTCAGTTCTAATTAGATGAGCGGGACTTATGGCCTTTTTGCTTCTGAATAGTTTTGGCATTTCACTTTATCCTTTGAAGTTCAGAATGATTGGCATCTATAGGAACTAAGAATTCAGATAGTGTTATTGATTCTCCTAGTTTAGTATGCTGATTCTTGAACACAGTTACTTTATGAGTCTTGGCCGTGACCCTAAGCATTTTGTTTTCCAGTATTACCACCGGATACATAAATGCCACAGGCACATAACTGGATGAACCTTTTCAGATTGTGACTCAGGTTTGCTAGAGTCCCCAATTAGAGGTGTCCAAGCTCTTAAGCACACTCTTTTTTGCTTTGGACCACGACTTTAACTGCTCAGTCTCAAGCTTTTCACTTGACACCTTCACGCCACAAGCACATGGTTAGGGACAGCTTGGTTTAGCCGCTTAGGCCAGGATTTTATTCCTGTGGGCCCTCATATCCATTAATGCTTAAAGCCTTGGATCCTTTTTACCCTTGCCTTTTGGTTTAAATGGCTATTGGCTTTTTCTGCTTGCTTTTTCTTTTTCTCTTTCTCTTTTTTTTTTTATTTTTTTTGCCAATTTTTTTTTCGCAAGCTTTGTCTATTCAGTGCTTTTTCTTGCTTCAAGAATCAATTTTATGATTTTTCAGATTATCAATAACATTTCTCCTTTTTCGTTATTCTCTCAATAGCTAACAATTTTAACGTTCATAAACAACAATATCAAAAATATGCACTGTTCAAGCATTCATTCAGAAAACAAAAAGTATTGCCCCCACATCAAAATAATTAGATTATTTTCAAGATAGAATTTGAAATTCATGTACTTCTTTTTCTTTTGCAATTAAAAACATTTTTCATTTAAGAAAGGTGAAGGATTCATAGGACATTCATAACTTTAAGACATAGATACTAGACACTAATGATCATGTAATAAAGACACAAACATAAATAAAACATAAGGCATAGGAAATGAAAAATAGAAAATAAAGAACAAGGAAATTAAAGAACGGGTCCACCTTAGTGTGGCGGCTAGTTCTTCCTCTTGAAGATCTTATAGAGTGCTTTAGCTCCTCAATGTCTCTTCCATGCCTTTGTTGCTCCTCCCTTATGGCTCTTTGGTCTTCTCTAATTTCATGGAGGAGGATGGAATGCTCTTAGTGTTCCATCCTTAGTTGTCCCATGTTGGAACTCAATTCTCCTAAGGAGGTGTTGATTTGCTCCCAATAGTTTTGTGGAGGAAAATGCATCCCTTGAGGTATCTCAGGGATTTATTGGTGAGGATTTCCTCATGCTCTTATTGAGGTCCATGAGTGGACTCTCTTGTTTGCTCCATCCTTTTCTTAGTGATGGGCTTGTCCTCTTCAATTAGGATATCCTCCTCTATGACAATTCTAGCTGAATTGCATAGGTGACAAATGAGATAAGGGAAGGCTAGCCTTGCCAAAGTGGAAGACTTATCCGCCACCTTGTAGAGTTCTAGAGATATGATCTCATGAACTTCTACTTCCTCTCCATTCATGATGCTATGGATCATGATAGCCCGGTCTATTGTAACTTCAGACTGGTTGCTAGTAGGAATGATAGAGAGTTGGATGAACTCCAACCATCCCCTAGCCACGGGTTTGTGGTCAAGCCTTCTTAGTTGAACCGGCTTGCCTCTTGAGTCTCTCTTCCATTGAGCTCCTTCCACACAAATGTCCCTAAGGACTTGGTCCAACCTTTGTTCAAAGTTGACCCTTCTAGTGAAAGGGTGAGGATCTCCTTGCATCATTGGCAAGTTAAATGCTAACCTCACATTTTCCAAACTAAAATACAAGTATTTCCCTCGAACCATTATGAGACAATTCTTTGGGTTCAGGTTCACACTTTGGTCATGGTTCTTAGTGATCCATGCATTGGCATAGAACTCTTGAACCATTAATATCCTGACTTGTTGAATGGGGTTGGTGAGGATTTCCAAACCTCTTCTTCGAACTTCATGTCGGATCTCCGGATATTCACTCTTTTTGAGCTTGAAGGGGACCTCGGGGATCAACTTTTTCTTGGCCACAACTTCATAGAAGTGGTCTTGATGCACTTTTGAGATGAATCTCTCCACCTTCCATGACTCGATAGTGGAAGCAATTGCCTTCCCTTTCCTCTTTCTAGAGGTTTCTCCAGCCTTAGGTCCACAGATCCCGAGGTGCCAAGGAATTCTGTTGCCTGCACCATTCTGGCGTTCAAACGCCCATTCTGTGCCAATCCTGGTGTTTAATGCCAGCTCTGCTACCTTTTCTGGCGTTAAACGCCAGTCTGCTGCCCATTTCTGGCGTTAAACGCCAGTCTGCTGCCCATTTCTGGCATTTAACGCCAACCAGATGCCACACATCCCTTTCTGGCATTAAACGCCCAGAGTGCTGCCCATTCTGGTGTTTAACACCCAGAATGCTACCAGGCTGGGCGTTAAACGCCCATTCTGCTATCCTTACTGGCGTTTAAACGCCAGTAAGCCTGTCCTCTAGGGTGTGCTATTTTTAATGCTGTTTTTCATTTTTTTTTGATTTTTCAGTTCTTTTTGTGACTTCACATGATCATCAACCTAAGAAAACATAAAATAACAATGAAAAATAAAATAAATATAATTAAATAACATTGGGTTGCCTCCCAATAAGCACTTCTTTAATGTCAATAGCTTGACAGTGAGCTCTTAGAGAGCTTCACAAAGACTCAGAGCTTGATGATGGCCTCCCAACACCAAACTTAGAAGTTGAGTGTGGGAGCTCTATTTGACTCTATGTTGAGAGAAGCTTTTCATGCTTCCTCTACATGGTTACAGAAGAAGATCCTTGAGCCTCAAACACAAGGTAGTCCTCATTCAATTGAAGGACTAACTCTCCTCTGTCTACATCAATCACAGCTCTTGCTGTGGCTAGGAAGGGTCTTCCAAGGATGATGGATTCATCTTCATCCTTCCCAGTGTCTAGGATTATAAAATCAGCAGGGATGTACAGGCCTTCAACCTTCACCAAGACATCCTCTACAAGTTCATAAGCCTATTTTCTTGAATTGTCTGCCATCTCTAGTGAGATTCTTGCAGCTTGCACCTCAAAGATCCCTAGTTTCTCCATTACAAAGAGGGGCATGAGGTTTATCCCTGACCCCAGGTCACACAGAGCCTTCTCAAAGGTCATGGTGCCTATGGTACAAGGTATTAAGAACTTTCCAGGATCCTGTTTCTTCTGAGGTAATTTCAGTTAAACTAGATCATTTAGTTCATTGATAAGCAATGGAGGTTCATCCTTCTAAGTCTTATTACCAAATAACTTGGCATTCAGCTTCATGATTGCTCTTAGATATTGAGCAACTTGCTCTTCAGCAATAGCTTCATCCTCTTCAGAGGAAGAATACTCATCAGATCTCATGAATGGCAACAATAAGTTCAGTGGAATCTCTATGGTCTCTATATGAGCCTCAGATTCCTTCGGTTCCTCATTAGGGAACTCCTTGGAGGCTAGTGGACGTCCATTGAGGTCTTCCTCACTGGAAATCACTGCCTTTCGCTCCTCTACAGGTTTGGCCATGTTGGATATGTAGATGGCCTTGCACTCTCTTTTTGGATTCTCTTCTGTATTGCTTGGGAGAGTACTGGGAGGGAGTTCAGTAACTTTCTTACTCAGCTGACCCACTTGTGCCTCCAAATTTCTAATGGAGGACCTTGCTTCAGTCATGAAACTGAGAGTGGTCTTAGATAGATCAGAGACTATGGTTGCTAAGTCAGAGTGGCTCTGCTTAGAATTCTCTGTCTATTACTGAGAAGATGATGGAAAAGGTTTGCTATTGCTAAACCTGTTTCTTCTACCATTATTATTATTGAAGCCTTGATTAGGCTTCTGCTGATCCTTCCATGAGAGATTAGAATGATTCCTCCATGAAGGATTATAGGTGTTTCCATAGGATTCTCCCATGTAATTCACCTCTTCCATTGCAAATTCTCAGGGTCACAAGCTTCTCCTTCAGAGGAGGCTTCTTTAGCACTGCGGGATGCAGCTTGCATTCCAGTCAAGTTTGAGAAATCATATTGACTTGCTGAGTCAATATTTTATTCTGAGCCAATATTGTATTTAGAGTATTAACCTCAAAAACTCTTTTCTTTTGAGTTGTCCCATTATTCACAGGATTCTATTCGGAAGTGTGCATGAACTAGTTATTTGCAACCATTTCAATGAGTTCCTAGGCTTCTACAAGCGTCTTCTTCAGATGAAGAGACCCTCTAGCAAAGTGGTCCAATGACATCTTGGACAATTCAGACAGACCATCATAGAATATACATATGATGCTCCATTCTGAAAACATGTCAGAAGGACACCTTCTGATCAATTGCTTATATCTTTCCCAAGCTTCATAAAGGGATTCACCTTCCTTCTGTCTGAAGGTTTGGACTTCCACTCTAAGCTTGCTCAACTTTTGAGGTGGAAAAAATTTGGCCAAGAAAGCATTGACCAACTTTTTCCAAGAGTTCAGGCTATCTTTAGGTTGTGAGTCCAACCATGTCCTAGCTTGTCTCTTACAGCAAAGGGGAAAAGTATAAGTCTGTAGACCTCAGGATTAACCCCATTGGTCTTAATAGTATCACAGATTTGCAAGAATTCAGCTAAGAACTGATGAGGATCTTCCAATGGAAGTCCATGAAACTTGCAATTCTGCTGCATCAGAGAAACTAATTGAGGCCTAAGCCTCCAAGTTGTTTGCTCCAATTGCCGGAATTGAGATGCTCCTTCCACAGAAGTCAGAAGAGGGTGCAATAAAGTCACCAAGCATCTTCCTTGCATCTCCACCATTGTTGTTGGGTTCGGCTATCTCTTCTTATTTTTCGAAAAATTCTGTCAGGTCCTCTCCAGAGTGTTGTGCTTTAGCTTCTCTTAGCTTTCTCTTTAGAGTCCTTTCAGGTTCCGGATCAGCTTCAACAAGAATGTTCTTATCCTTGATCCTGCTCATATGAAAAAGAAGAGAACAGAAAAGAATAGGAATCCTCTATGTCACAGTATAGATATTTCTTTATGTGAGTAGAAGAATAGAAGAGAAGAATGAAGAAGAGAGAAGATGAATAATTCGAACACAGAGGAGAGAGGATTTGAATTATAAGAAGAAGAGAAGGGTTAGTTATAAATAAAATAAATAGAAAGAGATGAGAGAGAGAGAGAATTTGAATTTTAAAATTAAAATAAAAGGAAAATATTTTTATTTTTATTTTAATTATTGGTTAGTATTCAAAAATTAAGAGAAGAAATAGAATAAAATTTGAAAACTAAATAAATTAATTAATTAAAAAGATTTTTGAAAAAGTGGTTAGTGATTTTTGAAAATTAGAGAGAGAAAAGTAGTTAGGTGGTTTTGAAAAAGATATGATTGAAATAGAAAACTTTTAAAATCAAACAAAAAGTCAAGTAGTTAATTGAAAAAGATTTGAAAATCAATTTTGAAAAGATAAGAAGTTAGAAAAGGATTTTGAAATTAAAGTTTGAAAAAGATATGATTGAAATTAAAAAGATTTGAATTGGAAATTAGAAAGATTTGATTTTTGAAATTAAAGTTGATTACTTGACTAACAAGAAAGTAAAAGATATGATTTTAGAATTTAAAGATTGATCCTTTCTTAATAGGCAAGTAACAACTTGAAAATTTTTGAATCTAAACATTAATTGTTAGCATTAATTATGAAATAAAAGTAAGAAAAAGATTTTAAAAATAAAATTTTTAAAGTTTTCAAAATAAATAAAAAAATAAAAAGATTTGATTTTTGAAAAATATTTGAAAAAAATAAAGTTTTTAAATTAAAATTTTGACTTGACTAACAGGAAACAACTAAATTTTAAAACTTTTTGACTTAATCAATTTAAAATTTCGAATTTTATGAGGAAAAAAAAGGAAGATATATTTTTTATTTTTTAATTTTTAATGAGGAGAGAGAAAAACATAAAAATGATGCAAAATATAAAATTCAAGATCAAAACAAAAATGCATGCAAGAACACTATGAATGTCAAGATGAACGCCAAGAACACTTTGAAGATCATGATGAACATCAAGAACATTTATTTTAAATAATTTTTAAGAAAAGAAAGATATGCAAGACACCAAACTTAAAAATTTTTAAACTATAGACACTAATCATTCAAAAAAAATGCATATGAAAAACAAGAAAAGACACCAAACAAGAAATATTTAAAGATCAAACAGAGAAATTCATCAAGAACAACTTGAAGATCATGATGAAACTCAATGCATGGATTTTCGAAAATTTTAAAGAAAAAATAAAGCATGCAATTGACAACAAACTTAAAATTTGACACTAGACTCAAACAAGAAACACAAAATATTTTTGGTTTTATGATTTTATTAATTTTTTTTGGATTTTTTGAAAATTAATTTGGAAAAGGAAAATAAAAAAATTCAAAATTTTTAATAAGAATTCCAGGAATCATGCAGTGTTAGCCTAAAGCTTCAGTCCAAAAATTTAGACATGGCTTAATAGCCAGCCAAGCTTTATGTGAAAGCTTCGGTCCAAAAGATTAGACATGGCCAAATGGCCAGCCAAGCTTCAACAAGCATTACATACAATAGCTAAATTGACGAGAAATCCAAAGAAGCTCTTGTAAAGATAAGTGGAAACCTCGGTCCAAAAGATTAGACATGGCTTAACAGCGAGCCAGGATTCAACATATCTCATGAAACTCTAGAATTTATTCTTAAAAATTCTGAAGAACGAAATTTTTTTTTTTCGAATTTTTTCTGAAAATAAAAATAAAATAAAATTGCCTAATCTGAGCAACAAGATGAACCGTCAGTTGTCCAAACTCGAACAATCCCTGGCAACGGCGCCAAAAACTTGGTACGTGAATTGTTTGTTCTCCAGCAATGGCGCCAAAAACTTGGTGTGCGTAACATGATCTCAACACTTCTTCACAACTCCGCGTAACTAACCAGCAAGTGTACTGGGTCGTCCAAGTAATACCTTACGTGAGTAAGGGCCAATCCCACGGAGATTGTCAGCTTGAAGCAAGCTATGGTCATCCTTGTAAATCTCAGTCAGGCAGATTCAAATGGTTATGAGGTTTTGATAATTAAAATATAAATAAAATATAAAATAAGATAAAGTTACTTATGTAATCTGTAACAACCCTAGTTTTGAAAAATCAAATAATTAGTTATTTGTGATTTATTTTATTTGTTGATAATTTTATTTTAAGAAAATTATTTTACTAAAGGTAATTAAATGGAGTTTCATAATAATTGAAGTTTAAATTAATTAGAATTTTATTACAATCTTTATTATAATTGAGTATTTCACATAATTTCAGTAATTAAAAAATAAGAAAGAATTGTATAATTTAATTTAAATAAATTCTATTTTGAATGAATTATGTTATTAATTTGAACTCCTAGAAATTATTTTATTAGAAATGATTAGATTGATATTTATAAATACTTTAAGTTTAAGTCAATTAATATTTATGTATAATTTTTATTATAATTAATTATAAATTGAAATTAAAGTTTCAGAGATAGAAAAATAATAGAGATTTGTATGATTTAATCTAGAAAATTGATATTTGAATTTAAATTGTACTTTACAAAATATAATTAACTTGTTCATTTTATAATGTAAATGAGAAATAATTAATTGAACTTAGCAATATGATGATAAATAATGTTCCTAAATATTTTTAAAAGAGTATATTTGATTTTAAAATTACTCTACCCTCTAATTTTATCAAAATATATATTCATATCTATCCATATTCTTTTATAAAATCCTAATTTCTAACACTAATTCCCAAATTGAATCAGAAACCCTAATTCCCAAATCCCAGAAACCCTAACCCAGCTACCCTCTTCCCCAAGACTCAGCAGCAGCTATGAAGCCCTATCCAAAACACACACACACGGTTCCCTGAGCCAAAGGAAAAAAGAAGAACGGGAATAGAAAGAAAAGGGGGACCGAGGAAGGAAGGAGAGGGGGGAGAAGAGGGAGGCGGCGCGGTGGGTGTCACTGCCACCGTCGCCGCCATTGCTAGCAGAAGAGAGGGGAGATCTGAGCGAGGAGAGAGCTCTCGAAACAGGGAGAGATCGACCCACGCCTCGCCGCCGTCGCTCGCTCCATCCACGAGCTGCTGCTAGAACCGTGCGAGGAGGAACAATGCGGCCCCTTGTTGTGATCGAAGCTCGCTGCCGCCGCGTTGCTCTGGTCTGTCACGCCGCCACTGTCGTCCAGGGAAGACCGCCGCTGCTTCTGTGTCCTCTAACGGCGCCGCTGCACGAGCCAGAGGAACTTGTCCCTGCTTGAGCCTCTGCCGCCATCAGAGCTACCCTTGAAGCTATTGATTTGGTTCCAATTCCTCCATTTTCGAGACCGTGAGCTTTAATCCTTGTTCTGCTTCTATCCTATTCCTATGTCTTTCACCTGTTCTAACTAAGGAAACCTATGTTTTTGTTCAGTGCTGCTACTCTATTTTCCCTGTTTACTGCTAGAACTATCACAAGGGATACTGTTGATGCCCCCAGGAAACTGTTAGAGCTGCTGTTGTTGTTGATGGCAGTTAGAATGAAGTTGGAGTCACGTTTAGTTTTGTGGATTTCGACTAACTGAGGTAGGGGATTTAAGGCTTTTAATTTAGAATGCCTACAAAGTTATTTGGATAAGTGCAAATAGTTAACAATGGTTAAGAATTTCTTAATCGACGTGAATGACTTGAAATGCATTTGAAATTGGTTGGTTGTTGTGATTATTCTGAGCTGTGTCTGAAATTAGATGCTGCTGTGAATAATGATTAATTTACTGTAATTTATTAAATTAAAATATGCTGAGCTAATTATTAAAAAGCTGTTGAATGGATAATTGATAAATTGAGTTTGGATTGTTACTGTGAATGTATGGTTTTCTTATGAGAAATTGGTTGTTGGAATTAAGTTTGGAATGAGGTTGTGGGAGTAAGATTGGTGTGGTATTAAAACTGATTTTGATTTGATGCTGTGAATTGTGATTTTGAGACATGATTGAATTGTTTGAAAGTGACTAATTATTCGAATTCCTGGTTATGCTGATTTCTTGATTTAGTTGTGAAATTGAAATGTAATTGATGATAGTGGATATTGTTGCAAGCTTGTTTGAGAAATTATTGGTTACTGGATATGTTAATTTGACTGGATAATATTGTACTGAGTGTTGAACTGATTCAAGCTTGTGCTCGGTTTGGAATTGTTGTGATAAACTGATAATGGTTTAATTGTGACTGCCTTCTGATTATTTCAGAGTTGTTGGAAATTCAGATTTTAGTTGATTATGTTGAGTTGGTTGTTATTGTTAATTTAAGGTTAACCAGAGTTGATTTTGAGAACGGTTAAAGGATTGAAGTTGATTACTAAAGTTTTTTCTTAAAGTACGATCTTTAGAATAAATTTGTAACTTTGCTAATAACTAAATAACTTTAAAAATATTTGGAAATATGAAAGGATGGTGTTTGGAATATTAGTTATGAATTTTCGAAGCTGGATTGATTTACTTTTAAAGAATGGTTTATGAAAACTCTGATTTTAATTGGTGTTAGAATGTCGATCATTAAACTGATTTATGATGAAATGATTATTGAGATTTTGTAGTTGTGATAACTACTGATAAAAGGGCTGGTGATTTGTTGAGAAAGAAGGAACCCGTAAGGGTGGCTAAGTCCGAGTTTTAGGGGAGGTGCTGCTGGAATTTTGTAAAATATGAGGTTTTATTTGAGAAGTTATTTTAAAAGAATTAGATTTGAAAAATGATATTATTTAAGTTTTATTTAGTGAAGAAATAAATTATTCTATTTTAATTTCGATTTACCAAAGAAAGGTTTATGTTTCAAAATTAAATTATTTAAGAAAGAAACTATATTTCAAGATTGATTTAATATGAAAAGAATTGTTTTAAGCTTGAAATAAAGGATTACTTTTCAGGAGTTTGGTGAATTTATAAGGTTTGAATCCGAATGATAAAGATAAATGGTTTGAGCCAAGATGTTACAAAATTGAGAGATGTAAAGTTTGTATAGTATGATTGAATAGGGAAAGAAAGTGGTAATGCATAAGAATGTGAAAGTGATGATGAATAATGAGAATGATAATGAATGATGATAATGAAAATGATTATGTAATGATCTGCTGCGTGAAAGCAGCCAGATAGATGGTGGTACGACCACTAAGAGCGCTTCCTTGGTATACTTAGCTATAATGCTATTCTGTAAGTCAGAGGACTCTTACCGAGGTATCGAGAAAATACATAACTAGCATATGCTCCTGTAAGTCAAAAGACTCTTACAGTGAGTGTATGTGAGTGTGCTCCTGTAAGTCAATGGACTCTTATAGTGAGTGTGTTGGGCAGACTAGCTCCACCCTGCAAGTCAAAGGACTCTTGCAGTGGGTTGCTAGTGCCGCCATGCAAGTCAAAGGACTCTTGCAGTGGTTTGCCCCGCAAGTCAAAGGACTCTTGCGATGGGTGTTGCCAACAGGGAAGCCTTACCTGGTCAAAGGACTCCGGGTAACGTCGGGAGCAGGTATGTAACCGACAAATGAGCTCGTTACCTGCACTAGGGCTGGACATGCATCATCCTTGTTTGTGCATTTGCATTTGATTGGGCTTGCTCGTTGTACTTCCCTGTGATTGTGCTGTTTGCCTTGCTGTGACTTGTTTGTATATTGAATTGAGTCTCTTGTTAGTGCTATTGGTTGACGAATATATGAAGGTGATTGAGAATTGATGTTTTGATTGAAATTTAATTATGTGACTGATAGATGGTTAGTGTGACTAGTTTCATATTTAGAATTTGTTTTGAGTTTTGAGATTTTGAAGGAAGTAGTTAATTAGCTAATGTAAAACCAAAAGTATTTCCAAGAAGATTTGATAAAAATATAGTCTCCTTGAGTATGTTAATTATTTGCATATTAATCATTACTTTTACGGCATTCCCATTCCCTACTGAGAACGTGTGGTTTGTTCTCACCCCAAAATCTTCCACTCTTTCAGTGACACAGGTTCGAAGACTCCGTTTGAAGCTGCGGGCGATTATAGAACTTATTTATGAGTTAAGTTTATGACTTGAATTTCTTTCATAAAATTCCCTCGCCTTTGTAGCTTTAGTTATTATTTTATGCAGAGGGATAGGAGTTGTACCTGGTTTTATTTAAATTTTTTTGTATAATATTTATTATTAATAATAATTATGTGATTATTATTACTAGGTGATGATTGCTATATGATTTTTAAAAAAAAATAAAAAAACAAAATTTTCTGGAATTTTCTATAAAACAAAATCGTGATATCGAACTAAAGGCTCAATAGTAAATAGTTAATAAAGGAAAGCAAGTTAGTAACGCCTTACTTTCGGTACGATCATGACGTTCTGGAAGTTGGGTCGTTACAAATGGTATCAGAGTAGTTCGTTCCTGTTAGAGCCTTGGGAATGGACTGGCTATGCTTCATTGTATACTCTGAGTGTCTGTCATGCTTAGTAACTTGTTTTGATAACAAGAGTTTGTGTTTTATTTGCATGACTGTCTGATGATTAACGCTGTTAGTTTACCATTGCATGCCTCATGGTATTAGGTCTGACCAACTTAATACTAATGATTTATGTATATGGCAATACTAACAGGTTATCTTAGACGAAATAGAAATAATAAGTAATACGATTCACGAGGTTTGGGAGCGTTAGAGGTTATGAAGTTAGCTTCGATTCGACGTATAATCTTTAATCGTGCCACGCGAACTGAAGCCTTCTTTTTCTTCGTTGCTTCCATTGGGATTCTCTTGTTTGAATTTTCTTCCCAGAATGTGATTTGATTGTTTCCCAACCATGCCTTGTCATTCTTGTATACCTTTGCTTGCCTATGAATCAGATTTCTTACGTAACTCTTTGAATTTTCATCTTGTGCAATGCCTATGTCTCTGTCCATATATTCTGCTTTCTTTGATTTCAGTTGGAACTTATTTTATTCTAGCAATTTTCGAGGGCGAAAATTTTTCTAAGATGGGTAGAATGTAACAACCCTAGTTTTTAAAAATCAAATAATTAGTTATTTGTGAGTTATTTTATTTTTTGATAATTTTATTTTAAGAAAATTATTTTACTAAAGGTAATTAAATGGAGTTTCATAATAATTAAAGTTTAAATTAATTAGAATTTTATTACAATCTTTATTATAATTGAGTATTTCACATAATTTTAGTAATTGAAAAATAAGAAAGAATTGTATAATTTAATTTAAATAAATTTTATTTTGAATGAATTATGTTATTAATTTGAACTCCAAGAAATTATTTTATTAGAAATGATTAGATTGATATTTATAAATACTTTAAGTTTAAGTCAATTAATATTTATGTACAATTTTTTATTATAATTAATTATAAATTGAAATTAAAGTTTCAGAGATAGAAAAATAATAGAGATTTGTATGATTTAATCTAGAAAATTGATATTTGAATTTAAATTGTACTTTACAAAATATAATTAACTTGTTCATTTTATAATGTAAATGAGAAATAATTAATTGAACTTAGCAATATGATGATAAATAATATTCCTAAATATTTTTAATAGAGTATATTTGATTTTAAAATTACTCTACCCTCCAATTTTATCAAAATATCTATTCATATCTATCCATATTCTTTTATAAAATCCTAATTTCTAACCCTAATTCCCAAATTGAATCAGAAATCCTAATTCCCAAATCCCAAAAACCCTAACCCAGCTACCCTCTTCCCCAAGACTCAGCAGCAGCTATGCAGCCCTATCCAAAATACACACACACGGTTCCATGAGCCAAAGGAAAAAAGAAGAACGGGAATAGAAAGAAAAGGGGGACCGAGGAAGGAAGGAGAGGGGGGAGAAGAGGGAGGCGGTGCGGTGGGTGTCGCTGCCACCGTCGCCGCCGTTGCTAGCAGAGGGGAGGGGAGATCTGAGCGAGGAGAGAGCTCTCGAAACAGGGAGAGATCGACCCACGCCTCACCGCCGCGCAACCGTCCCTGTGCTGTCGTCGCTAGCTCCATCCACGAGCTGCTGCCAGAACCGTGCGAGGAGGAACGACGCCACCCCTTGCCGCGATCAAAGCTCGCTGCCGCCGCGTTGCTCTGGTCTGTCACGCCGCAACTGTCATCCAGGGAAGGCCGCCGCTGCATCTGTGTCCTCTAACGGTGCCGCTGCACGAGTCGGAGGAACTCGTCCCTGCTGGAGCCTCTGCCGCCATCAGAGCTACCCTTGAAGCTATTGATTTGGTTCCAATTCCTCCATTTTTGAGACCGTGAGCTTTAATCCTTGCTCTGTTTCTATCCTATTCCTATGTCTTTCAATTGTTCTAACTAAGGAAACCTATGTTTTTGTTCATTGCTGCAACTCTATTTTCTCTGTTTACTGCTAGAACTATCACAGGGGATACTGTTGATGCCCCCAGGAAACTGTTAGAGCTGCTGTTGTTATTGATGTGAGTTAGAACGAAGTTGGAGTCACGTTTAGTTTTGTGGATTTTGACTAACTGAGGTAGGGGATTTAACGTTTTTAATTTAGAATGCCTACAAAGTTATTTGGATAAGTGCAAATGGTTAACAATGGTTAAGAATTTCTTAATCAACGTGAATGACTTGAAATGCATTTGAAATTGGTTGGTTGTTGTGATTATTCTAAGCTGTGTCTGAAATTAGATGCTGTTTTGAATAATGATTAATTTACTGTAATTTATTAAATTAAAATATGCTGAGCTAATTATTGAAAAGCTGTCGAATGGATAATTGATGAATTGAGTTTGGATTGTTGCTGTGAATGTATGGTTTTCTTATGAGAAATTGGTTGGTGGAATTAAGTTTGGAATGAGGTTGTGGGAGTATGATTGGTGTGGTATTAAAACTGATTTTGATTTGAGGCTGTGAATTGTGATTTGTGCGCCATGATTGAATTGTTTGAAAGTGACTAATTATTCGAATTCCTGGTTATGCTGATTTCTTGATTTAGTTGTGAAATTGAAATGTAATTGATGATGATGGATATTGTTGCAAGCTTGTTTGAGAAATTATTGGTT
This sequence comes from Arachis hypogaea, assembly GCF_003086295.3. Classification (NCBI taxonomy): domain Eukaryota; kingdom Viridiplantae; phylum Streptophyta; class Magnoliopsida; order Fabales; family Fabaceae; genus Arachis; species Arachis hypogaea. The sequence goes on from NC_092055.1 coordinate 66,908,431, forward strand.
ACTGAATATGTTAATTTGACTGGATAATATTGTACTGAGTGTTGAACTGATTCAAGCTTGTGCTCGGTTTAGAATTATTGTGATAATGGTTTAATTGTGACTGCCTTCTGATTATTTCAGAGTTGTTGGAAATTCAGATTTTAGTTGATTATGTTGAGTTGGTTGTTATTGTTAATTTAAGGTTAACCAGAGTTGATTTTGAGAACGGTTAAAGGATTGAAGCTTGATTACTAAAGTATTTTCTTAAAGTATGATCTTTAGAATAAATTGGTAACTTTGCTAATAACTAAATAACTTTAAAAATAGTTGGAAATATGAAAGGATGGTGTTTGGAATATTAGTTATGAATTTTCGAAGCTGGATTGATTTACTTTTAAAGAATGGTTTATGAAAACTCTGATTTTAATTGATGTTAGAATGTCGATCGTTAAACTAATTTATGATGAAATGATTATTGAGATTTTGTTGTTGTGATAACTACTGATAAAAGGGCTGGTGATTTGTTGAGAAAGAAGGAACCCGTAAAGGTGGCTAAGTCCGAGTTTTAGGGGAGGTGCTGCCGGAATTTTGTAAAATATGAGGTTTTATTTGAGAAGTTATTTTAGAAGATTTAGATTTGGAAAATGATATTATTTAAGTTTTATTTAGTGAAGAAAAGAATTATTCTATTTTAATTTCAATTTACAAAAGAAAGGTTTATGTTTCCAAATTAAATTATTTAAGAAAGAAACTATATTTCAAGATTGATTTAATATGAAAAGAATTATGTTTTAAGCTTGAAATAAAGGATTACTTTTCAGGAGTTTGGTGAATTTATAAGGTTTGAATTCGAATGATAAAGAGAAATGGTTTGAGCCAAGATGTTGTAAAAGTGAGAGATGTAAAGTTCGTATAGTATGATTGAATAGATAAAGAAAGTGGTACTGCATAAGAATGTGAAAGTGATGATGAATAATGAGAATGATAATGAATGATGATAATGAGAATGATTATGTAATGATCTGCTGCGTGAAGGCAGCCAGATAGATGGTGGTACGACCACTAAGAGCGCTTCTTTGGGATACTTAGCTATAATGCTATTCTATAAGTTAGAGAACTCTTACAGAGGTATCGAGAAAATACATAACTAGCATATGCTCCTGTAAGTCAAAGGACTCTTACAGTGAATGTGAGTGTGCTCCTGTAAGTCAAAGGACTCTTACAGTGAGTGTGTTGGGCAAACTAGCTCCGCCCTGTAAGTCAAAGGACTCTTGCAGTGGGTTGCTAGTGCCGCCATGCAAGTCAAAGGACTCTTGCAGTGGTTTGCCCCGCAAGTCAAAGGACTCTTGTGATGGGTGTTGCCAACAGGGAAGCTTTTCCTGGTCAAAGGACTCCGGGTAACGTTGGGAGCGGGTATGTAACCGACAAATGAGCTCATTACCTGTACTAGGGCTAGACATGCATCATCTTTGTTTGTGCATTTGCATTTGATCGGGCTTGCTCGTTGTACTTCCTTGTGATTGTGCTGTTTGCCTTGCTGTGACTTGTTTGTATATTGAATTGAATCTCTTGTTAGTGCTATTGGTTGACGAATATATGAAGGTAATTGAGAATTGATGTTTTGATTGAGAATTAATTATGTGACTGGTAGATGGTTACTGTGACTAGTTTCATATTTAGAATTTGTTTTGAGTTTAGAGATTTTGAAGGAAGTAGTTAATTAGCTAAAGTAAAACCAAAAGTATTTCCAAGAAGATTTGATAAAAATATAGTCTCCTTGAGTATGTTAATTATTTGCATATTAATCATTACTTTTACGGCATTCCCATTCCCTACTGAGAACATGTGGTTTGTTCTCACCCCAAAATCTTCCACCCTTTCAGTGACACAGGTTCGAAGGCTCCGTTTGAAGCTGTGGGCGATTATAGAACTTATTTGCGAGTTAAGTTTATGACTTGAATTTCTTTCATAGAATTCCCTCGCCTTTTTAGCTTTAGTTATGATTTTATGCAGAGGGATAGGAGTTATACCTGGTTTTATTTAAATTTTTTTGTATAATATTTATTATTATTAATAATTATGTGATTATTATTACTAGGTGATGATTGCTATATGATTTTAAAAAAAAATAAAAAAACAAAATTTTCTAGAATTTTCTATAAAACTAAATCGCGATATCGAACTAAAGGCTCAATAGTAAATAATTAATAAAGGAAAGCAAGTTAGTAACACCTTACTTTCGGTACGATCATGACGTTCTGGAAGTTGGGTCGTTACATAATCCACTGGTGGGAATTTCAGATAAGCGTTTGGAGATGCTTTGTTGCTTCTGAACCTCTGCTTTCCTATTGCCTTCTTCCAACCATGCTTTACCTCCTTCCATGGCAAGCTGTATGATCCTCTCGGATGAAAACAAATCCATATGCACTGTCACCGCACGGCTAATCATCTGTTGGTTCCCGCTAGCATCGGCATAGGACCATTGTCATTTTGCGCACAGTCATTACGCCCAACATTCGCAAGTTTGAAGCTCGTCACAGTCATCCCTTCCCAGATCCTACTTGGAATACCACAGACAAGGTTTAGACTTTCCGAATCTCAGGAATGGCTGCCAATAATTCTAGCCTATACCACGAAGATACTAATCTCACAGACTCGGTCCGTGTATTAGATATCCAAGAGAGTATACTCCAGCTTTCATCCAATGACTACGTTGAACATCATGTAGATTGCTTTGTGGTTGTCAGGCACGCGATCTTGGCTAAGCGAGTAACAAAGATTGGGTGATTATCACGGGTCACCCCTTCATTCTGACTTAACTAAATTAAGAACAAGAGTATATCTTGGAGAAGAAGGAGGCGTGAATTGAAGGAAAAACAATAGTAGATGAATTAATTCATGAAGAACAGCAGAGCTCCACACCTTAATCTATAGGGTGTAGAAACTCCACCCTAGAAAATACATAAGTGAAAAGGGTCAAGGCATAGCCGTGAGGCAAGCCTCCAAACGTAACATCAAGTGATCAAAAGATAAGAGACTCCTTTAAAATAAACCTCTAAAAGTAGTTTTTATACTAAACTAGTAACTAGGGTTTACAGAAAATGAGTATTTAAGTGCAGATAGTGCAGAAATCCACTTCTGGGGCCCACTTGGTGTGTGCTTGGGCTGAGCACTGAAGCTTTTTTGTGCATAGGCTGTTCCTGGAGTTAAACGCCAGCTTTGGTGCTAGTTTGGCCATTTAACTCCAATTCTGGTGCCAGTTTGGGCATTTTACACCAAGATGTTTTAGGCTAACTTTGAACGCCAGTTTGGGCCATCATATCTCGAGCAAAGTATGGACTATTATATATTTCTGGAAATCACAGGATGTCTACTTTCCAACTCAATTGAGAGCGTGCCAATTGGGCGTCTGGAGCTCAAGAAAATCCACTTCGAGTGCAGGGAGGTCAGAATCCAACAGCATCTGCAGTCTTTTTTCAGCCTCTGGATCAGATTTTTGCTCAGGTCCCTCAATTTCAGCCAGAAAATACTTGAAATCACAGAAAAACCCACAAAGTTATAGTAAATTCCAGAAATGTGATTTTTGAATAAAAACTAATAAAAATATAATAAAAAGTAATTAAAACATACTAAAAACTATATAAAAATAATGCCAAAAAGGGTATAAATTATCCGCTCATCAGTCGTCTTCCTCTTCTTCTATGGCGGTCCTTCATAGTCACCATATGGTAAGAATGGCTGCTTGCTGATGAAGACAGAAGTCCGGTCTGTTGGGCGTCTCTCCACTCCAGATAAAGCGGCTAATCTGGTGATTATCAATGGGAAGGAAATGTTGTATTTCTGTTGTTGGTTCACCTTCCACATCGAATCTCTTATAAGGAGAAGAACAGAGATCCTCTTCCCCTCCAGAATAGCCCAAAGCAAAACCGCCACACGGACCCTAATGTGCGTGGCATGTGTGCTCAGTAGAATGTAGTCGGCAATGATCTCCTGCCAGATCCTTGCCTCAGAATTTAGGTCAGTGCATGCAATGCTCAATAGAACCATATTCTCTCATCTGCTGTACTCCCATCTAGCCTCAGGCAGGCCAATCTTTTTCAGAACCACATCCAAAGAAAGCTTGCCCATTGTCAATTCTTTCACTATTTGAGGATAAGCGTCACGAGCTGGAGGAATGTGCGGAATATCTAAGAGGGCCTCTAAAGCAGTATCAGAGGTGTCCAGTGTGGCACCCCTGATGAAGAAAATTCTTGTATAGTTTGGAATCAATCAAAACAAGAATCAATTCGTTGGTAGCATAGTCCAAGCCAAGAATGAATTCTCAAGATCAAATATTAAATCCAATGCAAAATAACCGAGATCAAGAGTAATTCAACCTCGGGTCGTCTTTCCTAGGAGTTGCAATGAAATGTACATTTATTGGCTATGAGAGAGAGCATGGGGAATTGAGAATGAAAGCAAGAGAGCAAGCAAGAAATGTAAATAGCAAGGAATTGAAACAAGCATGCAAGGAATTGAAAAGAAAGCAATTAAAGGACTCTTGGCAAGAAGAGGGTAATCTAGATTTCCTATCCTAGTTGTGGATCACAAACATGGCAATTGTGTAGAATCAATCTAAATTAGTCAATCCTCCTTGAGAATTAGTCAAAGGGTGTATTGATCTCAATTCATAAGTCCTAGTCAACTCACTAATTACTTAGTGAAAGACTAGCGTCAATGGAAACCAAACCAATTAACTATTCTCACACAATGCGGAATAGACATCCACAACTCAATTCCACCCAAACATCCAAATTTCTCAACTAAGAGTGTGAAAACTAAACATGCAAGAAATTAAATATCAAAGCAATTAAATAAATATGCAAGAAATTAAATGAAAGCAAATAAAAGTCAAAGCCATTAAATGCAAAGGAAAGAAACTGAAAATGCAAGAAAACCTCTTGGCAAGTAATTGAGAGCTAAGGCTACCTGTCCTAGACATTGAACACAAACATATGATGATTATGAAGAGTTAATCCTACCTAGTCAACTTTACATCAAAGATAGGTCAAATAGGCATAGTTAATTTCAATCTCTAAGTCCTATGTCAACACTAAGGGGTCACATAGAGTCAAGGGAGACCAAATCAACTAATTACTCTAATATATCAAACAAGAATGGACATCAATGACTCGAGGAACACCAAATTCAACAATTTCAAGCCAAGAGTTAAGAAAAACTATGTAAAGACTAAGTCAAGCATTTTATCAAACACTTGGTGTGCATAAAAAAAATAATATTAAAATGCAATAAAATAAATTCTAAAGCTACCAAAGCAAGAAAATGACAATAATAACCAAGGAAAGCAATAAATGAACATAAAACATAAATTGCATTAATTTAAAGTAAAATTAACATAGAGTGTTCATAACATAAAAATGGCAAAATAAAGGAAATACAAGAGAAATAAAGAAGATCAGGATGCAAATACAATAAATGATAAGGAAAAGTAAATGAAAATAAGAATTAAAAGTAGAAATTGCAAGAAATTAAACTAAAGAACCCTAATTCTAGAGAGAAAGGGGAGATTCACTCTCTAGAAACTAAGAGAAAACATCATGAAAACTAAACCTAATTGCCCCACTTCATCCTTCTTCAATTTGGTTTGAAATAGCTTCAGAAATGAGTTGGATTGGGCTTTAGTGGCCCAGAAATTGCCCCCAGCGATTTGCAATTAATGACCTCACGTGCACGCATGCGTGCGTACACACGACCTACTGTGCGTACGCATGGTTGCGCAAACTTTCCATCGTGCGTACGCATGACATTTGGTGCGTACGCATCTTTGCAGAAGCTTCCAAACTTCATTTGCTTCATGATTTCTCCCCTTTTGGATGCTCTTTCTTCACTTCTTCAACCCAAACTTGCCTTGAAAACCTGAAATCACTTGACAAATACATCAAGGCACCAAATGGGATCAAAGTGAATAAAATTTAGCAATAAAAAGGCCTAAAGAGTATGTTTTCACTTTCAAGCACAAATTAGGAAGACATCATGAAACTATGCTATTTCAATGGATAAATGCAAGAAAAGTCAATGAAATCTACCTAATTAAAGCAAATAAAAACCATGAAATGTGGATTCATCAACCCCTCATAAAAACAGTTGGGGCGTCCCTCTTTAGGAGATTTCCGTAGAATTCTTTGACCTAGTGTTGATTGACTTCCACCGGATCGAATTCTACGAATTTCCAATGGTAAAAGTTTAATCTATTAAGAATATGATCCGCATATTTCTCCGACAAGTTCAGCTTTTTCTCGTAGTGAAAGGCTGGCTTTTCTAGTTTTTTTTATTGTTCTTGGACTTCAGTATTAATGAATGTGTCCGGTTGGGTACTCGGAGGCACAGGAGGAGGACGAGCCAAAGGATTGGCTTTCTCCTTCCCTTTGCAAGCCATCCTAAAAATACAAAAATAGAGTACAACTCAGGAGAAACAGATAAGAATCACGAAAAAAGAAGGAAACAGTCAAACAATTCAAATAAGAGCCAATAAGGTAAACAACACTCAATTAAGGGAAAACATGTATAAAACAGTCAATTGCTAAAAAAGAAGTGTACTTTCCCAAAATCAAGCGACCTAAGTAACATAAAAGAGAATGAACAACAATTAAAGCATATATATGACTTAGGTGTGCAATGCAAGTGAATTGATGCAAACTTGGTTATTGTCTTAGTGTATTCAAAGTATAAGATTGATCAAAATTCAGCACCAAGAGAATAACCAATTTGACAATTAGAAGCTTGCTTATTCATGTTGAGAAGTGGAAGACAATCAAACACATGCAGCCCTTGTTCAGAAAGCAATTAGTTGAAAGAGTTCAATTCGAATTGCTCAAAAAGTTGGAGAAAAACAAGTGGCTATGCATGCGATTATCTATGTTCAGAAACTTCATGAATAGGCAACAGCATCAATTCACTACATGAAATCAGGTTAAGCATTTTTAATGTACCAAACAAGAGGGTCACAGCTGTAAAGTCATTTCAGTTTGGTATTTTAAGCAAAGTCAGCATTGAAATGCATAACCAGCAAATTGTTAACTAAAGTATGGTATGCACAGTAAAAGTTAACATCAACCAGAGTAATCACAGTTGCGCATTTCAAGTTCAGGTTGATGTTCAAGCATAAATAATACAGAGTGCATAAACAAATTTAAGCTCAAGCAGCATCCAAAATTAAAGAAATTGCACAAGTGGAAAATAAAATGCCAAATGAAAGCAAAATCCAAGGTCTATGTTGATCAGACAAAGAAATTGAATAAAAAATTCCATTTAGGCATTTCATCAGGCAAGTTATGTGCAAAAATGATAAGCAGCCTTCTCAGTTCAATGTAGCAGTTAACCAGCCCAGAAAAATTAGAAATAATCAGCCAGCATCAACATTCAATCCAGAAAACAAAAGTCATCTAACCTACAGTCTCCTAAATACTAAAACAGAAATTAAAAGTAGTGAAAGAAAGTAAAGGGAATAGAAGCAGTAGAACTGCAGGTTACAGAGAAGGAAATGGAACTTGTAATGTAGAAGGAAAGAGAAAGAGAAACCGCTGCAGAAGGAGGGTTACAGTGGCACAGAGGTTCGCCGCTGCTGGTGTCTCACCGGCGCTGGAAGGATGCGACTAGGGCTTGCTATGGCAGACATAAAGTAGCGCAGGGACAGGGGAGAAATGGAAAAATGTAGGAGAAGGAAAGGGGAGAAGGAGGAGAGAAAATGGGAGGAAATGGGGGGCGGTGATGGTGGTGAGGTCGCCGGCGATGATGTGAAGTGGTGATGTAGGTTGAGGGGTGTGGTGCTTGGCTGAGGTGCTGGGGTTCAGAAAAGAAGAAGAAAGGAAAGGGTTAGGGTGTCTGGAGGAAACTGAAGTACGACTCTCTCTCTTTTCGAATTAACATTCGAAAAGTGACATGTACAGACGCACAAGGTCGTGTGCGGATACACACACGAAAGAAGGAAGGGTATGCGCGCGCACAGAGGCATGCGGGTGCTGCGGACAGAAGAGGTAGCACAGCCTGTGCGGACGCACAGGGGTTGTGCACGTGCACAGAAGGAAAGACGGGGTTGCGTTCACACGAAAAAGGGGTGCGTATGCTGCAACCAGAGGGGCTGTCACAAGCTGTGCGTGCACTTACGGCTATGCACGCGCACACATGTGGCTCTTTTTTTTTTGAGGTGATCAGGTTAAAGTGTGCATACGCACGCAAGGTGTGCAAACGCACAAGGGGGAAGAATAGATGTATACACACGCACAAGCCGTGCACGTGCTGTGAACAGAGGGAATGTTTAGGGATGTGCATGCACACATTGCTGTGCGGTCGCACAAGGACGGGAATACAGGGGAACTGTGCGCGCACACAAGGATGTGCGTATGCACAGAACTCTGTTCCTGCAACAGAAATTTTGCCTCTAAGGCATCAAACTTGCTGTCCAAAACAAGTTTTCAAGTCCCAAAATATCATAAAACTCCCAAGAACACATTATTCCACGAAAATTACCCAACAAACTTCAAAATAAAGCTAGCCAACCAAGCAAAATAAACAATTATTCATGAAACAAAAGCCAGAAGAGAGAAAGTTAGAAGGGTATTACCATGGTGGGGTGTCTCCCACCTAGCACTTTGGTTTAAAGTCCCTAAGTTGGACTTGGTGAGGAAATCCTTGTTAGGGCGGCTTATGTTTCCACTTCTCCTTAAATCTCCAACCAAGTTTGCTCATGATTTGACCTCCGGGATCCCAAATGAATTGTATCAAACTCTTAAGAGACTTCAAGCTAGCAACTAGGATCCATAAGTGTTGATTCTTAAAATTAATACCCGGATCCCATACTTGAGTTCCTCTATCACCATTGACATGTTTGTGCACTCCCCGGAATCCACTGAAGTTATTCTCACACCAAAATTAAGCTCCAAATGTTGATTTGGCTTCCTTGATGAACTTTGATGAATGAGTAAATTAATGGTATAGAATTTCACAATAAGTGCTCTTTGCAAGTATAGTTTCTAAACCAACAATAATCCTTTCATACAAAAATTTAGTTGTCACAAGTAAGAAACCCCTGAAATAATAATCGAAGTATTCAAACCTCGGGACATTCTCCCTAGGAATTGCAATAAAGTGTTCTTGTTATTGGTTATGGAGTATCTTTTGGGGTTTTGGAATAGAAACAAGAAAAGTTAATTGCAAAGAAAATCAAATGACAAAAAGAGGTCTTGGCAAGGTTTGGTGGTCAAGGATCTCTATCCTTATCACTAACCACAACACGATAACTGCAAGGATCAATCCCATTAAGTCATCCTCTAACAAGTAAAGGAAAGTCAAATGAGCTATATCAATCCAAGTCCATAAGTCCTAGCCACTCACTAATTGAATTAATGAAAGCTAGAGTCAATGGCTACCAACTATCAATCACTTGGACATTAGTAACTCAATAATTCCTAAGTTACCTTCCCAAGCCAAGAATATAAAATTCTACTCTAACATCCTTCCAAGCATTTTGTCAAACACTTGGAAGGCATACAAGAAAAGCAAAATCGAATTGCAAGAAATATAAATCTACACTATCAATTGCAAGGAATTAAACAACAACAAAGCAATTCAACAATAAAGGAACATGAATCATAAATTGCATTAAAGAGAAATAGAAGAAACAAAAGTGCATCAACATAAAAGTAGAGAATTACAGGAATTAAATGCTAAACTAGAGAGAGAAGATGTAGAAGAACAAGAATTACAAAAGGAAAAGTAAATCAAAGCATGAAATTAACCTAGATCTAAGAATTCCTACTCTACCTCTATCCTAATTCTAGAGAGAAGAGAGAGCTTCTCTCTCTAGAAACTAACTTTCCCTCCAAAACTAAAACTAAACTAACTAGTTGACTAGATGATTGATCCCTCTTCATTCCTTGGGTTAAATAGCATCAGAAATGAGTTGGATCTGGGCCTGGGAAGCCCAGAAATTGCCCCCAGTGGATTCAATTTAAGTGGGTCACGTGCAAGCACCGACGCGTGTGCGTGGATCACGCGTACGCGTCGCCTGACAAATTGCTATCCACGCATACGCGTCATGTATGCGTACGCGTCGCCTTGCGACGTCACTTTCCACGCGTGCGCGTCTTCTGCGCGTGCACGTCGATCTCAGCATCCCAAATCCTTGTTTCTTCATGAGTTCTCCACTTGCATGCTTTTCCTCTCCATTCCTTTGATCCATTCCTAGCCTTTCCAATCTGAATTCACTAACAAACATATCAAGACATCTGGTGGAATCAAAGGTGAATCAAAATTAACCAATTAAGGGCCTAAAAAGCATGTTTTCACTTTTAAGCGCAAATTAGGGAGAATATATAAAACCATGCTATTCTAGTGGATAAATGTGAGAAAAGGGTGATAAAATCCCCTAAATTCAGCATAGGATGCACCAAAAAATAGCGATGCATCAAATCTCCCCACAATTAAACCAAGCATGTCCTCATGCTTAAACCAAGTGATAGACAAAGGGTATCATCATTTATTAAAATGTAAACTAACTAAATGCAATCTATCTATATTCAACTATCTAAATGAATGCACTTGCTTGGTCAAAATAAATCAATTTCCAAGAAAACCAATATAAGCACAAAGGCTAAGGGTATTAACAACCAAGCTAAACCACAATTGGATTGAGTTATTAAATATTTTTACAAACTTGCAAGAAAAGTGATGATCATAGGCGGAGACATGTAATTGAGCAATCGAACCCTCAGCGGAAGTGTTTGCACTCTAGTCGCTCAAGTGTTTAGGGTTGATTCTCTCAATTCTCCCCTAATCATGATTTCCAAGATTTGTTCTTCTTCTAACAATCAACGAATATTTTGTGCATGCATACAATTATCATGAGGTCTTTTCATAGGTTGTAATGGGGCTAGGGTCAAGGTAGGATGCATATTTTGTCGAGTGGGCTTGAAATTTGAATCCTTGATAAGCTTAGACTTCCCACCGAACCTATGACATCCTATACAATTTCACAGCTAACCTAACTACCCATTTTTTACTTTTTCATATACTCATGCATTTCCTTTTCATTTCACAACACTTATGCATTGATTCTTATTGAACTTTACTTTGGAGGATTTTGTCCCCTTTTTATTGCTTTCTTTTTTTCTTTTTCTTTTCTTTCTATTTTTTTTCTTTTCTTTTTTTTCTTCTTTTCAAACTAAAATATATACAAGAGTATCAATGCATATGGTTTTACATTTAATTAATACATGAGAATGTACCCAATTTCCAAATATAGACATATAAAACAAAAACACCCTTTTCTCTCAACCAATGTCCCAAGTTTTCCCACGTTTAAATGACACACACACACACTAGCCTAAGCTAATCAAAGAACCAAATTAAGGACATTTATTATGTTTCGCTTCAAGGCTTGTAATGTGCTAAAATTATGAACAAAGTGGGTTAATTGTAGGCTCAAAGTTGGCTAACAAAGGTTGATAAAAGGTAGGCTATTTGAGTGAGTGAGCTAATGAAACAATGGCCTCAATTATATCAGTACATGAATACAAGGAATAATGGACATATAGAATTAAATAAATCAAAGATTACAATCATAGGAAGAGAATAATGCACACAAGAAAGGAAAATAAGTGGTTATAAGATGTAACCATGCAATTAAGGCTCAAGTCTCACAAAGTTGTGTGTTCTTAGCTCAAAACTCATGTTTCACAATGTATATATAATTCAAGCAAGTTCAATGAAAAGTTTTCACTCAAATTAATTGGAATGTCAATGCCCTATAGATAATTTTCTCAAAAAATTTTATTATTTTGACTAAGCTTATTACGTATATATATGCAAAATTAAGAAAACACGAGTAAAAATCCTAAAAACCTAAAATGAAATGCACAAGTGTTGGGATTAGAAATTTGTCACCCAAAATGCCGATTGGTCGGACGACCTCCCCACACTTGAAAGTTTGCACTGTCCTCGGTGCATTCTGAGATGAGTAAGGGGGTACGGCGACACTCCGAGTTGCTACCTTCAGCTGGTATATCAACCGGTGTTGCGTGTGCTTTCTTCTGCTTCTGTTTTTGCTTATGACAAAACATCCCGAAAATATAAAACAGGGTAAGAAGACAAGTAAATGCAAAAGCAAGGAAGCATGCAATGTTGGAATGAGGTAAATCACTAGAATAGGGTGAATGAATTAATGTGACATTAATGGAAAATAGGTGTGTGGGCCCTAAATTGCGCGGTTTAGAACACACGCACACTAGCATAAAAAGCCTTGCCACGATTTACACAAAATAAGCATGCACTTCACTCATTCTAGTGTGCTTGAAATACTTTAAACTTGTAGGCTAAGACAACCAAACAAACGATAAAGAAGCATGAAAGCATTTAAGCAAATATATAACATATGGATGCATATGATCAAGAAGCACAATGCATTAAGGTAAATACACAACATCTATCAAGAAATTGCCTAATCAAAGAAAAGAATTCAAATCACATGGTGGCCAAGTCATGCAATTCAAACGGACATAAAAAGCTTGAGGGCAATTCTCATGTACTTGGTATCCACAAAACATGAAGCATTAAAAATTCAAACCAAATACAAAGTGTAACCTCAACGATGAAATCCAACAATGACAATTAGCACAATGATGTTAAACTAACATCTCATCGATGATCAGCAGCAAGAGATAGTAACCAAGATTAATAATCCAACACTTGTTATGAAAAACAAAAATTAAATGAGAGTTTAACAAACTAAACAACTAACTAAACAACTAGTTATTTAAAAGGACTGGTTATAAATGGTGTTTGGTAGTGTTGGATGAGGGGTGGGAGAAGAGAAGAAGAAAGAAGAAGGAAAGGAATGGGAATAGGATGAGAAAAGGTGATGGGAGAAGGCCATCCACACGTACGCGTCTGTCACGCGTGTGCGTGGATTGAGGTGAAATGGATGCGACGCGTATGCGTGGGTAACGCGTACACGTGCATGGAAAAATAGAGAGGGGACGCGTACGCGTAAGGCACGCGTACGCCTGGGTGATTTTGTGCCTCAGGAACAATGTTTGTGTAGTGTAGGCGCAACTCTCTGGAATTTGGCTGGGAGGTGGAATTTTGGGATCCACGCATACGCGTGGGTGATGCATGCGCGTGGATTGGTGAAAATGCTTAGGGCACGCATACGCGCGGATGGTGCTCTATTTTTCAAAAGTTTTCCATGTTTTTGCACCAAACCAAGCATTCCAAACCTCCAAATTGCTACCAAAACACCATAAAACCTTATTTAACATACCAAACTACCAAATAAACTCAACAAACTAATCAAAACATGAAATTAAGCTAATTACTAATATTTACAAAAGGAAAAATGAAAAGAGTTTACCATGGTGGGGTGTCTCCCACCTAGCACTTTTGTTTATTGTCCTTAAGTTGGACTTATGGGGAGCTCCTCATCAAGGTGGCTTGTGCTTGAAGCTATCTTTGAACATCCACCAATGCTTGAATCTCCAATGGGTTCCATTCTTAAAAATTAATGACTCCAAGCCTTGATGGAGTTCCTCACGAACCATGAGCTCCCAAAATTGATTCCCCTTGTGCGATCTGGGATCCCACACTTTATTTTTACACCCGTCTTGAAGTTGATCATTATTAGTCCATCCGGGTGGCAAGCAAGATGAATTCTCAATGAAGTGCCTGACAATCCTCCTAAACCCATCTAGTTGAGCACTATTCCAACCTTTATATTTCATTTTTGATGTATCAACCATAATGAGCCTTGATTTACAACGCCAACCACGAAACATCTTTCTTTTACACTTCATCCCGCAAAGTGTCTTAAGTTGACCATCCGTTTCAAGCAAGCCATATTTAAGTGGGATAAGGAAGCTAATAGAAATGAATTTTACCCACTCAAATGAAGGAGTAGATGGCAACCTAGGCAAAGACGCTTCCAAGGATCTTGACAAAGCATATCCAACTCTTGTCTTTCTCTTTCTAAGGAAAATTCTACCTCTTCACAAGTTTTCTCAAATGTAATCCTATGTTCAACAATTTCATCGAAGCCTTTTCCCTTACTCGAACTATAAATGGGAGGGTGAGAAAAATTTACCGGGGAAAGGTTCTTCATGCTCAAAGGATTCTTCACCACTAAGACTTGATGCTTGATCTTCATCACCAAGGAAACTCAATTCTTGCTCTATCCCGTCCAATTCTTCATATGGAATATGCCTTGGAGGTTGTGCACATTTCCCCTTAGCATCAAATTCAATCAACTTGGAGGGCTTTTCTTCAACTCTAGGTTCCCATGGAGGTTCCGCATCTCCTAAGTCTTCAACCACTTCTTCCGTTTCTTCAACTATTATAGCTTCCTCTAATTGTTCCAACACAAAGTAATATTTCTCATCATCCAATCTCTCCTTCATGCTATGCTCTTCCTTGGATTCTTCACATGTAGCCATGGGAGTTCCTTGAGTATCCAAGTATTAGAATGCTAACCGGTTTACCACATTGTCTAAGGCAGCCGTGAAATTTTGTATATCCCTTTTCATCTCTGCTTGCCCTTGAAGAAGAATACCAAGGAAGTCATCCATTGGAGGTTGGGGTGGATGAGAGGGTTCATTATATCGGAAGAAGGGTTCATAATAGGAAGGTGGTTCATCATAGTAAGGATGTGGTGGTTCCATGTTCTTCATTTGTTCTTCTTCTTGCTCAACACACTCCAATCCATTGTTCTCAAGTTGAGATTCTACAATCCCTTTCAAATTATCCTCTTCGGTTACTCTCCAGCAATCATCCGTGGACATGTGCTATGAGTCCCATGCATCAAACTTTTGACGGATGGTTGCTTGAAGCCGATTAATGGTTTTCTTGAGAGATGGACATTGATATTCTTCCATGGAGGGTTGTGGTGGGAGATAGAATTCATCTTGAGGTTGAAAATTTGCACACATTGGAGGTGGTTCATGTTGGTCATAGTATGGAGGAGGTGGTTCTTGGAATTATTGAGGTTGGAATGGTGGTGGTTCTATATGTGGCTCATATGGCTCGAAAGGTAGTTGGTATGGTGTATATGGGTTAGGGTCATATGGAGGTATTTGGTGGAAAGGGGCTTGTGAGTATGGTTGAGGGTTATGTTGAGGATATGGCTCATAGGCATATGGTGGTGGTTCTTGAAAGTCAAAAGGAGATTCACCATAGCCATTAGATTGATATGCATCGTAGAATGGCTCTTGTTCATAGTGCATTGGTGGGGGTTGTTGCCAATAGGATTGATCATATGCATATGGATCCTCCCACCTTTGATTGTCCTATCCTTGATGCACATTCTCATTGAAGCTTCCATTTCCTACAACATAGTTGTAATCACACTCATAGCCAAAGTGAGTATTCATGATGAAAAGAGAAATAGGAAATAAATGCTAACAAGAATTAATGAAATAAAGTCCTAAAGCTAGCAAAAACTAACAAGCAGTCTAAAAATCAAGATGTTCACAATATTCACATATATACATGATGAGGGAAAAACGATTCCACACAAACTCACCGGCAAGTGTACCGGGTTGCATCAAGTAGTAATTACTCACAAGAGTGAGGTCGATCCCATAGAGATTGATGGATTGAGCAACTTTAGTATGATGATGAATTTAGTTAAGCGAATATTTGATGATTTGAGTGAAATTTAATTAACAGAAGTGAAATTGCAATTAAACTAAAGAGCAGAAAGGAAATTACAGAATCTTAAATGCAGAAGAAGTAAAATTACAGAAACTTAAAGTGCAAGAAATCAAAAGAGCTGAAACTTAAATTGCAAGAAAAGTAAATAACTGAAACTTAAAGTGCAAGTAATGTAAATTGCTGAATCTAAACTGCTGAGAAACTTAAATTGCATGAATAGTAAAGGAATTTGGATATTGGGAATCAAAACAGAACTGGAAATGTAAATTGCAGCGAACTAAAGAATGATCAGAGGAAGAAATTCAGAAAATAGATAAGTTAGTATTTTAGTACCAAAACAGAAATTGAAACAGACGAGTTAAAGCAGAATGAAAATTTAGACCAATTCTACAATCTTAAAAGAGAAATTGACAATTGCAGAAGAATAACAAAAACCAAAAGAAAATGTAGATCTCAATTGCTCTCTTAACAAAACAGAAAACAGGAAATTACAAATGAAATAAAAATGGGAGGAAAGCTAAGATCAGATCTCCAATTCTTCAAAATACAAAAGGGAAAGGTAAAAGATGACTTTAGATTGAAGGAATTCAGAAGAATTCTTCAATCCAAGTTCCAGATCCAAAACATAAAGTAAAAGGTTGCAGAAGAGAGAAAGTGAAAATAGAAAGGAAAACTAAAAGAGAGAGCTCGCTTTGAAATTAAATTCCTATCTATATATACACTTTCTATTTCAGGCCTTTAGCACTTCGAGTGGGCTTTTTTGTCTTGCATGAAGTGGATCAAAATGGCCATTTGTTGCAGCTTCAGGTGAACGTCGTAGCGTTCTCAAACTGAAGGTAGCATTCTTTCACCGACGCGTGTGCGTCCTTAGTGCATGCGCGTCCCTTGCGCTTTTCCCCATCGACACGGGCGCGTACTGTGCGCAAGCGCGCCCTTGAGCAGCGTTCATTAACTAAACGCTCCGTTCCCGCCATGAATGCTACGTCCGCGTGCACGCCTTGTGCGCTTGCGCGTGTATAGCAACATATCATTTCTGCGTTCCAGCGTCTTGTACGTGTCTGCGTCCATCACCACTTTTATTTCATCGGTGCGGGCGCGGCATGTGCGCGTGCATGTCGATTCCCTTTTTTAAGTTCCCACTCTGAAAGTATCGCAGGCGTTCACTCAGACTGAACGTACCGTTCGTTGTGGATGAACGCTAATCCTTAATGCATGCGGTCGCGCTATCTGCGCGTGCGTGCGGATCTCCAAACTTGCTTCGTCACGCGGGGGCGGTTAGTGCGCGTATGCGCCCTTGTGAACGTAGCATTCATTGAGTGAACGCAGCGTTCTCCTGCACGTTGCTTTTCTCTTTGTTTGTTCTTCTCATTTCTTCACCTGTTATCAATTAAACATGCCATCAAAGTCTCACCAAAATTATAAGGTTTTGTATCAGCTATAATAATCAACTAAATTGTGCATAAATATCATGATTTTATGCAAAAATCAACAATGTTTAATTGAGTCAAGGCAACATGAAATTCTACTCCAATCACTTACTTATTGTGCAAGAAAGTGCATAAAACCTAATGAAACAAATGAAAAATGCTTGTGAAACTAGCATAAGATGACTTGTCATCACAACACCAAACTTAAATCTTGCTTGTCCCCAAGCAAGCACTAAAACATGAGAAGAAATGAAAGAAAATAGAAAAGCATATGTGTCCTTATTTAGCAGATAACTAAATTTGGTTCATGGGGTTTTATGTAGATATAGTGCAGCTCAATTATTATCAGCCTCCAATCAAGAATATCTCTTTGAGTGTTAACTAGAATTGATGCTATAATGCCTTATTCTTTATTGATCCTTGTTAACTTTTTCTTTCTTTCTTTTGCTTCAGAAGCTTGTTTGTCAATTGTAGCTAAGTGTTGCAGAAGCTTTTTGGCTCAATTAACACATATTTACTACAGACACTTGGCTCATAATTCATCCTAAGACATTGATGCCCAGCACCTCTTTGGGTCACTAAATGCTTTGTAATTAGGTTGCTCTTGATGGTGGATTTTCGGTTGGTAATCCCGGATTAGTTAATCCAAGTTACCAAGTTTTAAAATACTCCTCTGAACCTAATAATCTAAGCAGATCCTAATACAATAGCATCACAGGCATGTATCCTAAGGTCCAAGCTATTGGTGTCTAGCCTTATTATCTATTTCTTTCATTCTTGTTGCCAATCCTTGGCTTTTCTTTTCTTTTTCCTTCTTACCTTTCGTCATTTTCCAGGGATGTTCATTAATAAAAGGTTTTATAACAACCACTTAGTTCACACTACAAAAGACATTCTATTCTGCAGCTTTTATTATTGAGCTTATCATCTAATCAAGCAATTACCACCACTGAACTTTATTCTAATTCCTACTACATTGGACAATCACGTTTTATTTCAAACATTTTCTCTTATTGATGCAAAAGGGGAACAAGACAGAATTTAATGCAGATGAAGATGAAAACAAGCATTTCAACTAGTGCATTTAACAGACATCAAAATTTTCACTATTTGCACTAAGTATCAAGGTGAACAACAACTTCTCATTCAGAATATTTCAAAGCAGAGTGAATTTTATGACAATACAACCTCTCAGGAGTGTCCTGCAGTTTTCCTTTTGTCATCATCATCTTTTACTTTTGCATTTCCCTTGGTGATGCTTCTTTTAAGAGGCTGAGTGTCTTTTCTGCACAATTATTGGAAGTTGCTTGTTTTCCAAGCACTTAGGCAGATGGTTAGTATGCATGAATTTTTGTAGATTCTTGAACTTACTTTGGTGAGGGAACACCAAACTTAGTCCCTTGCTACTGTCTATAATGCATCAGTTACATGAAACCTTGTGCTTTTGCTAAAAGTAATAAAACTAAAAACTAGAAAACAGACAATGGTTTAGTGATTTCCCTGATTGCTTGAAGCTAGTAACAATTTATGTAGAGGGTTGAAATGTGTTTTTAAATGAGATTTTTGGTGGAACACCAAACTTAGCATCCTTCATTCACCCTTAAATTGTTTTGGTGTAGAACACCAAACTTAGCTCCTTGCAATACAGATAAATCTACTTAACCCTTTTATTGAAATAGTTAGAAAAAAAATCTACCTCTGGTTGGTTTGCCTCCCAACAAGAGCTTCTTTATCATTATTAGCTTGATGTTCTTCATCATTGTTTATCCCAGCTCATGAATGCTCTCTTCTTTGTCCCAATGGCCTCCCAAGTAATGCATTGCCCTGTGACCGTTTACTGTGAAATTGTTCTTTATTGCTTCATCTAGCAGTTCAAGGCTTCCATAAGGAAGAACCTTTGTCACCAAGTAAGGACCAGTCCATTTAGACTTGAGTTTTCCAGGGAAAACTTTGAGCCTGGAGTTATACAAGAGTACTTGCTGTCTTGGTTTGAACTCCTTCTTTGAGATCCTTTTGTCATGCCATCTCATAGCTTTTTCCTTGTATATCTTAGCATTTTCATAGGCTTCCAGTCTAAACTCATCCAACTCATTTAATTGCAATAGCCTCTTCTCTCCTGCTGCTTGAAAATCAAGGTTGAGGAGTTTAGTGGCCTAGAAAGCTTTATGCTCAAGCTCTACAGGGAGATGACAAGACTTGCCATATAATAACTGAAAAGGAGACTTTCCAATAGGAGTTTTGAATGCTGTTCTATATGTCCAGAGAGCATCTTCTAATTTTCTGGCCCAATCCTTTCTTGTGTTCCCCACTGTTTTCTCCAAAATCCTCTTCAACTCCCTATTTGCAAGCTCTGCTTGGCCATTGGTCTATGGGTGATATGGTGTGGCTACTTTATGCATCACCCTGTATTTATAAAGTAGTTTCTCCATCTGTTTGTTGCAAAAATGACTACCACCATCACTGACAAGACCCTTAGGCACTCCATATCTAGTAAAAATATGCTTCTTAAGGAATTGAAGGACAATTTGTGCATCACATGTGGTTGTTGCCATGACTTCCACACACTTTGAGACATACTCTACTGCCACAAGTATGTATTTGAAAGAATATGAAGGTGGAAAAGGGCCCATAAAATCTATGCCCCAAAGATCAAATAGTTCTACCTCCAAGATATAGTTCTGAGTCATCTCATTCCTTCTTGTTAATCCTCCAGCTCTTTGGCACTCATTGGCTTGGTGAACAAACTCTCTAGCATCCTTGAATATGGTTGGCCAATAAAATCCATTTTGAAGTACTTTGGCTGCTGTTCTTTCTGGCCCAAAATGTCCACCATAAGCTGAACCATGACAATGCCATAGTATGTCTCTCATCTCATTCTTCGGAACACATTTCCTAATCATTCCATCTGGACACCTCCTGAATAAGAATGGTTCATCCCATAAGAATTTCTTGGCTTTATTGAACAGCTTCTTCACTTGTTGCTTGGTGAATTCTTGGGGAATCTTCCTTCCAACCTTGTAGTTTGCAATATCTGCAAACCAGGGAGCTTGTTGGATTCGAAGAAGGTATTCATCCGGGAATTTTTCATTCACTGGTTGTGGTGTATCTTGGTTAGCTTCTTGTGATAGTCTTGACAAATGGTCTGCCACTTGGTTCTCATTCCCTTTCCTATCTCACACTTCAATGTCAAATTCTTGTAGCAGCAACACCCACCTAATAAGCCTTGGCTTTGAATCCTGTTTAGAGATGAGATACTTGAGAGCAGCATGATCAGTGTATACTATAACCTTTGAACCAATCAAGTATTGTCTAAATTTATCAAATGCGTATACAATTGGCAAGAGCTCTTTCTCGGTGGTGGTATAATTTTTCTGTGCTTCATTCAACACCTTACTAGCATAGTATATAACATGATATAGCTTGTCTTTCTTTTGACCCAATTCAACACCAATTGAAAAGTCACTTGCATCACACATAAGTTCAAAAGGCAATTCCCAATCTGCGGGTGTGATGATTGGTGTTGTAGTGAGTTTTCTTTTTAAAGTTTCAAAAGCATGCTTGCAATTGTCATTGGTACGCGAATTATTGTTCCCTGGCAACGGCGCCAAAAACTTGGTGTGCGTAACGCGATCTCAACACTTCTTCACAACTCCGCATAACTAACCAACAAGTGCACTGGGTCATCCAAGTAATACCTTACGTGAGTAAGGGTCGATCCCACGAAGAATGTCAGTTTGAAGCAAGCTATGGTCATCCTTGTAAATCTCAGTCAGGCGGATTCAAATGGTTATGAGATTTTGATAATTAAAATATAAATAAAATAGAAAATAAGATAAAGTTACTTATGTAATTCAATGGTGGGAATTTTCAGATAAGCGTTTGGAGATGCTTTGTTGCTTCTGAACCTCTGCTTTCCAATTGCCTTCTTCCAACCATGCGTTACCTCCTTCCATGGCAAGCTGTATGATCCTCTCGGATGAAAACAAATCCATATGTGCTGTCACCGCACGGCTAATCATCTGTCTGTTCTCGCTAGCGTCGGAATAGGACCATTGTCCTTTTGCACACTGTCACTGCACCCAACATTCACAAGTTTGAAGCTCGTCACAGTCATTCCTTCCCAGATCCTACTCGGAATACCACAGACAAGGTTTAGACTTTTCAGATCTCAGGAATGCTGCCAATGGTTCTAGCCTATACCACGAAGATACTAATCTCACGGACTCGGTCCGTGTATTAGATATCCAAGAGAGTATACTCCAGCTGTCGTCTAATGACTACGTTGAACATCATGTAGATTGCTTTATGGATATCAGGAATGCGATCTTGGCTAAACGAGTAACAAAGATTGGGTGATTGTCACGGGTCACCCCTTCATTCTGACTTAACTGAATTAAGTACGAGAGTATATCTTGGAGAAGAAGTAGGCGAGACACCTTAATCTATGGGGTGTAGAAACTCCACCGTAGAAAATACATAAGCGAAAGGTCTATGCATGGCTGTGAGGCCAGTTTCCAAACGTGTACAATGGTCTATGATTGCATAAAACTGATCAAAGATCTAAAATAAGTCTCTAAAAGTAGTTTTTATACTAAACTAGTAACTAGGGTTTATAGAAAATGAGTAACTAAGTGCAGATAGTGCAAAAATCCACTTCAGGGGCCCACTTGGTGTGTGCTTGGGCTGAGCATTGAATCTCTTTCGTGCTTAGGCTGTTCCTGGAGTTAAACGTCAGCTTTGGTGCCAGTTTGGGCGTTTAAATCCAATTCTGGTGCCAGTTTGGACGTTTTACGCCAAGGTGTTTTAGGCTGACGTTGAACGCCTGTTTGGGCCACCAAATATCAGGCAAAGTATAAATTATTATATATTGCTGGAAAGCCCAGGATGTCTACTTTTCAACACAATTGAGAATGCCCCAATTGGGTCTCTGTAGCTCCAGAAAATCTACTTCGAGTGCAGGGAGTTCAAAATCCAACAGCATCTGCAGTCCTTTTTCAGCCTCTGAATCAGATTTTTGCTCAGGTCCCTCAATTTCAGCCAGAAAATACCTAAAATCACAAAAAAACACATAAACTCATAGTAAAGTCCAGAAATGTGATTTTTGTAGAAAAACTAATAAAATTATAATAAAAAATAATTAAAACATACTAAAAACTATGTAAAAACAATGCCAAAAAGGGTATAAATTATCTGCTCATCACAACACCAAACTTAAATTGTTGCTTGTCCCCAAGCAACTAAAAAGAAAATAGGATAAAAAGAAGAGAATATACAATGAATTCCAAACTTATCAATGAACTTAGTTCCAATTAGATGAGCGGGGCTTGTAGCCTTTTTGCCTTTGAACAGTTTTGGCATCTCACTTTATCCTTTGAAGTTCAGAATGATTGGCATCTATAGGAACTCAGAATTCAGATAGTGTTATTGATTCTCCTAGTTCAGTATGTTGATTCTTGAACACAGCTATAGGAACTTTCTCATGCTCTTGTTGAGGTCCATGAGTGGGCTCTCTTGTTTGCTCCATCCTTTTCTTAGTGATGGGCTTGTCCTCTTCAATGAGGATGTCTCCCTCTATGACAATTCCAGCTGAATTGCATAGGTGATAAATGAGATGAGGAAAGGCTAACCTTGCAAAAGTGGAAGGCTTGTCTGCCACCTTGTAGAGTTATAGGGATATGATCTCATGAACTTCTACTTCCTCTCCATTCATGATACTATGGATCATGATAGCCCGGTCTACAGTAACTTCAGACTGGTTGCTAGTAGGAATAATAGAGCATTGGATAAACTCCAACCATCCCCTAGCCACGAGTTTGAGGTCAAGCCTTCTTAGTTGAACCGGCTTGTCTCTTGAGTCTCTTTTCCATTGAGCTCCTTCCACACAAATGTCCCTAAGGACTTGGTCCAACCTTTGATCAAAGTTGACCCTTCTAGTGAAAGGGTGAGGATCTCCTTGCATCATTGGCAAGTTAAATGCCAACCTCACATTTTCCGGACTAAAATCCAAGTAATTCCCCCGAGCCATTGTGAGCCAATTCTTTGGGTTCGGGTTCACACTTTGGTCATGGTTCTTAGTGATCCATCATTAGCATAGAACTCTTGAACCATTAAGATCCCGACTTGTTAAATGGGGTTAGTGAGAATTTCCCAACCTCTTCTTCGAATCTCATGTTGGATCTCCGGATATTCACTCTTTTTAAGCTTAAAGGGGACCTCGGGGATCACCTTTTTTTTTGCCATAACTTCATAGAAGTGGTCTTGATGCACTTTTAAGATGAATCTCTCTATCTCCCATGACTCAGAGGTGGAAGCAATTGCCTTCCCTTTCCTCTTTCTAGAGGTTTCTCCGGCCTTAGGTGCCATTAGTGGTTATGGAAAAACAAAAAGCTTTAGCTTTTCCCACACCAAACTTAGAAGATTTGCTCGTCCTCGAGCAAAAGAAGAAAGAAAGGAGTAGAAGAAGAAGAAATAGAGGAGATGGAGGGAGGTGAGTGGTTCGGCCAAGAGGGAGAGAAGTGTTTGTGATGTGTGAAAGTTAAGGTAGTGAGGAGGGGTATTTATAGGGTAAGGGAGAGAGGGTAGCCGTGTATGAGGGGTTGGGTTTGGGAGGGAAATAGTTTGAATTTGAATGGTGAGGTAGGTGGTGTTTGGGGAAGAATTTTTGATGCGATTGGTCAAGGGTGTTTGGGGAAGAGTGTTATGGAAAGGTGTGAAGAGGAGAGAGAAGAGGTGGGGTAGGTGGGGATCCTGTGGGGTCCACAGATCCTGAGGTGTCAAGGAATTCTGCTTCCTGTACCATTCTGGCATTCAAACGCCCATTGTGTGCCAAATTTGGCGTTTAACGCCAGCTCTGTTACCTTTCATGGTGTTAAACGCTACTCTGCTGCCCATTTCTAGCGTTAAACACCAGTCTGCTACCCATTTCTGGTGTTTAACGCCAGCCAGATGCCAGACAGCCCTTTCTGGCATTAAACGCCCAGAGTGCTGCCCATTCTGGCGTTTAACGCCCAGCCGCCCATTCTGCTATCCTTACTGGCGTTTAAAAGCCAGTAAGCCTGTCCTACAGGGTGTGCTGTTTTTAATGTTGTTTTTCATTTTGTTTTTGATTTTTCAGTTGTTTTTGTGACTTCACATGATCATTAACCTAAAGAAAACATAAAGTAACAATGGAAAATAAAATAAATATAATTAAATAACATTGGGTTGCCTCCCAATAAGTGCTTCTTTAATGTCAATAGCTTGACAGTGAGCTCTTAGAAAGCTTCACAAAGACTCAGAGCTTGATGATGGCCTCCCAACAACAAACTTGGAAGTTGAGTGTGGGAGCTCTATTTGACTCTGTGTTGAGAGAAGCTTTTCATGCTTCCTCTCCATGGTTACAGAAGAAGATCCTTGAGCCTTAAACACAAGGTAGTCCTCATTTAATTGAAGGACTAGCTCTCCTCTGTCCACATCAATCACAACTCTTACTGTGGCTAGGAAGGGTCTTCCAAGGATGATGAATTCATCCTCTTCCTTCCCAGTTTCTAGGATTATGAAATCAGCAGGAATGTATAAGCCTTCAACCTTCACCAAGACATCCTCTACAAGTCCATAAGCCTATTTCCTTGAATTGTCTACCATCTCTAGTGAGATTCTTGTAGCTTGCACCTCAAAGATCCCTAGTTTCTCCATTACAAAGAGTGGCATGAGGTTTATACTTGACCCAAGGTCACACAGAGCCTTTTTAAAGGTTATGGTACCTATGGTACAAGGTATTAAGAACTTTCCAGTATCCTGTTTCTTCTGAGGTAATTTCAGTTGAACCAGATCACTTAGTTCATTGATGAGTAATGGGGGTTCATCCTCCCAAGTCTCATTACCAAATAACTTGGCATTCAGCTCCATGATTGCTCCTAGATATTGAGCAACTTGCTCTTCAGTAATATCTTCATCCTCTTCAGAGGAAGAATACACATCAGAGCTCATGAATGGCAACTGTAAGTTTAGTGGAATCTCTATGGTCTCTATATGAACCTCAGATTCCTTTGGTTCCTCATTAGGGAACTCCTTGGAGGCCAGTGAACGTCCATTAAGGTCTTCCTCACTGGAATTCACTGCCTTTTGTCTCTCTCCAGGTTCGGCCATGTTGGTTATATTTATGGCTTTGCACTTTCTTTTTGGATTCTCTTCTGTATTGCTTGGGAGAGTACTGGGAGGGAGTTCAGTAACTCTCTTACTCAGCTGGCCTACTTGTGCTTCCAAATTTCTTATGGAGGACCTTGCTTCAGTCATGAAACTGAGAGTGGTCTTAGATAGATCAGAGACAATAGTTGCTAAGTCAGAGTGTCTCTGCTTAGAACTCTCTGTCTGTTGCTGAGAAGATGATGGAAAAGGTTTGCTATTGCCAAACCTGTTTCTTCCACCATTATTATTATTGAAGCCTTGATTAGGCTTCTGCTGATCCTTCCATGAGAGATTAGGATGATTCCTCCATAAAGGATTATAGGTGTTTCCATAGGATTCTCATATGTAATTCACCTCTGCCATTGTAGGATTCTCAGGGTCATAGGCTTCTTCCTTAGAGGAAGCCTCCTTAGTACTGCCTGATGCAGCTTGTATTCCAGACAGACTCTGAGAAATCATATTGACTTGCTAAGTCAATATTTTGTTCTGAGCCAATATTGCATTCAAAGTATCAATCTCAAGAACTCCATTATTCTGAGTTGTCCCATTATTCATAGGATTCCTTTAAGAAGTGTACATGAACTGGTTATTTGCAACCATTTCAATGAGTTCCTGGGCTTCTGTAGGCGTCTTCTTCAGATGAAGTGATCCTCCAGCAGAGTGGTCCAATGACATCTTGTCAATTTAGACAGACCATCATAGAATATACATATGATGTTCCATTCTAAAAAAACATGTCAGAAGGACACCTTCTGATCAATTGCTTGTATCTTTCCCAAGCTCTATAGAGGGATTCACCTTCCTTCTGTCTGAAGGTTTGGACTTCCACTCTAAGCTTGCTCAACTTTTGAGGTGGAAAGAATTTGGCCAAGAAAGCATTGACTAGCTTTTTCCAAGAGTTCAGGCTATCTTTAGGTTGTGAGTCTAACCATGTCCTAGCTCTGTCTCTTACAGCAAAGGGGAAAAGCCTAAGTCTGTAGACCTCAGGATTAACTCCATTGGTCTTAACAGTGTCACAGATTTGCAAGAATTCAGCTAAGAACTGATGAGGATCTTCCAATGGAAGTCCATGAAACTTGCAATTCTGCTGCATCAGAGAAAATTGGAGAGAGAAAAGTAGTTAGGTGGTTTTGAAAAAGATATGATTGAAATAGAAAACTTTTAAAATAAAACAAAAAGTCAAGTAGTTAATTGAAAAAGATTTGAAAATCAATTTTGAAAAGATAAGAAGTTAGAAAAAGATTTTGAAATTAAATTTTGAAAAAGATATGATTGAAATTTATTTTGAAAAAGATTTGAAAAGGAAATTAAAAAGATTTGATTTTTGAAATTAAAGTTGATTACTTGACTTACAAGAAACTAATAGATATGATTGATTGATCCTTTCTTAATAGGCAAGTAACAACTTGAAATTCTTTTGAATCTAAACATTAATTGTTAGCATTAATTATGAAATAAAAGTAAGAAAAAGATTTTGAAAATCAAATTTTTAAAGTTTTCAAAAATATTAACAAAAAATGGAAAAGATTTGATTTTTGAAAAAGATTTGAAAAAGATAGAAATTTTAAATTGAAATTTTGACTTGACTAACAAGAAACAACTAAATTTTAAAACTTTTTGACTAAATCAATTCAAAATTTTGAAATTTATGAGTAAAATAAGAGAAAGATATATTTTTTTTTTGGATTTTTATGAGGAGAGAGAAAAACACAAAAATGACACAAGACATAAAAATTATGAATCAAAACAAGAGAAACATGCAAGAACACTTTGAATGTCAAGATGAACACCAAGAATACTTTGAAGATCATGATGAACATCAAGAACATGTTTTTGAAAATTTTTAAGAAAAGAAAAACATGCAAGACACCAAACTTAGAAATTTTTAAGTTTTAGACACTAATAATTCTAAAATGCATTTGAAAAACAAGGAAAGACATAAAACAAGAAAATGCAAAGATCAAACAAGAAAAATCATCAAGAACATTTTGAAGATCAATGAAGAAACTCAATGCATGTGTTCTTCGAAAATTTAAAGAAAAAAATTAAAATATGCAATTGACACCAAACTTAAAATTTGACACTAGACTCAAATAAGAAACACAAAATATTTTTGGTTTTATGATTTTATTAATTTATTTTGGATTTTTTGAAAATTAATTTGGAAAGGAAAATAAAGAAATTCAAAATTTTTAATAAGAATTTCAGGAATCATGCAATGTTAGTCTAAAGCTTCGGTCCAAAAATTTAGACATGGCTTAATAGCCAACCAAGCTTTATGTGAAAGCTTCGGTCCAAAAGATTAGACATGGCCAAATGGCCAGCCAAGCTTCAGCATACAAATCAGACATACAACAGCCAATTAGATGAGAATCCCAAGGCTCTTGCCATGATAGGTGGAAGCCTTAGTCCAAAATATTTAGACATGGTTTAGCAGCCAGCCAGGCTTCACATATCATCTGAAACTCTAGAATTCATTCTTAAAAATTCTGAAGAACAAAATAAAATAAATTTTTTTTGAAATATTATTTTTTTTATTATTTTTTGAAAATAAAATTAAAAATAAAATGCATAAACATAAAATAAAATTACCTAATCTGAGAAACAAGATAAACCGTCAGTTGTCCAAACTCGAACAATCCCCGGCAACGGCGCCAAAAACTTGGTACACGAATTGTTGTTCCCTGGCAAAGGTGCCAAAAACTTGGTGCGCGTAACGTGATCTCAACACTTCTTCACAACTCCGCGTAACTAACTAGCAAGTGCACTGGGTTGTCCAAGTAATACCTTACGTGAGTAAGTGTCGATCCCACGGAAATTGTCAGTTTGAAGCAAGCTATGGTCATCCTTGTAAATCTCAGTAAGGCGGATTCAAATGGTTATGAGATTTTAATAATTAAAATATAAATAAAATAAAAAATAAGATAAAGTTACTTATGTAATTCACTGGTAGGAATTTCAGATAAGCGTTTGGAGATGCTTTGTTGCTTCTGAACCTCTGCTTTCCTATTGCCTTCTTCCAACCATGCGTTACCTCCTTCCATGGTTGTTGTATGATCCTCTTGGATGAAAACAAATCCATATGCGCTGTCACCGCACGGCTAATCATCTGTCGGTTCCCGCTAGCGTCGGAATAGGACCATTGTCCTTTTGCACACTGTCACTACGCCCAACATTCACAAGTTTGAAGCTCGTCACAATCATCCCTTCCCAGATCCTACTCGGAATATCACAGACAAGGTTTAGACTTTCTAGATCTCAGGAATGCTGCCAATGGTTCTAGCCTATACCACGAAGATACTAATCTCACGGACTCAGTCCGTGTATTAGATATCCAAGAGAGTATACTCCAGCTGTCGTCCAATGACTACGTTGAACATCATGTAGATCGCTTTGTGGTTGTCAGGCACGCAATCTTGGCTAAGCGAGTAACGAAAATTGGGTGATTGCCACGGGTCACCCCTTCATTCTGACTTAACTGAATTAAGTACGAGAGTATATCTTGGAGAAGAAGTAGGCGTGAATTGAATAGAAAAACAATAGTACTTGCATTAATTCATGAAGAACAGCAGAGCTCCACACCTTAATCTATGGGGTGTAGAAACTCCACCGTAGAAAATACATAAGCGAAAGGTCTAGGCATGGCCGTGAGGCCATCCTCCAAACATGTACAATGGTCTATGATTGCATAAAACTGATCAAAGATATAAAATAAGTCTCTAAAAGTAGTTTTTATACTAAACTAGTAACTAGGGTTTACAGAAAATGAGTAACTAAGTGCAGATAGTGCAGAAATCCACTTTCGAGGCCCACTTGGTGTGTGCTTGGGCTGAGCATTGAAGCTTTTTTGTGCTTAAGCTGTTCCTAGAGTTAAACACCAGCTTTGGTGCCAGTTTGGTCGTTTAGCTCCAATTCTGGTGCCAGTTTGGGCGTTTTATGCCAAGGTGTTTTAGGCTGACTTTGAATGCCAGTTTGGGCCATCAAATATCGGCCAAAGTATAGACTATTATATATTGCTGGAAAGCCCAGGATGTCTACTTTCCAAATCAATTGATAGTGCGCCAATTGGGCTTCTGTAGTTCTAGAAAATCTACTTCGAGTGAAAGGAGGTTAGAATCCAACAACATCTGCAGTCCTTTTTCAGTCTCTGAATCAGATTTTTGCTCAGGTCCCTCAATTTCAACCAGAAAATACCTGATATCACAAAAAAACACACAAACTCATAGTAAAGTCCAGAAATATGATTTTTGAATAAAAACTAATAAAAGTATAATAAAAAATAATTAAAACATACTAAAAACTATGTAAAAATAATGCCAAAAAAGGTATAAATTATCCGCTCATCAGTCATCAAAGATGAAAGGATTATCAATCACTAGCAAATTTCTTAAGGGTTTTGCTATTTTTGAAAAATCTTTGATGAATCTCCGGTAAAAACCAGCATGTCCAAGAAAACTTCTTACTGCTTTCACATTAACAGGTATAGGAAGCTTTTCAATGATTTCTATTTTTGCTCTGTCAACTTCTATACCTTTTCTTGAAACCTTATGCCCAAAAACTATCACTTCAGGAACCATGAAATGGTATTTCTCCCAATTCAATACCAGATTAGTTTCTTGGCATCTTTTCAAAACAAGAGTTAAATGATGCAAGCAGGTGTCAAATGAATTGCCAAAGACAGAAAAATTTTTCCACCATGTCAGAAAATATAGAAAGCATACACCTTTGAAAAGTTGCAAGGGCATTGCATAGCCCAAAGGGCATCCTTCTGTAAGTAAAGTCTCCAAATGGACAGGTGAAGGAAGTCTTTTCTTGATCCTTGGGATCCACCACTATTTGATTGTATCCAGAGTACCCGTCTAGGAAGCAATAGTATGTATGGCCAGCCAATCTTTCCAGTATCTGGTCAATGAATGGGAGAGGAAAATGATCTTTCCTTGTAACATCATTCAGTTTTCTATAGTCGATGCACATTCTCCACCCCGTCAATATCCTTATGGGAATGAGTTCATTCTTCTCATTGAAGATGACAGTCATGCTACCTTTCTTTGGCACTACTTGTACTGGGCTCACCCAAGAGCTGTCAGAGACTGGGTATATGATTCCAGCATTCCATAGCTTCATCACTTCTTTTTGAACCACCTCCTTCATGGTTGGGTTAAGCGTTCTTTGGGGTTGAACTACAGGCCTTGAATCTTCCTCCAGTAGAATTTTGTGCATACACATGGCAGGGCTTATGCCTTTGATATCATCAATCGTCCAACCCAAGGCTGTCTTGTGAGCTTTCAACACTTCAATCAGCTTTGTTTCTTCTTCTATGTTCAAAGAAGAATTTATGATCACTGGCAGGGCCTCTGCTTCTCTAAGAAATACATACTTGAGATGATGGGAAAGGGGCTTTAACTCTTGTTTTGGCCTCTCCTCTGTCTTGCCTTCAGAGGAGATTTCTGCTACTTCCTCTTCTATGAAATCTTGTTCCACTTCTGTTTCCTCTTCTTGTTCTTCTTGGTTGTTGGCCTCAAGTAACCCCCCTCTCTACTTCTTCCACCATTTCCACTCTCATATGCTTTTCTTTCTCAGGGGGGTATTGCATAGCTTTAAAGACATTGATGATCATCTTTTCATCATGCACTCTGAGTGTCATTTCACATTTCTCTACATTAATTATAGCCCTTGCTGTGGCTAGAAAGGGCCTCTCTACGATGATTGAGCTGTGTCTTTCTTCGTCCATGTCTAAAATGACAAAGTCACCAGGAAATATGAATTCTCCTACTTTCACTAACAAATTCTCCACAACTCCATTAGGTATTTTGAGCGATCTGTCAGCCATTTGGAGTGACATTCTGGTGGGTTTGACTTTATCTATTACAAGCTTCTTCATCAGTGAAAGTGGCATTAGATTAATGCTGGCACCTATGTCACAGAGAGCTTTTTCCAAGATTATATTGCCTATGGTGCATGATATGATAAAACTCCCAGGATCTTTGAGCTTGGGTGGGAGTCCTTTTTGAATCACTGCACTGCATTCTTGTGTTAAAATCACCGTTTCCTTCTCATTCCAGCTTCTCTTCTAGTTGATGAGCTCCTTGAGAAATTTTACATACTGAGGCATTTTCTCCAATGCTTCAGCAAGTGGGATGTTGATCTCCAGCTTCTTAAAAACTTCTAAAAACTTTGGGAACTGTTGATCCTTTAGCTCCTTTTGCAATCTTTGAGGGTATGGCAAAGAAGGAGTGTAAGGCTTCACTTCTTTCCTCTATTCTTGTGAATGCTCCTCAATAATCTGCTTCCCCTTCTTTGAAGCTAGAAACTTTTCATCCTTCTTTGTGAGCTCTTCCTGGTTCTTTTCTTCAATTGTCACTTCTTCCTTACTGCTAGCCTTGTTTTCTTCCAATGTTCTTCCACTCCTTAGTTGAATTGCTTTGCATTCCTCTTTGGAATTTGGAGTGGTATCACTAGGGAGAGTGTTGGTTGGTCTTTCAGGCTGTTTGGAAAATTGGCCTATTTGTCTTTCCAGGTTTCTTAGTGAAGTTTCATGGTTTTTATTGGCTAGCTCTTGATGTTTCATTATTTTCTCCATCATCATCTCCAAATTGGAGATTCTTTGGCTTGGGGTAGTTGTGGCTGAGTGTGAGATGAAGGTGGTTGTTGAAAATTATTTTGGTTAGTTGATGGGTTGTGGGCTAGATAGAAGTTAGAATTGGGGTAGTTATTTTGTGGTTTTCTATATAGATTTTGGTGGTTTGTGTTGTGGGAGTTATTTTGGTTGGAGTTCCTTTGTCATGAATTTTGGTTCTGGTTGTCTCCTCACCTTAGATTGGGATGGTTCCTCCAAGAGGGGTTGTAAGTGTCTCCATGAAATTCATTCTGTCCAGCACCTTGGTTGTGCATATAATTCACTTATTCTGGCTGCTGCTCTTCATAAGCTTCTTCATTCTACCCCCATCCAGCTGATGGTTGATTTGGAGTGCTCACTGCTGCAATTTGAAGACCATCAATCCTCTTAGCCATCAAGTCTATTTGCTGTTGGATCTGTTGGTGCATCACCTTATTTTGTGCCAGAATGGTATCCACACCTTCTAGCTCCAACAAACCTTTCCTTTGAGCTGGCTGGCGTTGCCTTTGATGACCACAGAAGTATTGATTGTTAGTCACAATGTCTATGAGGTTTTGGGCTTCCTCAGCTGTCTTTATGAGTTGTAATAAACCTCCTACTGAATAATCAAGGGCTTCTTGAGCCCTCAGTGTCAATCCTTCATAGAAATTTTGGAGTTTATCCCATTCATTGAACATCTTTGGTGGACACTTTCTGATCAAGGCTTTGTATCTTTCCCAAGCATCATATAGTGATTCTCCATCCAGTTGAGTGAAAGTTTGCACCTTTGTCTTCAATCTAATGATCCTCTGAGGTGGATAGAATTTGGCTAGGAATTTGCTCACTAAATCTTCGCAATTGTTGATGCTTTCCTTGGGGAATGTCTCTAACCATTGAGAAGCCTTGTTTCTAAAGGAGAATGAAAACAGCAACAGTTTGTAGATATCTGGATGCACCCCATTAGTTTTGACAGTTTCACAAATCCTCAAAAAGACGGATAAGTGTTGGGTTGGATCTTCAAGTGGACCTCTTGATGGGTGGCATAAATTGGCTGATTAAGAAATCAATACGGAAATACGTTGCGAATATAGTTCTTAACCAGCAAAAATCTGCTCATCAATTTAGAAAGGTTGTCACAAAATTAGAATAAAATTACTGGGAGTATGAATCCCAGGTCGTCTCCCGACGAGTTGACAAAAGGGTGCTATCTTATTAATCAGGAGTTTTCCAAGAAAATTTGAGAGTTGAAAGACAGAAAATAAATAATTGTAAATTAGAGCAATGAAAATTAAAAGAGATTTATATATTCAAACTAAAAAGCCTTGACTGGGGGTATGATTAATTGGAAGTTCTATCCTAGTTGGAATTCTCTCAAGTGTAGTATAAAGAGGTTGTTATTTTTACTTAGTTAACCCTTACTAAATAAAGGAAAGTCAAGTGATTGAGTTAACTCTTATTCGCAAATCCTAGTCCTCTCCCTTGGGAAGGACTAGCGTTAGTAAATAGAGAATTAGCCAACAACTTAAATTCAACTAATCACTTGAGCATTCCAACTCAAGTGTCTCTATTTAATCAACCCCCAAGTCAATTTGGGAGTCTACTCTATCAACATGAATACCGTCTTCGTTGTTTTATAAGAGAAGTAAAAAGAGAACATAATAATTAAAATCAATTAGAAGCAATTAAACAAATAAAGATTTAAATAGAAAAGTACCTCTTGCATTAATAAATTCTAAAAACAATCCAATTGTAACTCTAAACAAGAATTATGAATATGGAAGAGTAAGGGAATAAGAAAACAAACTAGAATAATAACTTCAACGGAGGTGATGACTCTTCTCAATATCTAAAAGCAAAAGCATAAAACTAGAAATCTATGAATGTAAAGAAAACCTAGAGGAAGAGTAATTTTTCTTTCCAGATTTAGATCTAAAACTAAAACTATGCTAACGAGAATGTGTGTTGAGTCTCTGCATGTTCACTGGCTCTAGTTTGTGTTTCTGGGCCGGAAACTGGGTCAAAACTCGGCCCGAAATCGCCCCAGCGTTTTCTGTTATTTCTGCAGATCGCGCATGTCACGTGTACGCGTCGCTGGTCATCTTCATGTGTCACGCGTACGCGTCATGCACGCACACGTGTCGTCTTGAAGAACTCCAATCCATGCGTACACGTCAGGTACGCGCACGCGTCGCTGTAAAATCTCCAGATCACGTGCACGCGTGAGCCATGCGTGCGCGTCGATGCTCGTTGGTTGTCTCCTTTATTTCTTATGCTCTTTCCATTTTTTGCAAGCTTCCTCTCCATCCTCTAAGCCATTCATGCCCTATAAAGCCTGAAAACACTGAACACACAGATCACGGCATTAAATGGTATAAAGAATGATTTAAAATACACAAATTAAAGGCTAAGGAAGCAAGTTTTCAATTATGGAACAAAACTAGGAAGGAATTGTAAAATCATGCAA
Organism: Arachis hypogaea; assembly: GCF_003086295.3. Taxonomy (NCBI): domain Eukaryota; kingdom Viridiplantae; phylum Streptophyta; class Magnoliopsida; order Fabales; family Fabaceae; genus Arachis; species Arachis hypogaea. The sequence goes on from NC_092055.1 coordinate 66,942,758, forward strand.
TTTGTATGAATAAGTGGGCAAAGACTTGATGAAACCACTCAATTGAGCACAAGATAAACCATAAAATAGTGGTTTATCAACCTCCCCACACTTAAACATTAGCATGTCCTCATGCTTAGCTCAAGGAGATCAAAAAACTAAATAAGGGAAAGTAACACTCATGAGATGCAACCTATGTACGACTGCAACTATATGCTAAGATGATTCTGCCTACTTGGTTAAAAGTAAATAAGTTCTTCAAGACAAACATAAATAATATATCGCTAATTAAAATCATATAGTAAAGACAAGTAAACTTGTACGAAGACAGCTCATGAAAGCAGGGAACATAGAATCAAGCATTGAACCCTCACCGATGGTGTATATGCACTCTAGTCACTCAAGTGTATAGGGTAATCCAGTCTAGTCTTCTCTAGTCATGCTTTCTAAACTTTGTTCTTCTCCTAACCAACAACAAGTATTTAATGTATCAATGCAAACATCATGAGGTCATTTCAAGGTTGTAATAGGGCTAAGGTAAAGGTGAGGGTATATATATCGCTAAGTGAGCTATAATTTGAATCCTTGATTAACCTAAGCTCTCACCTATACACACACTCTATATACTTTTAAATTCATGCCTAGCTACCCAAAATTCTCACTTTGCTTATTTCACATACTCATGCATCAACTTTTCTTTTAATTTTTATCACATATGCATTGATCTTTTTCCTTAACTTAGCATTGGGGTAATAATTTTTTTGTCCTCTTATTTATTTAATTATTTATTGAATATTTTTTTATAGAAAAGTAAACACAACTTATCAATGCACATGGATTTTTTTTTCATTTTTCTGGTCTCACATAAGTAGGTACCCAAATTCCTAATATTTTATCTTAACATATTCCCTATTAACCCATGTTCCCACAGTTTTCCCACACTTAATTGACACATAATCTCTATCTTAAGCTAACCAAAGATTCAATTGGGGTATTTAATTGTTTTTTTGCTTAAGGCTAGTGATATGGTAAAATATAGAACAAATGGGGATTAAAAGGCTCAAAGCGGCTAACAAAGGTAAATGGAAGGGTAGGTTATTTGGGATAAGTGAGCTAATAATAAATGATGGCCTCAATCATATGCATGCATATAAACACATTAAACATTGGACATATAGGATGGAACAAAATATAGATTACAATCATAGAGAAGAAAATACACAAGAATAAAATGTTATGGTTAAATAGTGTAACCATGTAATTAAGCTCAATTCTCACAGGTTGTGTGTTCTTTAGATATAACCTATGTTCCAAATTACAATCTTCAAACAAGTTTAACACAAAAGTTTAACACAATAGAGTCTTGAAAAGAAACTTGTTATTTTTCAACCAAATAGAACATGCATGCAAACGCCTATTACTATGCAATTTATCCTATCCTAACAAAAGAAAAATAACCTATTGGTGTTAAGAAAGAGCAACTACCTCCGGGAGTCAGGTACTGACCGAGCTCCCCACACTTAAAGCTTGGCACCGTCCTCGGTGCCATCAGTCAGGAACAAAGGGGGCTAGTAGCAGCATTTCCACAGTCGGTATTGACATGGCTCCCTATGCTGGTGGATGAAATGGAGTCCGGAGTGTCTGGGTCTTCTTCAGGTGGGTGGTTGCCAATAATCAGCTCCTTGAGGTATGTAAATTGGCACTTGTTACGGTCCTCTCTTTGCTTTGCCTGCCGGTCAAGCCGGTCCAACCTCTCAAGTATCTGAAGGAGCAGTTGATTTGTTGAAGGTGCTTGTGATGTGGAAGGAGAAGGAGTATCTTCGGCCGGTTCTGCAGGTCGGCTAGTAGTAGCTACTGGGGGTCTGATGTATTTCCCATTAGGGACGTACTGATAATCCCGTGGAAGTATGGCCTTGGTGTCCCCAGCTCTATAGGAGACTTCAGCTGCTGAGACTAGATCTGAAACCAAGGCGGGGAAGGGTAGGTTGCCTGCGATCTGTACATGTCCCATTGCATGCCGGAGGTGTCTTGGTAGATTGAGAGGCTGGTCTGTAAGGATACACCAGAGGAGAACAGTCATATCTGTAGTGAAGGAGGACTCGTGAGTGCTTGGGAAGACGTAATGGGACATAATCTGTGCCCATACTCGAGCCTATAAGGTGAGTGCTGAAGCCAATATGCTCTTAGGTTGGGATCGATGGTATCCATAGATCCATCTGCTGCCAGGTTGTGCTATAACTCTGAGGACGGCGTCCCAGTCAAATTGGTATGTCTGGCGCTTGAAAGAGGCTTCTTGGTATGCGTCCAATCCTTCTAGAGCAGGGGAAAGATCTAAAGCTCGCTGAATGGCCCCTTCGGATATAGGGACTTGCTTCCCACGGACATAGACAGATTGCAGGGCTGGCATGTGAAAATTGGAGTAGAATTTAACTACCCATGAGAGATTAACCTACCGTGGCTGTCTCCGTAAGAATCCTCATTGTCTGCGCTCAATCCGGGGCTCACCAAAATCAACAATGTGGGTCGGGAGGACGAGTAGGTGCTCATTGTTATAGTTCCGCTTAGCCAAGATGGGGAACATCTGCTCACAGTAGCGGTTAGTAAACCGCGCAATGTCCCTTGCTGGAAAGGCTTTCTCTGTTTTATTGACCTTGATGATCCTCTTGACCCTCTTTGTTGTCGATTTTACTGATGTCGAGGATGGTTCCGCAGCTAGTGCTCTTTTTGTTCCTTTCCTTGCCGGTGGTTTGGGAGTAGCTTTCTCTTTACCCTTCTTGGTGGCCATCCTGAAAAGGGAAAAGGAAAGTAACATGTAAAGCCAAGGGTTAAAGCAAGGAGGATGACAGTACAAGTGATAATCACTTCCAAGGTAAAGAAGGATGTCGTTAACACATGGTCGCGACTACATGTAATCAGGCCATCAATGGAAATATAGCATGATAAATTAAGACAATTAGATGCAAGATGTTTATTGGCATGCTGGCAAAGGCATGAGTAGCATAGATCAAGCATTAATTGCTTAATTTGATTATCAAATGTAACAAACTAATAATCATATTTGTATTGACAATTATATTCAATTAATAAAATATTAAAAGGGTTTTGTGAAAAACAAGCATTAGAGTAGAAGGATAGAATAATTAAAATTGCACAATGCCATACGGGATTTTTCACAAATACTTAGTATGCATGGTAAAGATGTTATTGAAAGTATGAAATTTGATCATGCAAGGAATCCAAAAATAATTAGTGATAATTGTCAAACAACTCCTTAATAATCCACAAGCAATTATGGAAGAAAATAATCACCCAATTAAATTTCTAACACCGAGTAAAATAATGCAAAAATAAATAAATAATAAGAAAAAAAGAAAGAAAATAGAGAGAAAGAACCTTGAGAAGAAGGTGACAAAGAGAGGTAATGGGGAATGGGAGGTGAAGGATATTTTATGAAAAGAGGAAAGAGGAAGAAAAGAGTGAAGGAAGAAGAAGGAGAGAAAGAATGGAGAATAAAGAAGAAAGAAGAGAAAGAAAGAAGAAAGAAGAAAGAAATTAGGATTGGAAAAGAAAAGATAAGAAAAGTAGCGGCGCAGGGCTCTGGTGGTGTTGCGTGAACGACGCGCATGCGTACTTCACGCGTTCGCATGGATTGCGCTAATGGGAGGTGACGCATAGGCGTCAGTCACGCGTTCGCGTGACCGTGCTTGTGCTACTTGCACGAAGGCAGCCTTGCGCGCGCACAACTCTCTGTTTGTATCGGGATACGTGCCAAAATAGCATACGACGCGTGTGCGTCAATGACGCGTAAGCGTGAGTGTGCAGAATCTGAAAATGACGCGCACGCGTCATAGACACGTACGCGTGAGTAACTTTGTGTCTTGGGCACAGTTCCCGCGCCAGGCCAGCACAACTTTCGACCTGACACCTTTTTACGTCGATTTGCCTAGGTCACGCGTGCGCATCATTGACTCATACACGTGAAGTGCCAAATTTTCAAATGACGCGCACGCGTGAGGGACGCGTGCGTGTGGTGATGCTTGTGTGATTGGCACACTTTCTGCACTGCTCCCACACAACTTGCTGCCACTTTCTACTTTTCTTTTATGTAGTATGTAGCATGTAAAATGGGGATGCTGATGCAGATGTTATATGTAGAAATTATGAATGAACACGAATAAAAATAGTAGAGTAAAATAAAATAAAACTAAAACTGAAAAGGAACGATCATACCATGGTGGGTTGTCTCCCACCTAGCACTTTGCTTTTACGTCCTTAAGTTGGACCGTCTTCAGGCTCATTCTGCTTCTGTTGGTGGGTCTTCCAAGAGGAGGACCTCTAGCTCTTTGTGTTCTTTCATCTTCTCACCATGATAAAGCTTTAGGCGATGTCCGTTGACCTTGATGAATTTGGAGCTAGAAGGATGACGCAGGTGAAAGACTCCGTATGGCTCTGCCTTTTCTACTCTGTAGGGACCTTCCCATCTTGATCTCATCTTGCCTGGCATGAGCCTCAGTCTGAAGTTATAAAGGAGAACCAACTCCTCAGGTCTGAACTCTCTCCTTTTTATGTGCCTGTCATGCACAGCCTTCATCTTCTCTTTGTATCACCTGGAGTTGTCATATGCTTCTAGGTGAAAGTTTTCTAATTCTGCTAGTTGCAGCTTCTTTTCAGCGCCAGCTTCCTCAAATCCCATGTTGCACTCCCTCACAGCCCAGAAAGCCTTGTGTTTCACCTCTACTGGAAGGTGGCAAGCCTTTCCGTACACTAAGCGGAAGGGGCCCATCCCAATGGGTGTCTTGTACGCTGTCCGATATGCCCAGAGCGCATCGACAAGTCTGGTGCTCCAGTCCTTCCGATGAGGCTTTACTATCTTCTCCAGAATGTGCTTTATTTCTCTGTTAGATACCTCTGCTTGCCCATTGGTCAGGAGATGGTATGCTGTTGCCACTTTGTGAACAATCCCATGCTTCTTCAGTAATCCTGCTAATTTTCTGTTACAAAAGTGAGTGCCTTGATCACTGACGATTGCTCATGGTGATCCAAAGCGACAGATAATATGGTTTCTAACAAAGGAAACAACAGTGTTAGCATCATCAGTACGGGTAGGAATTGCTTCCACCCATTTAGAAACATAATCTACAGCTAATAGTATATAAAGGTAACCACTAGAGTTTGAAAATAGACCCATGAAGTCAATGCCCCAAACATAAAAAATTTCACAGAATAGCATAATCTGTTGGGGCATCTCATCCCTCTTGGATATATTACCAAACCTTTGGAATGGGGAACAAGATTTACAAAAGGCAACAGCATTTTAAAAAGAGTAGGCCACCAGAATCCATAGTCTAAAATGTTTCTAGCTGTTCTTTGAGGGCCAAAATGTCCTCCACTCTCAGAAGAGTGGCAGGCTGATAAACCCATATTTTATGATACATTTTGTGCTTAGTTTGAGTGATTTATTCAATCCTTCACCTACGTATTCATATTAATTGCATGGTTTTACTTTCCCTTCCTTATTATGTGATGTATGTGAAAAACATGTTTCCTATGCTTTAAAATTAATTATTTTAATTACCTTTATTTCCATTTGATGTCGTGATTAGTGTGTTGAGTAGTTTCAGATCTTCTAAGGTAGGAATGACTTAAAGAATGAAAAAGCAAACATACAAAGATGGAAGGAAAGCACAAAACGGAGTTTCTAAACAAACTGGCATCCACGCGATCGCATGGGCGACGCGGACGCATGCCAAGCGCGAATCAACAGCGACGCGGCCGCATGACTGACGCGACCGCGCGCCTTAAGGAAAACACATATGACGCGGCCGCATGACTGACGCGACCGCGTGACAAGAAAAGCTCCGAATGATGCGACCGCGTGACCCACGCGGACGCATGACAGAGGCCACGCACCAGAAATTGCAGAAAACGATCCCAGCGATTTCTGAAGCCCTTTTTGGCCCAAATCCAAGTCCAGAAGGCATAGACCAGAGGTTATGAAGTGAGGGAATGCATCCATTCAAAGGAGCTCGCCAATTTTGTTACTTCTCATGACTTAGATTTAGTTTTGAGAGAGGTTCTCTCCTCTCTCTCTTAGGATTTAGGATTTCTCTTAGTTTTAGGAGTAACTCTCGATCCCAGGTTTAATGTTCCTTTACTTTAAGCTTCCCTTTCACTTTTATTCATTCCATTACTTTAGTTGATTATTTACTTTTGCCATTTAATTTATGAATTCTTCTATGTTCCAGATTATTTGAATTAATGCTATTTGAGGTATTTCAGTTTATTATTGCTCTCTTTTATTTATGTCACCATTGCTTCCAATCTGAAGACATTTTTATTCCAGCAAATTTACTTTTTCCCCTTTTGGTCTTGGTTAAGAAAGCAGTAACTCAGGAGTTATCTTAGCTCGATATAATTGATAACTGTTATCATTGCTAATTGAACTGAACTTCAATAATCCCAACCTTTTCTTAGGAAATAAATAGGATTCGAAGATCAAACTAATTAGTCCCTTGACTTTCCTTTGCTTTAGTAAAGGTCAACTAAGTGGAATTAAGATTCAACTTTCATTATTATTGATAAGGATAACTAAGTCTGGACTTCCAATTTCTCTTACCTTGCCAAAAGTTTATTTTACAGTTATTTATTTATTTTTAATTTCCATTTAAATTATTTTCATATTTGTTCCTCATTCTTGAAACCCCAAATTTACAATCTCCATAACGAATAATAAGAACATACTTCCCTGCAGTTCCTTGAGAAGACGACCCGAGGTTTAAATACTCGGTTATCAATTTTAAAAGGGGTTTGTTACTTGTGACAACCAAAACGTTTGTAAGAAAGGTTGATTGCTTAGTTTAGTAACTATACTTACAACGAGAGTTAACTATAACTTCTAAATCATCAATCTTCTGCTCTTTCAAAATGGCGCCATTGCTGGGGAACTGCTAACGTGTGCCTTATTATTGGTTATTGTAAATATTTTTCTTTTACTTGTTTGTTTATTTCTGTTTTTCCTTTTTAATTTTATTTGCTACTATGAACTCTCACCCTTCTCGCTTTGAGTTTGGTTCTAACTTTGTTGAAGGAAATAGAAGCCACAGCAGGAATATGCATCAAGGTCAGACCAATCAAGGATGGATGGAGCCAAGAGGATCTAATCAACCCTTTAGGCAACAACACCCTCCAAGATATCATGGACAATGACCATTCCACAATGCATACCCATAGATATGGTGGACAACCTTGTAACTACCAACAAGCCCCACCCCATGCTTATAGACCATCTTCTCAACATAACCTCGAACCACCACACTCACAAGCTTCTCTTCACCATTCGCCACCACATGATCCCTATTTACCCCAGTTCCAATCCAATCACTCCCAAGCACCACCACTTTCCTATGTATCATGTTCAAATCCATCACCCCGAGAATCAGAGGTTTGCCTCAAGGAAACAGTAAATAAACTTCAAACAACCATTCGACAACTGGAGCAAGCAGTAATTCAATTAGCTTCTAGACATTCGAACATTCAAGGACTAACCAAAGCCCCATGTGGACAATCTAATGAAGAGCGTAGCATGAAGGAAATACTAGAAACTCCAGTGGACAAGACAGAGAATGAATTCGTACTAGAACAAGTAGAAGAAGCTGTCATTATGCAAGAAGAAGAGTTGGTTGAAGATCTAGGAGACGCTGAACCTCCATGGGAATTCAGAGCTGAGGAGAACTCCGTCAAGGATGTTACAGTTGATGCTAAGGAGGACAGTGCACAATCTCCAAGGCAAGTCGTTTATGAAGAACTAGACAGAATAACCCAGGACACAAATTCCCTTGATGATGATAGTCACAAGTCAAGTTCTCTTAGTAATGAAATTGCATCCGCAAGTGAATTCTCTGAGATCGAAGAATCTTCCCCAAATGAATATGAAGATGATGCAGAGGTAGATTTCTCTCAACCTCCAATCTATGACTCGAGAAGACTTTGACCAGGACACAGATGCATTTGAAGAACCTTGCAAAGAAGTGGAGGAATTCACAGAAGAGCACAAGGGAGTAGAACTTACAGAACCACTGGAAACACCTACCCCAAGGCCATTACCACCCAATACAAGCTTCTAGTGGGTACAATCCTTAACCTTTAACTTTACTTTTTTACTTGAATATGGTTTGCTTGAAACAGATGGCCAGCTTAGAGCTCTCTGCGACTTTAAGAGTAAGAGGGAAATGGCTCGTGCTCAAAGCTGGTGCACAAGGTTCGATAAGGTTCCACGCTTCAACTTGAAGTGCATAGATTGGTATCAAGTTCAATCGAAAGGATCTCGGAAAATGTTTGGTCACCATGGTGAGAATCTACTTTCTAAACCGCCCAGATGGAAAAATATAGATCAAGACGGAGGCGGATTTAAAAGCAAAGTTTGGGATCCTGGAATCTATTCTGACATTCGTCATTCCGGAAGCCTAAAAATTTGTTTGAAGCTGCTCAGGAGCTTTACATGCCTAGTTTGGGACCCCGGAGGCTATTGGCATTCCAAGCATTGGTGGATATTTTTGGATGAATTTAAACATAAGCCGCCATAACAGGAAGCTCTTCCAATGTCCAACTTAAGGACTTTAACTAAAAGTGCTAGGTGGGAGACAACCCACCATGGTATGATTGTTCATTTTTCAATTTTTATTTCGTTTTGTTTGTTTTCAATTTTTATTTTATTTTATAATATTGAACCTGAAATTTTGCATCGCATTCATATTAATCATTGCATTCTGCATACTGCATAAAAAAAAGGGTGCGTGACGCGACCTCATCACTCATGCGATCGCGTCATATTGCGAAAAACACCACCCACGCGACCGCGTCATCCATGCGGCCGCGTGATATGGAAATCGGCGTAAAGATCCAACGTCCAGAAAGTTAGGCTGGAATCGTGCGGCCATTGTGCGTTTCGCACAAATGACTCACGCGATCGCGTCACCCACGCGATCGCGTCACTTGCACACAACCAATCCCACGCGACCGCGTGAGCAACGCGACCGCGTCGCATGGATTGCACGAGCACCCCAAAGGAGACAGAGAGTTGCGCTGAAACGATGCTGGATTCGTGCGTTTCACACAAATTCCAGCGACGCGATCGCATGCCCCAAGCGATCGCGTCATTCACTCTTTTAGCCATTCCATGCGATCGCGTGGCCTATGCGATCGCATCACCTCCCATTCCGCTCCAGCCACACGACCGCGTGGGATTTAAAATTATAACCCCCCAGTCACGCGAACCCTATCAGTCGCGCCCCCAACCTTTTTTCTCCCTCTCTTCTCCTCCAATCCAACCATCACCACCCAGCCACCACCACGCCACCGCCGACCACCCAGAACCCGCCGCCACCTACCCCCCTTCCTCCTCCCCCTTCTTTCTTCTTCTTTCTTCTTCTTCCCCCCCTCTCCGCCACTGCCACCGTCGCAACCACCACCCTTCGCCGCCGCCCGTCCCAGTCGTGCCTCCCCCTCCGCCACACACACACCTACCCCCTCCCTTCCCCTCTTACCCCTACCCCATTACCCATCCCTTCTTTCCCCCCTACCCCAAACAGCCGTGCCCACCACCGCCAGCCGCCACGCCAGACGCCGTCACCACCACCCCTAGCCATCTTTCTGCCCACTCTCCTTCTTCGGCCTACCAAGTTCCGACGAACGCCACCCTTCTATCCTTAGTCGTTATTTCATTATTTTCTGTTTATGTTCATGTTTAGGCTAGTTAGATATGCATGTTGTAATGGATTTTAGGTTGTTAGGTAGCCTAGGATGTGGTTAGTGGATTTAGGCCTGTTTACTTGCACTGTTCATGTTTCTGTTTTATCAAATTTGCAATTCTGCTGTTGTTGTGATGTTTGTAATGTTCATATGCTGTGATTTCTTGTTTCATGCTGCTCTTTACACTAAATTTTCATGTTTATATTCCTTATATGTAATTGCAAGCTTTAATTTTAATTCATATGAACTATTTGATTGCTGTTTATTTTCCGGGACAATCCAATTTTAGCTGGAATGCTGCCCAACTTTCTGTAAAATATTTTCATTCATGTTTTGGTTTTGGCATTTTGAAATCTGCTTTCCTCTGCTTTACCCAAACCCATTCATGAATGGCGGGCACGCATTGTTATTCTCTTTGATCTCCTGGTTCATAAATTGCATTTTTGATGTTTGATTCTAATTTTTGCTATTTCCATATCTATCTGAATCTTCATCAACCGGTTTTCCTGGTTTGGTTATGAGTTACCTATAGCTTCTAATTATGAATGCTTGTTATTTAGAAACTTATCCTTTTGCCACTTACCTTAACCTATTTTCACTAACTCACTAATTCTAGTTTCCTGAACTCTTTTTTTTTTAATTCTAACCAACCTAACCTTTTAAAATCTTTCTTCTGGTTTTTCACTTTCTTTTAACATTCTAACCATGGCATACTAATAATTTTTCCTACTTAACATGCCTTCTATTACATTTTGGATTGTGAATTCTTCCTTTCGGACTTTTAACTCCTATACAATCCTTAATGCCCATTTACTTAACTCATTTTCCTCATTTTACTTCTCCTTTGCCACTTTGTGTTTCTTCTGACTATTTGCCTATTTATTTTCCTGCTTTTATTATATCCTGGTTTTTTGTTTTTCAGGATGTCAGATTCCCAGAGAAAGGGAAAAGGAAAGGCCACCACTGGCAAACGTAAAAGAGGAAAATCTTCTATGTCTATCATAGATCTCATGCATGATGCCTCCTGGCGGGAAAAAAACTTCACCCCGCAAGAGAAGGCCGACCAGCTGCTCCCTGCTAATGACCTAGTGAAGTTTGCAAACCGATACTGTGAGATGAAGTATCCGGTGTTTGCAAACTCCAGGAACTTATACTTGGAGAGGACTGTGAAGATCCCAGAAGAACTCCAGCAATACACCTTTGATCAGATCAAACAAAGAGGCTGGTTCTTTCTAGAGAGAAACCTGTCTGAGGTCAATGCATCTTGGGTAAGGGAAATCTACTGCAATTACTTCAAGACTTCCCTTGATGCAGTGAACCTTAAAGGGAAGCATATTCTGGTCACTGAAGAGGCAATTGAAGATGTTCTGAAGATTCTGCCTAAATCTGATCAGCCAGATGGTTATCAGAAAGCTGAGGAAGACATGCGCTTTCTGAAGTTTGATTGGGATGCAGTCAAGGCCCGGATAGCCCTTGACCCGACCGTTCCTTGGATTATGGGTTAGAACACCACCATGCCCAAGGGAATCAAGCGGGCATACTTGAATGATGAGGCTCGGCTGTGGCATCAGATATTTAGCAACTTCATTATCCCGAGTACTCACTAGACAGATATACCTGCCGCTATGATCACCCTCCTATGGTGTGTGATGGAGGGTAAGGACCTGTACCTGCCACGCTTTATCTGGTTCTACATGGACAGGGTCCACGTCCGAGGCACTCTTACCTTTCCATATTTGATCACACAGCTAGGCCGTCGAGCTGACGTGCCTTGGGAGGATGCTGATGAGAGGCCACCTACTTCAGAATGCAAGAAGATTATCCCGCACAGTAGAAACTTTCTGGCCTTGGGCTACAGACCTCCTGATGCACGAAAAACTTGTCTCTCAACAAATCTCCCTTCGGCAAGTGTACCGAATTTGTCGTCAAGTAAAAACTCACAATAGAGTAAGGTCAAATCCCACAGGGATTGATTGATCAAGCAACTTTAATTAGAAGAATGTTCTAGTTGAGCGAATCCAGAATTTGGGTTGAGAGTTACAGAAAATAAAATGGCGGGAATGTAAATAACAGAAAAGTAAATGCTAGAATTAAAGGACTGGAAGTAAATGACTGAAAATAAATTGCAGAATTATAAATGAGAATGGGGGATTTGCTCATAAAAGTAAATGGCAGAAATTAAAGAGAATGGGTAAGATCAGAGATGGGGAGTTCATTGGGCTTAGGAGATGTTGCAATTCTCCAGATCAAGTTCATTTTCATCTCTTCCTCAATCAATGCAGTCATTGATCTCCTTGGCAATCTTAAGTGATTAAATTACAATTTCTTGCAATTCAATCTCTCAAATCTTGATCAATAGCCAATTCCTTGGCCAATTGCTCATGAGAAGAGATGAAGTATGGTCACTGATTATACCACATGCATTTCCCAAATCAAGTATTGAGAGGGTTATAGTCACATACCCATCCAAACCCAATTTGGTCCAACATGAGAAAGCATTTCTAGCTTGATCTCTTCATTCCTCTTTCAAGGTTCAAAAGAGATCCAAGTTTGAATAGCTTCTCTTCCAAGATAACTACTCAATTGGATGAAGATCGAAAGCTTTCAAGTAAAATCAAGAGGAAAGATAGAAGAAGAATAATGAAAATTAGTATTGATCCATCAAATTACAACAGAGCTCCCTAACCCAATGAAAGGCGTTTAGTTGTTCATAGCTCTTGAAAATGAAAACAAAGATGGAGAATACATCTTAAAACTAGAAATTGCAAAGAAAGTAAAATACAGAGAGTAGTTCCCTTTTTCCCAGCCTCCAGAATTTTTTCTCAATTCAAAGCTACTCCTATATATACTACTCTTCTCAGCTTCTAGTGTGATTCTTCAAGTCTTGGGCCTTTGGATCTTGAGTTTGAAGCAGTTTCTTTCTTTATTTGGGCTTGGCTGTACTTGCAGAGAGAAAGTGTGAAGTGGGCGGAGACTTTAGTTCAGAACGTTAGTGAGAATATAAGTTCGAGAACGTTAGTGATACTCAACATTGTCACTAACGTTCCAATGCACCCCTTTGCCTCACGCTAAAACCCACGTTAACTAGGTTAACGTGGCTTTTAACGTTGCCTTGTTAACCTTCGAGAACATTAGTGACACTCAACATTATCACTAACGTTCCAGTGTGCCCCTTCTTGCTTCACGTTAAAGCCCACGTTAACTAGGTTAACGTGGCTTCTAACGTGGCCCTTGCCATCCTTCGAGAACGTTAGTGACATTCAACATTGTCACTAATGTTCCAATGCGCCCCTAGGTCTCACGTTAGAGTCACGTTAACAGTTAACGTGGCTTCTAACGTGGCCATCTTTAGCCATCCCAACGTTAGTGACAATGTTGAGTGTCACTAACGTTGGCTCATCCTTCATTCCTCATCGTTAGCTTCCACGTTAACCAAGTTAATGTGGAAGTTAAAGTGACTCTTGGGGGTTGTGTGGTTGCTTCAACGTTAGTGACAATGTTGAGTGTCACTAACGTTGTCGACAACTCTTCATCTCTTACGTTAGTTCCCACGTTAACCAAGTTAACGTGGGAGTTAACGTGGTACCTTGCATCATAGGCCAACGTTAGTGACAATGTTGAGTGTCACTAACGTTGGCTTCTCTTCCCCCCTTAACGTTAGAGGCCACGTTAACTAGGTTAACGTGGCTTCTAACGTGGCCACTTATGAGTAATTGCCAACGTTAGTGACAATGTTAAGTGTCACTAACGTTGGCTCAACTTCTCTTCTCCACGTTAGAGTTCACGTTAACTTAGTTAACATGACTCTCTAACGTGGGCATTGATGGCTTTTTGAGAGTGTTATTGGCAATCACTTTTCTCATTAACCTTGCAAGTTACCTCCCCTTTTCTTGCTTCCTTTTGGTCCTGAAATCAAGCAATAAAGTGCATCAAAGCTCTAGTCCAAGTCATGAGTAATGCAACATAATATTTGTCACTAAACTTATGCAAAATCCTTCATGAAATTATGTAAAATGCACAATGTATGCTTGAATCAAGGCATAGGTGAATATCTACCCAAAACTAGCTTATTTCCTAAAGAAATGCATGAAACTAACCTAAAAATAGTAAAGAAAAGGTCAGTGAAACTGGCCAAGATGCCCTGGCATCACAACACCAAACTTAAAGCTTGCTTGTCCCTAAGCAAGTACTGGAACAAGAGAATGATGAATGGAATGTCCAGAGGAATGAGTCATTCTTGTGGAAGTCATGTTACTGATTTTATGGTGGTTTCATGCATAGCAACTTAGGTTCATTCCATTACTGGCTTTCAGACCTTTATCATGTCCTAAAACACCCACTTTGTTTATATCCCATGAGACCTTTATTCATTGATCCTTTTATTGTTATTTCAAGCGTTGTTTGTGTTATTTAGGCTAAGTGCTCTGTAAGGGGGCAACTCTTTAAGATAAGCTTTCAGCCAACACTCCCGAACCAGTTGGTTCAAGGTGCTAGGTGTTGAGACACCCCTAAGGACTTACTCCCTCAAGCCTATCCCCCATACATACACACCACAGGCATATAGTTTGTTTATTTTCTTTTCTTGAGACCTTGGTGTCCAGACCTCTTTGGGTTACTAAATGCTCTGTAGTGAAGGTTACTCTTAATAGTGGACTTTCAGCTGATAATCCCGAGTTAGTTAACCCAAGTTACCAGGTGATAAGGCACCCCTAAGAGCTTATTCATCCAAGTAGATCCCTCACACAGGAGCACCACAGACACTTGCCTCAAGATTAAAACCATTGATGCCTAGCCTTATTGCTTACTCTTTTTCTTTTGTTTTTCACTTCCATTGTTCTTTCCTTTTTCTCTTCTTAGGATCTTGTTATTAACTTAGTCTCATGAGTGTATCCAAAGCAAAGTATTCAGGCCAGACAATTGTCATCCCAGCCTTGTGGTTGAACCAACTTAGCTAACTTATGACTACCCCAAAGATTCATGAATGCACTTCCACATTATGAACTCTACTTCTGGTCTTTTAAAAACAATCATTCTCTTTTTATTTGATTTAAAGGGACAGCATACAAGTAAGTTAAGTGATGGTGTAGTAACATAAAGACTAGTGTACATGGACCTATTCAGAACTTAAAAGACAGAATTTAAAAAGGGTTCAACTACGAGTAACTACAAATCAAAAGTGCATTCGAACTTCTAACTTTCAACAATTCTGAGTACAATGGAATTAGGTAACAATACAACCTTCAGGTGATGATCTCTCGTCCCCCTCTCTCTTTTTCATCATCCTAGTTTTTTGCTTGCACCATTTCCTTATAAGATTCCTGCAAGGTTACTGGAAGTTGCTTGTTCCCAAAGCACTTGAGACATAGTTAGCTTACATGTATGCTTGTGCCTCTTGAACTCAATTTGGTGTGTGAACACCAAACTTAGTTCTTTGCCCAGTACAAAACATTGCATATATGCAGAGACCCTCATATCTTGTTATCAACAAAGCAATGATCACCTATAGTCTAACTACATCTAAGTGGTTTCTCTTGATTGGATGGAGCTAGCAATGTCTTTTGGAGTGGAGTGTAATTCTAACCAATGTCTTTTAGTTGAACACCAAACTTAGAACTACACTACCACTCTTGATTGTTCTGGTGTGGAACACCAAACTTAGCTCCTTACAATACAGGGGAAACAACATGTGATTTTTATTGAAATAAAGATGAAAGTGAAACTACCTGAGGTTGGGTTGCCTCCCAACAGAGCGCTCTTTTATCGTCGCTAGCTCGACGAGTCCTTAATTACTTGAGATGGTACTTTACTCTGGGGTTTTCCCCCATGTTACCCACGTAATGCTTGAGTCTTTGTCCATTCACTGTAAAAGTCCTCTCTAAACCTTCATCCGTGATTTCGATGTGGCCATAAGGTGATACTTTTGTAACCATGAAAGGTTCGGACCACCTTGACTTGAGTTTTCCTGGGAACAGCCTTAATTTAGAATTGTAAAGGAGTACTTGCTGCCCTTTTTCAAAACTCCTGGGTGCCAGATGCATGTCACGTTTTCTCTTTGCCCTTTCTTTATACATCTTAGTGTTTTCATAGGCTTGTGACCTGAATTCTTCCATCTCTTGCAGCTGCAAGATCCTTTTTGCACCAGTAGCAATGCTGTCAAAATTTAGTATCTTGATAGCCCAAAGAGCTTTGTGTTCCAGCTCCAGTGGTAAGTGACAAGCCTTCCCATAGACTAGTTGATATGGAGACATTCCAAGTGGAGTTTTGAATGCTGTTCTGTATGCCCAAAGAGCATCATCCAACTTCTTCGACCAATCCTTTCTAGATGCGCCCACAGTCTTTTCCAGGATCCTCTTCAGCTCTCTGTTAGATATCTCAGTTTGCCCACTTGTTTGAGGATGGTAAGGTGTGGCTACTTTGTGTTTTACCCCATATCGTAAGAGGAGAGCTTCTAGTGGTTTGTTACAAAAGTGGCTTCCTCCATCACTGATGAGAGCTCTTGGGACTCCAAACCGGCTAAAGATATTCTTCCTGAGGAAGTCCATGACTACCTTGTTATCATTAGTTGGGGTTGCAATAGCCTCTACCCATTTGGAAACATAATCCACTGCTCCCAGGATGTACTTGTTTGCATATGAGGTTAGGAATGGTCCCATAAAATCAATTCCCCACACATCAAACAGTTCCAGTTCCAAGATGAAATTTTGTGGCATGGCGTTTCTTTTGGGCAGGTTTCCAGATCTTTGGCATTCATTGCAGCTTTTTACTAGTTACTTGGCATCCTTGAAAAGGGTGGGCCAAAAGAATCCGCTTTGTAACACCTTTGCTGCAGTTCTGTCCCCTCCAAAGTGCCCGCCATAGCATGAACCGTGGTAGTTCCACAGGACTTCTCTCCCTTCCTCTTCCGAAACACATCTTCTAAGAATTCCTTCTGAACATTTCTTGAAGAGATATGGCTCATCCCAAAAAAGTATTTTGCATCATTCATGAGCTTCCTCTTTTGATGTTTATTGATCCTGGGGGGTAATGCCCCAGTTGCCTTGAAATTTGCAATATCTGCGAACCATGGTGCTTTGTGAACTTCATCAATTGCTCATCAGGAAGAGCTCGTTCACATTTGTATCATTCTCTCTACCTTGATCATGAGGGATTCTGGATAGGTGATCTGCCACCTTGTTCTCCACTCCTTTCTTGTCTCTGATTTCAATATCGAATTCCTGCAACAGTAAGATCCACCTTATTAGTCTTGGCTTTGATTCTTGCTTGGCAAACAAATATTTAAGTGCTGTGTGATCTGTAAAAACAATCACTTTAGCACCAATGAGGTATGATCTAAATTTTTCAAATGCAAAAACTATTGCTAGCAACTCCATTTCAGTAGTTGTATAATTTCTTTGAGTTTCATTAAGGACTTTGCTAGCATAGTATATCACACAAACTAGGTTATCTTTCCTTTGTCCTAACACTGCCCCAACTGCAAAATCAGATGCATCGTACATCAATTCAAATGGTAGGTTCCAATCAGGTGGGAAATGATAGGACAGAGGATAACCTCATTTTCAAATGTGCAAATGCTAGCATGCATGTTTCATCAAAGATGAATGGTGTATCAGATACAAGGAGATTGCTTAAGGGCTTGGCTATCTTTGAAAAATCTTTGATGAACCTTCTGTAAAAACCAGCATGCCCTAAAAAACTTCTAATTGCCTTGACATCACTGGGTGGGGGTAGTTTTTCAATAAGTTCTACTTTAGCTCTATCAACCTCAATGCCTTGGTGAGAGACCTTGTGACCAAGGACTATTCCTCATGTCACCATGAAGTGCCATTTTTCCCAGTTCAAGACCAAATTGGTCTCTTGGCATCTTTTCAATACCAAGGCGAGGTGATGTAGGCAACTAGGAAAAGAATCTCCGAATACCGAGAAATCATCCATAAAAACTTCAATGAATTTTTCTATCATATCTGAAAAGATAGAAAGCATGCAGCGTTGGAAAGTTGCAGGGGCATTACATAATCCAAATGGCATGCGCCTATAGGCAAACACTCCATACGGACAGGTAAATGAGGTTTTCTCTTGGTCTCTTGGATCAACCACTATTTGGTTATATCCTGAATAACCGTCGAGAAAACAATAATATGCGTGCCCTGCAAGTCTTTCCAACATCTGATCCATGAATGGAAGGGGAAAATGGTCCTTTCGTGTAGCCTCATTGAGTTTCCTGTAGTCTATGCACATCCACCATCCTGTGACGGTCCTTGTAGGTATGAGCTCGTTCTTCTCATTGGTAACCACAGTGATCCCTCCCTTCTTTGGCACAACATGTATGGGGCTAACCCAAGGGCTGTCCGAAATTGGGTATATGACCCCTCCTTGCCAAAGCTTCATAACCTCTTTCTGTACCACTTCCTTCATGATTGGGTTCAGCCTTCTTTGGGATTGAATTGATGGTTTGGCATCATCTTCCAACAGTATTTTATGCATGCATATGGCTGAACTGATTCCCTTCAAGTCAGCAAGGGTCCATCCAATGGCATCCTTATGCTCCCGCAGCACCTTGAGTAGTTCGTCCCCTTGATCTTGACTGAGGGATGAATTTATGATCACTGGGTAGTTTTCATTTTCTCCTAGATATGTATTTCTGCTGTAGCTACCTCTTCACTTGATTCAGATTCTTCCTCCACCAATCTCTCATTCTCTTTAGGTTCATCTTCTTCAAAATTCTCCTCCACTTCATCCTCAAGTGCATCTAACCTCATGCATTCCCCCAATTGTTCCGGTGGATAACTCATGGTCTTGAACACATTGAATGTCATCTTTTCATTGTGTAATCTCAGGGTGAGGTCACCCTTCTGAACATCAATGACAGCTCCAGCAGTGGCCAAGAATGGCCTTCCCAAGATGATGGAGGTCTTGGCATCTTCCTGCATGTCCAGCACCACAAAATCTGCTGGGAATATGAAATCTCCTACTTTTACTAGCAAATCCTCTACTATCCCGTGAGGGAATTTGAACGACCGGTCTGCCAGTTGTAGAGCCATTTTTGTTGGTTTAGCCTCCTCAATTTTCATCTTTCTCATCATAGCTACTGACATCAAATTGATGCTGGCCCCTAAATCACAAAGAGCCTTTTCTACTGTGATTTCTCCTATAATGCAAGGGATCTGAAAACTCCCAGGATCCTTCAGTTTCTGAGGTAGTTTATGCTGAATGATAGCACTGCACTCTTCAGTTAGTATCACAGTCTCATTGTTCTTCCAGCTTCTCTTCTTAGCCATTAGCTCCTTCAAAAACTTGGCATAAAGTGGCATTTGTTCTATGGCTTCAGCAAATGGTATGTTGATTTGTAGCTTCTTGAAGATTTCCAAAAATCTCAAGAACTGGTTGTCATCTTCCTTTTTCTTCAATAGCTGGGGGTATGGAGCTCTTGAGATGTTCAGTTAGGGTATCTTTTTTTCTTTTTGCAGACTTGGCGTGGGGGTTTGCATTCCATCTTGCTCTTCTCCCTTTTCATTTGAGCCTTCTTCTTGTGGTTTTTGGGGATGTTCCTTTAGTTCCTTCCCACTCCTAAGTGTGATAGCTTGACACTCCTCCCTTTTGCTTGAATGGGCATCATAGCAAAAATTGTGGTTAGGAAGCTGCTTAAATAGGTAGCTAATTTGTGTTTCCAGTTTTGTGATGGCAGCATTTTGATTCTGCATGTTTGACTGCACTTCCTCTCTGAATGCTTTACTGTCTTGAATGTCTCTGCATATTCCTTCAATGAAGGTTTCGATCTTAGAGAGCTTGTCATCAATTGATGAGTGGTTCGAGCAGATGTGCTGTTTTGGTTTTGATAAGTGTGTGGAGAAGTATTGTTGTAGGGGTGTTGAGATTCCTCTGGTCTTGGTTTTGATCTTGCTTACTTCCCACCCAAAGTTTGGGTGGTTTCTCCATCCAGGGTTGTAAGTCTTGGAGTATGGATCATAGTTTTTCCTTGGTGAATTCCCAATGTAGTTGGCTTGCTCCTGACTCCCCTCTGCTTCTTCATTCACTCCTTCTTGGATTGTTGATGAAGATGAGATTGCTGCTACTTGGTTCCTCTCCATCTTCTTGGTGAGGTCAGCTAGCTGCTGGTAATGAGCTTATTTAGGGCCAACAGAGCATCTACATTGTTTAGCTCCATCACTCCTCTTGTGTTCCCTCTTTCGGAAGCATAGAAGTAGTCGTTTTCTGCTACTGTTTCAATAACATCTATGGCTTCCTCAATGGTCTTCTTCTTGTTCAAGGATCCTCCAGATGAATGGTCCACGGCCTTCTTTGACTCATAGGATAGCCCTTCATAGAAAATGTGCAGCTGCACCCATTCGTTGAACATGTCAGGTGGACATCTCCTTGTTAAGTCCTTGAACCTCTCCCATGCTTCATACAGAGTCTCACCATCTTGTTGCCTGAAAGTTTGAACCTCAGCTCTCAGCCTATTGATTCGTTGAGGAGGGTAGAATCTTGCTAAGAATTTGTTCACCACATCCTCCCAAGTTGTCAAGCTCTCCCTTGGAAAAGATTCCAACCAATTGGCTGCCTTGTCCATGAGTGAGAAAGGAAATAAGAGCAGTCTATAGGCATCAGGATGAACACCATTAGACTTCACTGTGTCACATATTCTCAGGAAGGTGGTCAAATGTTGATTGGGGTCTTCTTGAACACCTCCTCCAAACGAACAGTTGTTCTGAACAAGGGTGATGAGCTGTGGTTTAAGTTCAAAGTTGTTGGCATGGATTGTTGGCTTTTGGATGCTACTTCCACAATTGCCTGGGTTTGGATTGATGTAAGAGCCCAAAACTCTTCTATCCTCCCCAGCATGATTTGCTCCACCTCCTCTGCCATGGTTGTGAGTCTCTTCTTCATGATGATTTTCCATGTTTTCTTCCATGTTAGGTTCAAAGTATTCCTCAAAGTGTTCCTCCTCTTCTTCAGCACCAACTACACGTTTCTCTTTTGCCTCCCTCCTTAGTCTAAGGAAGGTTCTCTCAGGTTCAGAATCAAAGGAAGTTGAAGCCCCGCTTCTTCTCCCTGTCATACAACCAACAAGTACAAGCAAAGGAAATAGATGAAGACAGTATTTGTGTCAGAATTACTGTTAGTTGTGGGTGATGCAATATATCAAACAGTGAGTGGGTTAGCAAACAGAATTGAAAATAACAAAGAAAAACAAAAGAGTAGAGGGTGAAGGGAAGAAGTTTAACTAAATCAAAAAGTAAATCACTTAAACAGAAAATGAAATTCACAAAATAAAAATGCTCAATCTAGTGATCTTCCAATTTAATCATTGTTGATGCACAATCAATCCCCGACAACGGCGCCAAAAACTTGTCTCTCAATAAATCTCCCTTCGGCAAGTGTACCGAATTTGTCGTCAAGTAAAAACTCACAATAGAGTGAGGTCGAATCCCACAGGGATTGATTGATCAAGCAACTTTAATTAGAAGAATGTTCTAGTTGAGCGAATCCAGAATTTGGGTTGAGAGTTGCAGAAAATAAAATGGCGGGAATGTAAATAACAGAAAAGTAAATGCTAGAATTAAAGGACTGGAAGTAAATGTCTGAAAATAAATTGTAGAATTGTAAATGGGAATGGGGGATTTGCTCATAAAAGTAATGGCAGAAATTAAAGAGAATGGGTAAGATCAGAGATGGGGAGTTCATTGGGCTTAGGAGATGTTGCAATTCTCCGGATCAAGTTCATTTTCATCTCTTCCTCAATCAATGCACTCATTGATCTCCTTGGCAATCTTAAGTGATTAAATTACAATTTCTTGCAATTCAATCTCTCAAATCTTGATCAATAGCCAATTCCTTGGTCAATTGCTCATGAGAAGAGATGAAGTATGGTCACTGATTATACCACATGCTTTCCCAAATCAAGTATTGAGAGGGTTATAGTCACATACCCATCCAAACCCAATTTGGTCCAGCATGAGAAAGCATTTCTAGCTTGATCTCTTCATTCCTCTTTCAAGGTTCAAAAGAGATCCAAGTTTGAATAGCTTCTCTTCCAAGATAACTATTCAATTGGATGAAGATCGAAAGCTTTCAAGTAAAATCAAGAGGAAAGATAGAAGAAGAATAATGAAAATTAGTATTGATCCATCAAATTACAACAGAGCTCCCTAACCCAACGAAAGGGGTTTAGTTGTTCATAGCTCTTGAAAATGAAAACAAAGATGGAGAATACATCCTAAAACTAGAAATTGCAAAGAAAGTAAAATACAGAGAGTAGTTCCCTTTTTCCCAGCCTCCAGAATTGTTTCTCAATTCAAAGCTACTCCTATATATACTACTCTTCTCAGCTTCTAGTGTTATTCTTCAAATCTTGGGCCTTTGGATCTTGAGTTTGAAGCAGTTCCTTTCTTTATTTGGGCTTGGCTTTTCTTGCAGAGAGAAAGTGCGAAGTGGGTGGAGACTTTAGTTCAGAACGTTAGGGGTGTTAATCTTTAGTGAGAATATAAGTTCGAGAACGTTAGTGATACTCAACATTGTCACTAACGTTCCAATGCACCCCTTTGCCTCACGCTAAAACCCACGTTAACTAGGTTAACGTGGCTTTTAACGTTGCCTTGTTAACCTTCGAGAACGTTAGTGACACTCAACATTATCACTAACGTTCCAGTGTGCCCCTTCTTGCTTCACGTTAAAGCCCACGTTAACTAGGTTAACGTGGCTTCTAACGTGGCCCTTGCCATCCTTCGAGAACGTTAGTGACATTCAACATTGTCACTAATGTTCCAATGTGCCCCTAGGTCTCACGTTAGAGTCCACGTTAACTAGGTTAACGTGGCTTCTAACGTGGCCATCTTTAGCCATCCCAACGTTAGTGACAATGTTGAGTGTCACTAACGTCGGCTCATCCTTCATTCCTCATCGTTAGCTTCCACGTTAACCAAGTTAACGTGGAAGTTAACGTGACTCTTGGGGGTTGTGTGGTTGCTTCAACATTAGTGACAATGTTGAGTGTCACTAACGTTGTCTACAACTCTTCATCTCTTACGTTAGTTCCCACGTTAACCAAGTTAACGTGGGAGTTAATGTGGTACTTTGCATCATAGGCCAACGTTAGTGACAATGTTGAGTGTCACTAACGTTGGCTTCTCTTCCCCCCTTAACGTTAGAGGCCACGTTAACCTGGCTTCTAACTGGCCACTTATGAGTAATTGCTAACGTTAGTGACAATGTTAAGTGTCACTAACGTTGGCTCAACTTCTCTTCTCCACGTTAGAGTTCACGTTAACTTAGTTAACTTAGTTAACGTGACTCTCTAACGTGGGCATTGATGGCTTTTTGAGAGTGTTATTGGCAATCACTTTTCTCATTAACCTTGCAAGTTACCTCCCCTTTTCTTGCTTCCTTTTGGTCCTGAAATCAAGCAATAAAGTGCATCAAAGCTCTAGTCCAAGTCATGAGTAATGCAACATAATATTTGTCACTAAACATATGCAAAATCCTCATGAAATTATGTAAAATGCACAATGTATGCTTGAATCAAGGCATAGGTGAATATCTTCCCAAAACTAGCTTATTTCTTAAAGAAATGCATGAAACTAACCTAAAAACAGTAAAGAAAAGGTCAGTGAAACTGGCCAAGATGCCCTGGCATCACCTCCATTCCTCAATGTTCCTGGTGACACTGCCACACCATCTGCCGGCCCCTCCTCCTCTACAGCTACACCTTCTACCACAACTGCACCTCCACCTGCCCCAGAGCCCATCTATCATCTAGTGCACCGTCTATTTCGATGGCTTGACTAGATGAAGCGTCGCTTGTGAGCACCTGAAGCTGATGATACACTCTGGCGACATCCCTCCGAGCCTGACACACCATCCGAGGCATCTGAGGAGGAGGCGGATGCGCCCGAGGCTGCGACTCATCCACAGCAGGAGGCAGCATAGGCAGGCACCCAGCAGGCAGCACACCAGCAGGAGACCCTGCATCAGATCCAGGCTGCAGACCCCGAGATCCCTATTCAGACAGCCCCTCCTCTACAACAGCCGGATGCTCAGACCGCCACCACAGAGACCCCTGCCACACATCCTTCCAGTGATGACACCCCTTCACACCCTGCATGACTGAGCATCAGGGACGATGCTACCTTTTAAATGTGGGGAGGTCGCCATCTCTGGCGTTCTTTTTTTGGTGAACCACTACATACTCTTTTTATTTATTTTGCTATTTTTCTGTATTTTTCTTTTTATTTCTATTTTGCAGTACTTATACATTGCTATTTTCATGTATTTATACTCTATTTATGCATTTTGCATTTTTAGTTCATATTTTAGCCACTTAGTTTAGTTGCAATTCTAACTTATTAGTTATAGAAATTGTGGATTGATTAGTATAGTTTACCCTTTTTAGCTTAAGATAACTCGGAATAGATTGAAAAGAAAAAGGAAGTAAACTAGAGACTTTAACAGAATCAAAACAACCCACACCTTGTATATATGGCATTACATGTTAGTTAATTAAACAACATTTCATCAAAGAGAAACACTAGAACTTTAAAGCCACCTTAAGTTTTACATTGAGAATAATGGGAATTTTTAACTAAACCTGCATGACATACATAAGTGATAAATGATTTTTGAGCTAGAGAACACATAGCCTGTGAGTTTTGAGCTTAATTGTATGGTTACATTCAAACCATAAATTTTATTCCTGTGTGTTCCGCCCTTCTTTTATATTCTGGTGTTCTTTACTTTGTTTTAATCTATATGTCCGATTATAGAATGTAGATACATACCAAGAGAGTGATTGAGGCCATTATTTGATTTTAGCTCACTTATCCTAAAATAGCCTACCTTTTACATCACCCTTGTTAGCCCCCTTGAGCCTTTAAATCCCCTGTTGTTTTATAACCACATTACTAGCCTTAAGCGGGAAAACAAATAAAGAAGTCCCAAGTTGAATCCTTGGTTAGCTTAAGATAGAAATTGTGTAATTGTTTAAATGTGGAGAAACCTATTGGGAACATGGATGATAGAAACAAAGGGTAGAAGGTTGAAAAAGAATAAAGATGTTTCAAAATAAGAATTTTTGGGAAACATGCTCATGTGAAGTTAAAGAAATTAAATTACCATGTTCAATTTAAAAAAAATTATTTTTTTCAATATTTGAATAAAGGGGACACCAAAGGATTCCCCAAATGCAAATAAAGCAATGTACATGGGATAAAAATAAACATTAAGGCATGAGCATGTAACATCAAAAGTGGGAAAATATGGGAAAATAGGTAAAGCAGCTTTGCTTTAGATAGTATGTATGTTAGGTAAGATCTTAGACTAATTAAGGATTCACTTATTAACTCACTTAGCCTTATACATATACCCTTACCTTTACCTTGGCCCCATTACAACCTTAATTAAAGACCTCATGATTTTTGGTATGTCTATATTCTATAATTGTTGATTGGTTAGATGAAGAACAAAGTTATAGAAAGAAAGGATAAAAAGAAGAATAGAGTGATTAACCCAATAAACACTGAGTGATTAGAGAGTAAACACAAAATCCAGTGAGGGTTCAATAGCTCATTAACATATATCTCTGCTTAAATTATTAATTGTCTTGCAAGTTTTTAAAATGTTTTTCTCTCCCATCTAAATTGTAAAGGCACTTTATCACTATCTGAGGCTTGGCTATATATATATACATGACTCCTTGAGAATGTGAATTAATTTAACTACATGCAAGCTTTATATTCAAGTAAATAAAAATTAGAATTGCATGATGCATCATTCATCTAGGTAGTTGCATTTAGATTAGATTGCATTGCATGACATTCCTCCACTTTAACCTTACTTTTTACCTTGGATTTAGCATGAGGACATGCTATTGTTTAAGTGTGGGAAGGTTGATAAACCCATATTTTATGATACATTTTGTGCTTAGTTTGAGAGATTTATTCAATCCTTCACCCACTTATTCATATTAATTGCATAGTTTTACTTTCCCTTCCTTATTATGTGATGTATGTGAAAAACATGTTTCCTACGCTTTAAAATTTATTATTTTAATTACCTTTATTTTCATTTGATGCCGTGATTAGTGTGTTGAGTAGTTTCAGATCTTCTAAGGCAGGAATGACTTAAAGAATGAAAAAGGAAACATACAAAGATGGAAGGAAAGCACAAAACGGAGTTTCTAAAGAAACTGTCATCCACGCGATCGCATGGGCGACGCGGACGCATGCCAAGCGCGAATCAACAGCGACGCGGCCGCATAACTGACGCGACCACGCGCCTTAAGCAAAACACATATGACGCGGCTGCATGACTGACGCGACCGCGTGACAAGAAAAGCTCCGAATGACGCGACCGCGTGACCCACGCGGACGCGTTACAGAGGCCACGCACCAGAAATTGCAGAAAATGCTCCCAGCGATTTCTGAAGCCCTTTTTGGCCGAAATCCAAGTCCAGAAGGCATAGACCAGAGGTTATAAAGTGAGGGAATGCATCCATTCAAAGGGAGCTCGCCAATTTAGTTACTTCTCATGATTTAGATTTAGTTTTGAGAGAGGTTCTCTCCTCTCTCTCTTAGGATTTAGGATTTCTCTTAGTTTTAGGAGTAACTATCGATCCCAGGTTTAATGTTCCTTTACTTTAAGCTTCCCTTTCACTTTTATTCATTCCATTACTTTAGTTGATTATTTACTTTTGCCATTTAATTTATGAATTCTTCTATGTTCCAGAATATTTGAATTAATGCTATTTGAGGTATTTTAGTTTATTATTGCTCTCTTTTATTTATGTCACCATTGCTTCCAATCTGAAGACATTTTTATTCCAGCAAATTTACTTTTTCCCCTTTTCGTCTTGGTTAAGAAAGCAGTAACTCAGGAGTTATCTTAGCTCCACATAATTGATAACTCTTATCTTTGCTAATTGAACTGAACTTCAATAATCCCAACTTTTTCTTAGGAAATAAATAGGATTCGAAGATCAAACTAATTAGTCCCTTGACTTTCCTTTGCTTTAGTAAAGGTCAACTAAGTGGAATTAAGATTCAACTTTCATTATTATTGATAAGGATAACTAAGTCTGGACTTCCAATTTCTCATACCTTGCCAAAAGTTTATATTACAATTATTTATTTATTTTTAATTGCTATTTAAATTATTTGTCATATTTGTTCCTCATTCTTGAAACCCCAAATTTACAATCTCCATAACCAATAATAAGAACATACTTCCCTGTAGTTCCTTGAGAAGACGACCCGAGGTTTAAATACTCGGTTATCAATTTTAAAAGGGGTTTGTTACTTGTGACAACCAAAACGTTTGCATGAAGGGATTTCTGTTGGTTAGAATCTATATCTACAACGCGACAATTTTTATAAAATTCTGATTGAGGCACACACCTTATAATTATCTGGTCAGCACCATACCTCCATAAGTATGGGTCATCCCATATATAATATTTAGACTCGCTTTTCAGCTTGTCTCTCTGATGCTTAGTAAAATTAGGAGGGAAAGTATGGCTAACTAGATAATTAGCTACAGGTGCATACCAAGGAACTACTTCAGATACTGTATGCAAGCTATCAAATGGAAAAGCATCATTGATAGAAGTGGATTCATTCTTAATGTGCTCAAGGCGACTCAAGTGGTCTGCCACTAAATTTTGGTTACCACTACTATCCTTAATTTCTAAATCAAATTCTTGCAGCAACAGTATCCAACGTATCATCCTTGGTTTGGACTATTTTTTAGCTAATAAGTATTTTAGAGCTGCATGGTCTGAGTACACTACCACCTTAGTACCAAGTAAATAGGCTCAAAATTTATCCAGAGCAAAAACAATAACAAGAAGCTCTTTTTCAGTGGTGGTGTAATTAGATTGAGCAGCGTCTATGGTCTTAGAAGCATAAGCAATTACGAAAGGATCCTTACCTTCGCGCTGAGCCAGTGCCGCTCCTACTGCATGGTTGGAGGCATCACATATAACCTCAAATGGCTGGCTCCAGTCTGGTCCTCTCACAATCGGAGCTTGAGTCAAGGCGATTTTCAGCTTATCAAATGCTTGCATGCAATCCTCACTGAACTCGAACTCAACATCTTTCTGCAGCAGTTTGGATAAAGGCAATGCTACCTTAATGAAGTCCTTGATAAATCCCGGTAGAAACCTGCATGACCAAGGAACGAATGAACTTCTCTCACAGAGGAGGGGTAAGGTAATATAGAAATGACATCTACCTTTGCGGGATATACAGAAATACCAGTATTAGAGACAACATGTCCTAGAACAATCCCTTGTTTTACCATAAAATGACATTTTTTAAAATTCAATACAAGGTTTGAACTAACACACCTGTCTAATACTCTAGTTAAACTATCCAAGCAAAGGTTAAAGGAATCACCATATATGCTAAAATTACCCATAAAAACTTCCATACAGCTTTCGATAAGATCTGAGAAGATACTCATCATACATCTTTGGAAAGTAGCCAATGCATTACATAAGCCAAAAGGCATCTTTTTGTATGCATAAATTCCAAAAGGACATGTAGAAGTAGTCTTCTCTTGATCTTCAGGAGCTATATGAATTTGAAAATAGCCTGTATAACCATCTAAAAAGCAGTAATGGGATTTACCTGATAGGCGATCAAGCATCTGATCAATAAATGGCAAGGGGTAATGATCCTTGCGAGTAGCTTGGTTGAGACGCCTATAATCAATGCAAACTCTCCATGAATTCTACACTCTAGTTGTCAGGAGCTCTCCATGCTCATTCTTTACTGTTGTGACTCCAGACTTCTTGGGCACCACTTGTACTGGACTGAACCATTCGCTGTCTGAGATGGGCTAAATGATATCTGCTTCAAGTAGCCAGGTCACTTCTTTCTTGACAACTTCTAAGATGGTGGGATTCAATTTTCTTTGGGGTTGACAGACAAGCCTTGATCCCTCTTCTAAGAATATTTTATGCTCACAAACTTGAGGGCTGATGCCTACTATATCCGCCAAGCTCCACCCAATTGCTTTCTTGTGTCTTCTCAGCACACTGAGCAGCTGCTCCTCCTGTTGGGAAGTAAGTTCCCTTGCAATGATAACTGGGAGCTTCTGATTATCCTCAAGGTAAGCATACTTGAGGTGGGGTGGAAGGGGCTTTAATTCCAATTTCTGCTCATGGCTGGGCTCTGGATCATCTGGAGCTAGTGATAATGGCAAAGTGTCTTCATTGTGTTCAGAGGGTATCCCCACACTTGGACCTTGCTCCATGTGCCTCTCTCCTATTTTTTCTTGGTGAACTGCAGCTACAGTTTCATCAATGATGTCGCACTGGAAGATAGAATGATCCTCCAGAGGGTGCTTCATAGCTTCATTTAAATTGAAACTCACTACTCTGCCATCTACCTCAAAGGAGTAAGTTCTTGAGATGGCATCTAGCTTGAACATTGTAGTCTTTAGGAATGGCCTTCCAAGCAGGATTGATGATGGTCTTCCTGAGTCATTAGGGGGCATCTCCAAGATATAGAAGTCAATGGGAAATGTGAGCCCTTTAATGCTTACCAGCACGTCTTCAGCAATTCCAACCACTGTGATTATGCTTTTATCTGCTAAAACAAAATGAGCTGCCGACCTCTT
Source organism: Arachis hypogaea (assembly GCF_003086295.3). NCBI lineage: Eukaryota > Viridiplantae > Streptophyta > Magnoliopsida > Fabales > Fabaceae > Arachis > Arachis hypogaea. Next base: position 66,972,095 of record NC_092055.1, read on the forward strand.
TAAGCGAGGGAGCCTCAAAGCATCTGATGCGTGGCAGAAGTTAACCAATTAAGAGATACCAAATAAGAGAATAGTGTTGCACGTATAGATCTTAGGCAGCTAAGATCTGCCTCACCAATTTAAAAAGGGTTGTCACAAATTTTAGAAATAAAAATACTGGGAGTATAAGTCCCAGGTCGTCTCCTAACGAGTTACAGGGAAGAGTGCTAATTTATTAATCAGAAAATTTCCAGAAAGTTTAAGTTGGATGATGAGTAATTAAAAGTAATTGTAAATTAAAGCAATTAACTAAGAATTATTATTAATATTAAAAGGTCTTGATTGGGAAAATAATTAATTGGAAGTTCTATCCTTGTTGGAATCTTCTCAAGTATAGTGTAAAAAGGTTGTTGTTTCACTTGGTTAACCCTTACTAAATAAGGGAAAGTATAGTGATTGAACTAACTCTTACCCGCAATTTCTAGTCCTTTCCCTTAGGGAGGTCTAGTGTTAGTAGGTATAGAATTATCCTACAACGTCCAATTCAACTAATCACTTGAGCATTCTAACTCAAGTGTCTCCTCTTAATCAACCCCCATGTCAAGTGGAGAGTCTACTCCATTGACATGGAATTAATAATCATAAAAATATAAGAAGACATAATTAAATAAAATTAAATAAAGAATTAAAATTAATTAAAAATAAAAATAACTCTATATATTAATAAACTCAAAATGTAACATACTTAATTAAATAGAGTCAATAATCAACTGAAAAGAGTAAAGGATAAAGGAACAAACTAAAGTAGTGTCTTCATGGAGGTAATGGCTCTTCAACATCTACAATCCAAAACAAAAGCATAAACTATCGATGTAACACTAATCTCGATTCAAATCTAAAATTAAAGTAATCCTAATGTGATGAATCTCAATGTGTGTGGATGCGTGTTGAGTCTCTGCATGTTCCCTCGCTTTATTCTGTGTTTCTGGGCCGAAAATTAGGTTAAAACGCGGCCCAAAATCGCCCCCAGCGTATGCTGTAATTTATGTAAATCGCACAGGTCACGCGTATGCGTCGTCCACGCGTTCGCGTCGTTCAACGATTTTTCTTGTCACGTGTTCGCGTCGTCCACGCGCTCGTGTGATTCGTGCAGATTCCAATCCACGCATTTGCGTCAGGCATGCATTCGCGTCACTGCAATTTCTCCAATTTGCACGGTCGTGTGAGCCATGCGCTCGCGTCAGTGTTCGCTGGTCCTCTCCTTAGTTTCTTGTGTTTCATCCATTTTTGCAAGCTTCCTCTCCATTCTCTAAGTCATTCCTGCCCTATGAAGCCTGAAACACTTAACACACGGATCACGGCATCAAATGGTATAAAGGAGGATAAAAAACATAATTAAAAGATCTCTAGGAATCAAGTTTTCAACCATGGAACAATTTTGGGAAGGAGTTGTAAATACATGCTAATCATATGAAAAAGTGGGTAAAGACTTGATAAAACCATAATTAAATAAAATATAAATCATAAAATAATAGTTTATCAACCTCCCCACACTTAAACATTAGCATGTCCTCATGCTTAGTTGAAGGAGATAAAATAAATGAGTAGGGAAATACAAAGCTCATGAAGTGCAATGCAACCTATATATATGAATGCAACTATATGGTTCTTGTCTAGTTGGTTAAAATAAATAAGCTCTTCAAGACAAACATAAAATTAGTTTTCACTTACTTAATTTATATAGTAAAAACAGGTAATATTGTAAGAAGACAGCTCACGAAAGCAGGGAATATAGAATTAAGCACTAAACCCTCACTGATGGTGTATGTGCACTTTAGTCTCTCTAGTGTACAGGGTAATCACTCTACTCTTCTCTAATCATGCTTCCTAAACTTTGTTTCTCACCTAACCAATCAACAATAATTAATGTACTAATGCAAACATCATGAGGTCTTTTCAAGGCTGTAATGGGGCTAAGGTAAGGGTACGGGTATATATATATATATATATATAATATATATATATATATGGCTAAGTGAGCTATAAATTGAATCTTTGACTAACCTAAGCTTTCACCAAACATACATATACTCTATATAACTCTAGAATCATGCCTAGCTACCCAAAATTTTCGCTTTTGCATTACATACTCATGCATCAAATTTCTTTTAATTTTATCACATATGCATTGATCTTTGAACTTAGCTTAACTTAGAATTGGGAAAATGTTGTCCCCTTATTTATTGAATATTTTTTGGATATATTTTTATTTTTATTTTTATTTTTTTATTTTTTTTATGAAAATAATTATAGCTTATCAATGCACATGAATTTTAAATTTTCATAGTTTCACATGAGTAGGTACCCAACTTCCCATTATTTTATCATGACACATTCCATTATTAACCATTGTTTCCATAATTCTCTCATACTTAATTAACACACAATTTCTATCTTAAGCTAACCAAAGATTCAATTGGGATATTTAATTGTTTTTCCGCTTAAGGCTAGTAATGTGGTAAAATATAGAACAAATGGGATAAAAAGGCTCAAAGTGGCTAACAAAGGTAATTTAAAGGGTAGGCTTATTTGGGATAAGTGAGATAAAATCAAATAATGGCCTCAATCATATGCATGCATATAACACATTAAACATTGGACATATAGGATGAAACAAAACTAAGATTACAATCATAGAGAAGTAAACACACAAGAATAAAATATTTATGGTTAAATAATGTAACCATGTAATTAAGCTCAAATCTCACATGATGTGTGTTCTTATCTTTTCAAACTATGTTCCAAATACAACTTCAAAAAAATTTAACACAGAAGTTTTTAAGTTAGTGAAATTTTTCAAAAATGGGGTCTTAGAAGAAACTTATTATTTTTCAATCAAGTAGAACATGCATGCAATTAACCTATTACTATGCAATTTATTCTATCTAAACAAAAGAAAAATTAACTAAATATCATATTTTATTAGTGTTTAGGGAAGAGAATTTACCTCCGGAAGTCAGGTACTGACCGACCTCCCCACACTTAAGGCTTTGCACCGTCCTCGGTAACATCTGTCAGGAACAAAGGGGGGCTGGTAGCAGTATCTCCACTATCGGGACCATCATGGCTCCCTGTGCTGGTAAATAAAGTGGAGTCCGGGGTGTCTGGGTCTTTGTCAGGTCTGTATTTTCCCGTAAATAGCTCCTTGAGGTATGTAAATCGGCACTGGTTACGACGTTCTCTTAGCTTCGCTTTATGTTCCTGCCAATCCAACCTTTCAAGTATTTGATGGAGCAGTTGGTTTGTTGTAGGTGCTCGTGGTGTAGAATAAGAGGAGGTGTCTTCTGCTGGTTCTCTGCTCTGGTTAATAGTGGCTGCTGGAGGTCTGATATACTTCCCGTTAGGGACGTATTGATCATCTCGTGAAATCATGGCTTTGGTATCCCCAGCTCAATAGGAAACTCCGGCTGTTGAGACAAGATCTGAAACCAAGGCGGGAAAAGGTAAATTTCCCGCAATCTGTACGTGTCCCATAGCATGCCGAATGTGTCTTGGTAAATTAAGGTGCTGGTCTGTTAGGATACACCAAAGTAAAACAGCCATGTCTGCAGTGAAGGAGGATTCATGAGTGCTCAGAAAGACATAATGGGACATGATTTGTTACTCGAGCCTCCAAGGTAAGTGCTGAAGCCGATATGCCCTTAGGTCGGGAACGATGGTATCCGTAGATCCATAGGCTGCCAAGTTGTGCGATAACTCTAAGAACAGCGTCCCAGTCAAATTGGTATGTCTGGCACTTGAGTGAGGCTTCTTGGAATGCATCTAATCCTTCTGGAGCAGGGGGGGAGATCTAAAGCTTGTTGAATGGCCTCTTCAGTTATGGAGACTTACTTTTGACGGACATAGATAGACTGCATGGTTGGCATGTGAAAGTTGGAGAAGAATTCTACTACCCATGAAAGATTAACCTGCCGTGGCTCTCTCCATAGGAATTCCCATTGTCTTCGCTCACTGCAGGGCTCAACAAATTCAGCAATGTGGGTTGGGAGGATAAGAAGGTGCTCATTGTTATAGTTCCTTGCTGCCAGGATGGGGAACATCTGCTCACAGTAGCGGTTAGGAAACCGCACAGTGTCCTTTGCTGGAAAAGCTTTTTCTTTTTCATCGACCTTGATGATCCTCTTGGTTCATTTTGTTGAGGGTGTCACCGCTGTTGAAGATGGCTCTGCCACTAGTTCTCTTTTTGTTCCTCTCCTTGCTGGTGGTTTGGGAGTAGCTTTCCCTTTACCTTTCTTGGTGGCCATCCTGAAAAAGGGAAGAGAAAGAAATTTGTAAAGCGAAGGGTTCGAGCAAGGGAGCGAACATTATGGTTGATGATCATTGCACGGTAAAGAGGGATGTCGTTAACACATGGTCTAGACTACATGTGAAAAGTTCATCAAAGGTAATATAGCAAGTGCATGTGATGGCAATTGAATGCGAGATGTTTATTGGCATGCCGGCAAAGGTATGAGTAGCATAGATCAAGCATTCAATATCCAACTTAGATTACCAAGTCTTTCAAACTGGCAATCTGTTTGTATTGACAATTATATTAAATTAATAAAATATAAAAGGGGTTTTGTGAAAAGCAGGCATTAAAGTAGTAGAATAGGATAGTTTACAAATACATAATGCCATACGGGCTTTTTCACAAACACTTAGCATGCATGGTAAATATATTGTTGAAAAATATGAGATAAAATATGCAAGCAACCCTTTAAGGAAGTAATATTAATTGTCAAACAATATAATAATCCATAAGCAAAATATAGAAATAAATAATGACCCAAATAAATTTGTAACACCAATGAAAGGAATAAAAAGAAGGAAAAGAAAATATAGATAATGAAAAAGAAAAATAAATAAGAAAACATGAATAAAAATAATAAAGAAAAAGTAAAAAGTAAAGAAAGAAAGGAAAGAATCTTTATAATGGATGTGAAAAATAAGGGAGAAGAAGGTAAAAAGTGAGAATGAGTAGAGAAGGAGGAAGGGGGAAGAAAGAAATAATAAGGGAAAAGAAAAAATAAGGATTTGGGGAAGAAAAGATAAGATATGTTGGCTGATGTGGATAATATGTGCGCCGCATGTATCGCGGACGCGTGGGTCACGCGGTCGCGTGGTGTGTTGTTTTCGTCAAGTGACGCGGATGCGTGGGTCACGCGGTCGCGTGACTCGATTTGTGCGAATAGCGCGAGAGCAGCTGCGCGTTCGCGCAACTCTCTGTTTCAAACACATTTTGCCAAATTTTAGGGTGACACGATCGCGTGATTGACGCGATTGCGTGAATGGCCATGTTTGGAGGACGAAGCGGCCACCTGGGGCATGTGGTCGCGTGATGGGGCTGGTGCTTCCAGCATCATTCCAGCCCAGCTCCATCGCAACTTGCTGCCATACACCTCTTTTACGTCCATTTTTAGGGGCACGCATTCGCGTGGGTGACGCGAACGCGTGGGAGGCTTATTTCCCAAATGATGCGACCGCGTCATTCACACAGTCACGTGGGCATGATTGTGCCTAATGCACGCCTCCAGCCACGCTCTCGCGTGACTCTCTGTTGAAATTGTTTTCTTCCCAATGCACTGGTGACGCGGACGCGTCAGTGACGCTTTTGCGTCGCGTGCGTGTGTGTTTGTTTTTTTTTTAAATTAAAAATATGCGGAATGCTAATGCAAATGCAAACTATATGCAGCTATATGCAGGGATTATGAGAAGATTCATTAACATTATAAAAATAAAATAAAGCAAAAATAAAATTAAGACTGAAACGAAACGATCATACCATGGTGGGTTGTCTCCCACCTAGCACTTTGCTTTTATGTCCTTAAGTTGGACGCTTGTTAGGCTCATTCTGCTTCTATCGGTGGGTCTTCCAAAAGGAAGACCTCTAGTTCCTTACGATTCTTCATCTTCTCACCATGGTAAAGCTTCAGGCGATGTCCATTGACCTTTAGAAATTTGGAGCTAGTAGGATGACGCATGTGGAAAACTCTGTTTGGCTCTGCCTTTTCTACTCTGTAGGGGCCTTCCCATCTTGATCTCAGTTTACCTGGCATAAGCCTTAGTCTGGAGTTATATAGAAGAACTAACTCCCCTGGTCTGAATTCTCTCCTTTTTATATGCTTGTCATGGACAGCTTTCATTTTCTCCTTGTAATGCCTTGGGTTGTCATATGCTTCTAGGCGAAGGTTCTCTAGTTCTGCTAGTTGCAGTTTTCTTTTAGCACCAGCTTTCTTAGGATTCATGTTGCACTCCTTCACAGCCCAGAAAGCCTCGTGTTCCACCTCTACTGGGAGGTGGCAAGCCTTTCTGTATACCAAGCGGAAGGGGCTCATCCCAACGGGTGTCTTGTACGCTGTTCTATATGCCCATAGTACATCTTGTAGCCTAGCACTCCAGTCCTTCCTATGAGGTTTTACTATCTTTTCCAGAATACGCTTAATTTCTCTATTAGAGACTTCTGCTTGCCCATTGGTCTGGGGATGATAAGTTGTTTCTACCTTGTGAATTATTCCATGCCTCTTCAGTAATCATGTTAGTCTCCTGTTACAAAAGTGAGTGCCTTGATCGCTCACGATTGCTCGTGGTGATCCAAAGCGACAGATAATATGGTTTCTAACAAAGGAAACAACAGTGTTAGCATCATCATTGCGGGTAGAAATTGCTTTCACCCATTTAGAAACATAATCTATAGCTAACAGTATATAAAGGTAACTATTAGAATTTGGGAATGGACCCATGAAGTCAATGCCTCAAACATAAAAAATTTCACAGAAAAGCATAATCTGTTGAGGCATCTCATCCCTCTTGGATATATTACCAAACCTTTGGCCTGGGGAACAAGATTTACAAAATTCAACAGCGTCTTTAAAGATAGTAGGCCACCAGAATCCGCAGTCTAGAAATTTTCTAGCTATTTTTTGAGGGCCAAAATGTCCTCCACTCTCAGATGAGTGGCAAGCCTCTAAAATGGATAGGAATTCTGATTGAGGCACACACCGTCTAATTACCTAGTCAGCACCACACCTCCATAGATATGGATCATCCCATATATAATATTTGGACTCGCTTTTCAGCTTGTCTCTTTGGTGCTTGGTAAAATTTGGAGGAAAGGTGTGGCTAACTAGATAATTAGCTACAGGTGTATACCAAGGAACTACTTCAGATACTGCTTGTAAGCTGTCAAATTTGAAATTATCATTTATAGGAGTGGATTCATCCTTAATGTGCTCAAGGCGACTCAGGTGGTCTGCCACTAAATTCTGGTTACCACTCCTATCTTTAATTTCTAAATCAAATTCTTGCAGCAGCAGTATCCAACGTATTAGCCTTGGTTTGGACTCTTTCTTAGATAGTAAATAGTTTAGAGCTGCATGGTCTGAGTATACTACTACCTTAGTACCAAGTAAATAGGCTCGGAATTTATCCAGAGCAAAAACAATAGCAAGAAGCACTTTTTCAGTAGTAGTATAATTAGATTGAGTAGCGTCTAAAGTCTTAGATGCATAGGCAATCACAAAAAGGATCCTTACCTTCGCATTGAGCCAGCGCCGCTCCTACTGCATGGTTGGAAGCATCACACATAATTTCAAATGGCTGGCTCCAGTCTGATTCTCTTATAATTGGAGCTTGAGTCAGGGCGATCTTCAGCTTATAAAATGCTTGCATACAGCTCTCACTGAACTCGAACTCAATATCTTTCTGCAGCAATCTGGATAAAGGCAATGCTACCTTATTGAAGACCTTAATAAATCTCCTGTAAAAACCTACATGGCCAAGAAACGAGCGAACTTCCCTCACGGAGGAGGGGTAAGGTAAACTAGAAATAACATCCACCTTTGCTGGATCTACAGAAATGCCAGTATTAGACACAACATGTCCTAGTACAATTCCTTGTCTTACCATAAAGTGACATTTTTCAAAATTCAACACAAGGTTTGTACTAACACACCTGTCTAATACGCTAGATAAATTATCCAAGCAAAGGCTAAATGAGTCACCATATACGCTAAAATCATCCATAAAAACCTCCATACAGTTCTCAATAAGATATGAAAAGATACTCATCATGTATCTTTGGAAAGTAGTAGGTGCTTTACACAAGCCAAAAGCCATTCTTTTATAAGCATACATTCCAAATGGACATGTAAAAGTGGTCTTCTCCTGATCTTCAGGAGCTATATGAATTTGAAAGTATCCTGTATAGCCATCTAAAAAACAATAATGAGATTTACCTGACAGGCAATCAAGCATCTGATCAATAAATGGCAAGGAGTAATGATCCTTGCGAGTGGCTTTTTTGAGACGCCTATAGTCAATGCAAACTCTCCATGAATTCTGCACTCTAGTTGTCAGGAGCTCTCCGTGCTCATTTCTTACTGTTGTGACTCCAGACTTCTTGGGAACCACTTGTACTGGACTGACCCATTCACTATCTGAGATCGGGTAAATGATATCTGCTTCAAGTAGCCTGGTCACTTCCTTCTTGACAACTTCTAAGATGGTGGGATTCAATCTTCTTTGAGGCTGACAGACAGGCTTTGCTCCCTCTTCTAAGAATATTCTATGCTCACAAACTTGGGGGCTGATGCCTACTTTATCCGCCAAGCTCCATCCAATTGCTTTCTTATGTTTTCTCAGCACACTGAGTAGTTGCTATTCTTATTGAGAGGTGAGTTCTTTTGCAATGATGACTGGAAACTTCTGCTTGTCCTCAAGGTAAGCATACTTGAGATGCGAAGGAAGGGGCTTTAATTCTAATTTCTGCTCACAGCTAGGCTCTGGATCATCCGGGGTTGGTAATAATGGTAAAGTGTTCTCATTATTTTCAGAAAGTGTCCCCACACTTGGACCTTGTTCCATGTACTTCACTTCTAAGTTTTCTTGGTGAACTTCAGCTACGGTTTCATCAATAATGTCGCATTGGAAGATAGAATAATCTTCCGGAGGATGCTTCACATCTTCATTTAAACTGAAACTCATTGTTCTGCCATCTATCTCAAAGGAATAAGTTCCTGAGAATGCATCCAGCTTGAACTTTGAAGTCTTCAGAAATGGTCTTCCAAGCAGGATTGATGATGGTCTTCCTAAGTTATTAGGGGGCATTTCCAGGATGTAGAAATCAATGGGAAATGTGAGCCCCTTAATGCTTACTAATACATCTTCAGCAATTCCAACTACTGTAATAATGCTTTTATCTGCTAACACAAAATGAGCTGCCAACCTCTTTAAGGGAGGGAGCCTCAAAGTATCATATATAGACAAAGGCATTATACTAATACACATTACCAAATCACACATACAGTCAGAAAATATCACACCTCCAATGGTACAGTTAACCATAAATGGACCTGGATCACTACATTTTTCAGGTATACTTCCCATTAAAGCAGATATAGAGCTACCTAAAGGAATAGTCTCTAATTCAGTAATCTCATCTTTATGTATGCACAAATCCTTTAGAAACTTTGCGTATTTAGGTACCTGTTGAATAACATCAAAAAGGGGAACAGTTGCCTCGACCTTTTTGAATATTTCTACCATTTTAGGATCAAGTTCCATCTGCTTTCTAGGCTTCCTTGCAAGCTGTGGAAAAGGATAGGATGGGCGCAATTTCCAGCTTCTGCATCCTTTGGTACTTCATTCTGTGGTTGAGCTTCCTCTTCTTCAACTATGTCTTGTACGTTGTCCTCCTCTTCAGCATCTTTCACTTTCACCACATCCTCTGCTGGCATGTGTTTTGGTGGGCTTGGTTCCTCATGGTTCCTCTCCTGTAATGTGGTTCTGGACCTCAAAGTGATGGCATTGATGCCACCTTTGGGATTAGGTAGTGGTTGAGAAGGAATTCCACTGGAGCTTGAAGGTTGATGTGTGGAATTAAGTGAGGAATCCATCCGGGAGACGAGAGCTTATAAAGTGGCAGTCAAGCCATTCAAACTAGAGTTCAGCTGCACCTGCATGTCTTGTTGTCCTTGTGCAAGAGAGCGGAGCATCTCGTCATTTGATGAAGAATTAGAATAAGTGCTCTGAGGAGCTTGTTGTTGGTTGTGCTGGGTTCCTTGTGATTGTCTTAGGTGAGGTGCTCTGTAAGGTTGGTTCTGATTCTGCTGTCTGTTGTTGTTATTGTTATTCCACCTCTGGTTTCCATTATTGTCTCTGCCTCCTCTGTTATAGTTATCCCTCCAGCCAGGGTTAGAATTATCTTTCTAGCCTTGATTGGAGTTGTCCTGCCATCCATGGTTATAGTTGCCACCTTGGGTGTGGTTGCAACCTTGTTGATTGTATCCTTGATTTGGGCAGTCATAGAAGTTGTGAGTGGCTGCCACAGTGTTGTCTTCCTGTTGAAGATGCAGACATTCATCAGTATAATGAATATAATCAACACATATCCCGTATACTCTTTGTGGGACCAACTGTTGGCTTTGCTGTGGTGGGAGAGGCTGAGCTTGTTGTGCTTGCTGTTGATTCAACTGCATTTGTTTCAGCAGGTTAGTCATTTCACATATACTCTGTGCGAGAGCACTAATTTCAATGCTAGAAGAAACTTTGGCAATAGCTTCGGGATGCTTGCGCCTCTGTCTGTGATTCCTAGTGGACTCAGCTAAGTCGCTGATCAGCTACCATGCTTCATCTGCGGTTTTGTACTTTTTCAAGGAACCATTACTATCACCTTCCAGTGTAGTCTTATCCTGGGGGTTCATACCTTGAGTGAAGTAGCTGATCAATACTAGTCTATCAATCATTTGATGGGGACATGCGTCCAGGAGATTGTTGAAGCACTCCCAATATTTTTAGAGAGTTTTGGATTCGCCTTGAACAATCATTGAAATCTCTTTCCTCAATCTATTAGTAACTTCAGCTGGAAAGTATTTTTTCAAAAATTCTCTTCTAAGTGTATCCCAGTTAGTAACAGTTGTTTCCGGTTGAGTGTAGTACCACTCCATTGCCTTTCCCTCAAGAGAAAACGGGAAGGCGGTTCACAGGATAGAAGTTTCATCTGCACCATGATGCCTAACAGTAGAACAGGCTATCTGGAAATCCCGAAGGTGCTTGATAGGCTCTTGAGCAGGTAAGCCATGAATCAAGTTGATTAGTGCAGTCTTCAGTTCAAAATCTGTAGCCAGATTTGAATGATGCACTTGATACGGTTGCAGGGTGAAATCTGGGGCTCTTGTGTAACGACCCAATTTTCAGTATGCCTAGGACATACCAGAAATTGAGTGCTACCAATTTGTCAACCTAATTATTATCTATTATTTATTATATGAGCCTGTTTCATTGTTAGAAGCGTAGTTAGTTAGCGAGGTACTTTTTTTTTGAAAACATTTGAATTAATAAACAAAATCATTTATAATCAATTCACAAATAATAACAGATAAAACAGTTATAAACAATGACACATAAATACATCACAAGTAGCTGACAACATTCGGTGATTCAGCCTTTATTAGAGTATAGACTGTTAGTTAGAACACCCCTAGATATAGCTAGATAATAACTATATACATATATATACATACAACATCCCAGGTCCTGACCTATTCAAGAGGTCCCTAAGCTGGCACCTAGGCTAGCCTAGATTCTATACTCACCTAGTCCCTCTAAACTACTAAAGCGAGGGAAAGTACGTTCTAAGTCTTCACAACTCAAGTCAGGTGGAACGTCATCAAAAGATAGAACATCATCTGCTACTCCTCTGCACAATCAGACTTTTCCACAGGACGTCTCTCTGGTACCTCATGAAGTAGCCACACAATAGGAATCTCGTTCACAGGATTTAGGTTAAAGTGCGCATACGAACGGGGTGCAGATGTTGGCTGGTCTCACAGTATATACATATAAATAGAAACAGAGTTCACTCTAGACTCAAAAGGCTACCTAGAGCGGAATCCTTTTTTGCGTACGATCGTCAGCGAATTATGGAAGGGAACTCGTGCTTCCATCTGAAGGGGGAAGGGAGAGAGAAGGGGTGAGAATTGGGGAGTTCTTAGTAGGGTCAGGGTTATTAGTTACGTTCATTAATTCTATGTTGTTTAACAGACTATTAGCAGAATACAAAGAAGCAGTAATTAGAAAACACAGATAAGTAGAGAAGATAGAGAAAACAAATAGCAGAACACAAATAGAAGAATACAAGAAAATAACACAAGCACAGAGAATGGAATACAAACAAGGTAAGCATACATTCATACCACAATCATAACAAAGGAAATCGCAACCAAGTATGATGCATGTCTAGCTCTAGCGCAGGTAATGAGCTCATCTGTCGGTTTCTACCCGCTCCCAACGTAACCCAAAGCAGCTGAAACGGGTATAGTTTTCCAGTCAGCATAGGTACAGTTCTCACTAACCGACGTATGCGTCATATCCTCTGTAAGCAAACTCTGCCTTACAGGTGGCGGCATTCCAGCCGTGTATGAAATCATATTCTCTGTAAGCAATCCTTGCCTTACAGGTGCGGCATTCTAGCCGTGTATGAATTAATATCCTCTGCAAGTGATCCCAGGTTATCAGTTGCAGGTACAACTCTCAATAGTTGTGTAACACTGGAAAACGTTCTGTGGTCGTACCACTATCTATCTGACTGCCTTCACGCAGCAGATCATTACATAATCATTCTCATTATCATCATTCATCATCATTCTCATTATTCATCATCATTTTCACATTCTTATGCAGTACCTCTTTCTTTCTCTGTTCAATCATACTGTACAAACTTTACATCTTTCACTTTTAAAATATCCTGGCTCAAACCATTTCTCTTTATCATATTATTCTTTTCTCTTTGTATCTCTTTACTTTACTCTGGTTACTCTGTGCTCTGTGTTACTTTATTCTGCTTTGATTTCTCTGTTTAACATGTGTATTTAAAGCTTATGTAAATTTCGGTATGAATAGTTAGCCTGTCCCAGGTATAGGTTCATTAAGTCTATACTGAAACAGTTTAACTTTTCAAATAACACCTAACCCTAGTTGCAACTCAAGTACTAACTAAGTTGCCTTAGTTCGTTCACTAGTCTCTGTCTGTTTTTCTGTCATTAAAATTTTACAGACTTTTTCTTTGGTTTTTATCTTTTCTTTAACTTTTTATCTTTTCTTTATCTTTTCCTCACTATCATGTTATTACCACTCCCTAAGTGTTTTATGAAGGTAATTATGAGATTCAGCACTTAAAGTTATCTTTCTAAAGCTTTTACAGAAAACTGCCTTTTCTGCATTATTTTATTATTTTTATTAAAATATTATTTTTAATTAAATATTATTATTTAATATTTTATTATTATTTATTATTTTAATACTAAATTTTCGAAAATTAACTTATCTTTTACTTTTAACCTTTAAAATTCACTTTTTACCACCCGTAACTTTTAATATTTCTACTTTTACCACCCTAACTTCTAGAAATTACCATATAACCCCTTAAACACCAAAAATTTTACTTCCTTGCCCTTTTAAGGATCTAAAGCCTGTTCTTCATTGTTCTTCATCACACTCAAAGTGTTCTTGATGTTCTTCATAAATTCTTCAGATTCTTTCTCTGTTTTTACCTGTTTTTCAGTCTTTTCAGTAACCAATTTTTACCAAAATTCAAAATAAATTTCCAGCCACTAAAACCCCATCTTTTCTACATAATTTTAACACAAATTGAACCTCAATTTATGCTCTAGGATTTCGTTTTTCCAGCTGTCCCAAGAACATGAACTTTAAAGCTTGAATTTCATCAAATTTCATCAAAATTTCACCAAATTTTCACCAAGAATCAATCATATATGCAACCAATTTTTAGCACAGCCAATTTATACAACATTCAAACAACTCAAACACAAATAATCAAGATTAATTTCGTGACACCCTACCTTGATTTGCTGCTCCAAATCCGGTTACTCTTTGAAGTGTTCTTAAAGCACTTTTTCCTCCTAAAACACATCAAGAACAACTTTAAATCCAAAAACTCTCAACTGACCAAATCTTACTCAGTATGTTAGGAAGAGATATATCACCTTAGACTTGCTGGAAATTCATGTTTCCTGGCCCTCAAGTCAAGTTAAGCATGATTCCTAAGGAAGAACATCAAGAAAATACCTGTTTTGCATGGTTTTCCTTGAAAACCGAATTGAAATGGGAGGGAGACAGCCATCTCACCTTATTTACATCCTTGATAAGTTACATGGTTATGTAGAGGAAGAAGAGAGGATCATTTTGGTGAAATTAGAGTTTTGATTTGAGTTTTAGTTCAGAAGAAATCAAGCTTTGAAGATTAAGTGTTCATGAAAGTTTCTCTCTTTTCTCTCTTGTTATTTTCGGCCAAAATGATGAAATGATACAGCCTTGGAGGTCTTGGGGGTGTAAGGTGAGTTGTGATTGGTTGGCTTGGAGGTGGGTTAAAATAATATTAAAATATCTCAGGTGTATAACCACTAAAACTAGATGTATCGGAACACTCGTAAAAACATCTCTAAAAATTATTTTCTGAGCTACTAGCATAAATGACACTAGTAAAATATTCATTATGAGAATAGAACATGTATAATGAGGCCTTAGCATTGCTAAATTCATCAGAGAGTGCTGGTGCTAAGCTGCACTAGTAAACCGTAAACCCGGTTAAACCGATTTTCTATTTTTAACTAAAACAGACCAGGTAACCTTATAATATCATTCAAGCATATTCTAATACTAATATAATGATAATATTATACTATTATCTCTCTTCTCTCATGAATCGAGTCCGGTTCGTCAAACTGAGACTACTTACGAAAAACCGAATCAAAACTCCTAACCGATACGGTTCAAAAACTGGGTTTTTCGTGACTACGTTATTGAGCGTGCCTCAGAAAAAGTTTTAGCTTAAGGATGACATAATGACAATGAGTATCGAGATACTTGTTGATATAGAAGAGGTGTTCTCTTTACTGATCTTCCAGAGAAATCCGTGCCTTTAGAAATGATCTCGCGTACTCGAAAATCAGGGTTGTTACATCTTGCCTCCTGGAGAGTAATTCTCCTGGGTTCTGCCATGTCACCTGCACGTGAATCAACTGAATCAGTAGTAAATGAGCTTGTCTCGCTCTCAGATGGCGGTTCCGATTCGCCCTCAGATGAGACTGGTGAATCGATAACAATCACTTCACCACCCTCAGAGGCTAACCGACGTCGAGTTCATCTAATATGTGAAAGAGTTCTTTCACTTTCAGGGTCAAACGGGACTAAACTCGGATCAGGCAATGAACGCGACATTCAATGAGAAAGACATGAAGCTCATGGTAACAAAGTAAAAATAAAATATGCAATTAAAAATAAAATATGTACACTAATCAATAATTTAGCACACTATTGCAACTCCCCGGCAACGGCACCAAAAATTGATGCATGGCAGAAGTTAACCAATTAAGAGATTCCAAATAAGAGAATAGCGTTGCACGTATAGCTCTTAACCAGCTAAGATCTGCCTCACCAATTTAAAAAAGGTTGTCACAAATTTTTGAAATAAAAATGCTGGGAGTATAAGTCCCAGGTGGTCTCCCAACGAGTTACAGGGAAGAGTGCTAATTTATTAATCAGAAAATTTCCAGAAAGTTTAAGTTGGATTATGAGTAATTAAAAGTAATTGTAAATTAAAGCAATTAACTAAGAATTATTATTAATATTAAAAGGTCTTGACTTGGGGAATAATTAATTGGAAGTTCTATCCTTGTTGGAATCTTCTCAAGTATAGTGTAAAGAGGTTGGTGTTTCACTTGGTTAACCCTTACTGAATAAGGAAAAGTATAGTGATTGAACTAACTCTTACCCGTAATTCCTAGTCCTTTCCCTTAGGGAGGTCTAGTGTTAGTAGGTATATAATTAGCCTACAACATCCAATTCAACTAATCACTTGAGCATTCCAACTCAAGTGTCTCCTCTTAATCAACCCCCATGTCAAGTGGAGAGTCTACTCTATTCACATGGAATTAATAATCATAAAAATATAAGAAGACATAATTAAATAAAATTAAATAGAGAATTAAAATCAATTAAAAATAAAAATAACTCTATATATTAATAAACTCAAAATGTAACATACTTAATTGAATAGAGTCAATAATCAACTGAAAGGAGTAAAGGATAAAGGAACAAACTAAAGTAGTGTCTTCACGGAGGTAATGGCTCTTCAACATCGACAATGCAAAACAAAAGCATAAACTATCGACGTAACACTAATCTCGATTCAGATCTAAAATTAAAGTAATCCTAATGTGATGAATCTCAATGTGTGTGGATGTGTGTTGAATCTCTGCATGTTCTCTCGTTTTATTCTGTGTTTCTGGGCCGAAAATTAGGTTAAAATGCGACCCAAAATCACCCCAGCGTATTCTATAATTTTTGCAGATCGCACATGTCACGCGTATGCGTCGTTCAACAATTTTTCTTGTCACGCGTTCACGTCGTCCACGCGCTCGCGTCATTCGTGCAGATTCTAATCCACGCGTTTGCGTCAGGCACGCATTCGCATCAATACGATTTCTCCAATTCGCGTGGTCGCGTGAGCCATGCGCTTGCGTCAGTGTTTGCTGGTCATCTCCTTAGTTTCTTATGTTCCTTCCATTTTTCAAGCTTTCTCTCCATTCTCTAAGCCATTCCTGCCCTATGAAGCCTGAAACACTTAACACACAGATCACGGCATCAAATGGTATAAAGGAGGTTAAAAATACATAATTAAAAGATCTCTAGGAATCAAGTTTTCAACCATGGAACAATTTTGGGAAGGAGTTGTAAATACATGCTAATCATATGAATAAGTGGGTAAAGACTTGATAAAACCACACAATTAAACACAATATAAATCATAAAATAATGGTTTATCAACATCATATATATACAATGGCATAATACTGTGCACACCCCCAATGGTACAGTTAACCATGCATGGACTTGGATCACTACATTTTTCAGGTATACCTCCCATCAAAGCAGATATAGAACTACCTAAAGGAATAGTTTTTAATTCATTAATTTTATCTTTATGTATGCATAAATATTTCAGAAACTTTGCATATTTAGGTACTTGTTGAATCACATCAAAAAAGGGAACAATTACCTCAACCTTTTTGAAGATTTCTATCATTTTGGGATCAAGTTCCATCTGCTTCCTGGACTTCCTTGCAAGGTTTGGAAATGGAATAGGAATTGTGCCACTTGCAGCTTCTGCATCCTTTGGTGCTCCATTCCTTGGCTGAGCTACTTCTTCTTCAACCATGTCTTGTACTTCCTCTTCCTCTTCAGCATCTTCCACTTCAACTATGTCTTCAACTGGGGTGTGTTTTTCTGGGCTTGGATCCTCCAGATTCCTCTCTTGCAGTGTGATTCTAGATCTCAAAGTGATGGCATTGATGCCACCCTTGGGGTTGGGTAAGGGTTGAGAAGAAATTCCACTGGAGCTTGAAGGCTGATTATTGGAAGTATTCATTGATCCAATCTGTGAGGCAAGAGCTTGTACAGCAGAGGTCAGACCATTCAAGGTGGAGCTAAGTGTGTTCTCTATGGCCTTTTGTATTTGCTCAATAGATTGAAGCATTTCGTCATGAGAAGAAGATGAAGGGTAAGTGATCTGAGGAGCCTGCTATTGGTGGTTCTGAGGTGCTTGGGATTTCCTTAAGTGAGGTGTTTTGTAGGCTGGTTTTGGTTCTGCTGTCTGTTGTTGTTATTCCACCTCTGATTTCTATTGTTGCCTCTGCCTCCTCTGTTGTAGTTGTCCCTCCAACCTTGGTTGGAATTATCTCTCCATCCCTGGTTGGAATGGTCTTGCCAACCTTGGTTGTAGTTTCCACCTTGGTTGTAATTGCCGCCTTGTTGATTGTACCCATGATTCGGGCGGTCATAGAAATTGTGAGTAGCTGCCAAGGTGTTATCTTCTTATTGGAGCTGCGGACACTCATCAGTGTAATGACTATAATCAGCACATATTCCGCATACTCTCTGAGGAACCAACTGTTGACTTTGTTGTGGTAGGGGAGGCTGAGGTTGTTGTTGAATCAGCTGCATCTCCTTCAATAGGTTGGTCATCTCACATATAGCCTGTGTGAAATCAGTTGCCACGCTTCATTTGCGGTCTTGTACTTTTTTAGAGAACCATTACTTGCACCATCTAATGTAGTGTTATCCCAAGGCTTTATGCCTTGAATGAAGTAGCTGATCAATATAAACTTGTCAATCATGTGATGGGGGCATGCGTCCAGAAGGTTCTTGAAGCGCTCCCAGTACTCATAGAGAGTCTCCGATTCACCTTGAATAATACAGGAGATCTTTTTCCTCAATCTATCTATAACTTCAGCTGGAAATTATTTTTCCAAGAATTTTCTCTTAATCGTATCCCAGTTGGTAACAGTTGCTTCAGGTTGGGAGTACTACCACTCCCTCGCCTTTCCCTCAAGAGAAAACGGGAAGGCGGTTTAGCAGAATAGAAGTTTCATTTGCACCGTGACGCCTAACAGTAGAACAGGCTGTCTGAAAATCCCTGAGGTGCTTGATAGGCTCTTGAGCAGGTAAGCCATGAAACTTGGGCATTAAGTTGATTAGCGTAGTCTTCAGTTCAAAATCTGTAGCCAGATTTGGATGACGCACTTGATACGGTTGCTTTGTAAGATCTGGGGCTCTAGCTTCCTGGAGAGTAATCCTCCTGGTGCTGCCATATTATCTGCACGTGAATCAACTGAATCAGTAGTAGAGGAGCTTGTTTCTCCCTCAGATGGCAGTTCAGATTCGCCCTCAGATGAGACTGGTGAATCGATAACAATCACTTCACCACCCTCAGAGGCTAACCGACGTCAAGCTCACCTAATACGTGAAAGAGTTCTTTCAATTTCAGGATAAAATGCGGCTAAGCTCGGATCAGCAATGAATGCGTCATTCAATGAGAGAAACGTATAGCTCATGGTAATAAAATAAAATAAAATACGCGAAAATAAAAAATATGTACACCAACTAATAATTTAGCGCGCTATTACAACTCCTCGGAAACGGTGCCAAAAATTGATGGGTGGCGTAAATTGGCCGATTAAGAAATTAATATGGAAATACGTTGTGAGTATAGTTCTTAACCAGCAAAATTCTGCTCATTAATTTAGAAAGGTTGTCACAAAATTAGAATAAAATTACTGGGAGTATGAATCCCAGGTCATCTCCCAACGAGTTGACAAAAGGGTGCTATCTTATTAATTAGGAGTTTTCTGAGAAAATTTGAAAGTTGAAAGACAGAAAATAAATAACTGTAAATTAGAGCAATGAAAATTAAAAGAGATTATATATATTCAAACTAATTTATTAATTGGAAGTTCTATCCTTGTTGGAATTCTCTCAAGTGTAGTATAAAGAGGTTGTTATTTTCACTTAGTTAACCCTTACTAAATAAAGGAATGTCAAGTGAATGAGCTAACTCTTATTCGCAAATCCTAGTCCTCTCCCTTGGGAAGGACTAGCGTTAGTAAATAGAGAATTAGCCAACAACTTCCAATTTAACTAATCACTTGAGCATTCCAACTCAAGTGTCTCCATTTAATCAACCCCCAAGTCAAGTTGGGAGTCTACTCTATCAACATGAATACCATCTTCGTTGTTTTATAAGAGAAGTAAAAAGGGAACATAATAATTAAAATCAATTAGAAGCAATTAAACAAATAATAAGATTTAAATAGAAAAGTACCTCTTCCATTAATAAATTCTAAAAACAATCCAATTGTAACTCTAAACAAGAATTAAGAATATGGAAGATTAAGGGAATAAGAAAACAAACTAGAATAATAACTTCAACGGAGGTGATGACTCTTCTCAATATCCAAAAGCAAAAGCATAAAACTAGAAATATATGAATGTAAAGAAAACCTAGAAGAAGAGTAATTTTTCTCTCTAGATTCAGATCTAAAACTAAAACTATGCTAATGAGAATGTGTGTTGAGTCTCTGCATGTTCCCTAGCTCTAGTCTGTGTTTCTGGGCCGAAAACTGGGACAAAACTCGGCCCGAAATCGCCCTCAACATTTTCTGTTATTTCTGCAGATTGCGCATGTCACGCGTACGTGTCAGTCATGCGTATGCGTCGCTGGTCATCTTTGCGTGTCACGCATACGCGTCATGCACGCGCACGCATCGTCTTGCAGAACTCCAATCCAAGCGTACGCGTCAGGTACGCGCACGCGTCGCTGTAAAATCTCCAGATCACACGCACGCGTGAGCCATGCATGTGCGTCAATGCTCGCTGGTTGTCTCCTTTATTTCTTATGCTCCTTCCATTTTTTGCAAGCTTCCTCTCCATCCTCTAAGCCATTCCTACCCTATAAAGCCTAAAAACACTGAACACACAGATCACGGTATCGAATGGTATAAAGAAGGATTTAAAATACACAAATTAAAGGCTTAGGAAGCAAGTTTTCAATTATGGAACAAAATTAGGAAGGAATTGTAAAATCATGCAATTTGTATGAATAAGTGGGCAAAGACTTGATGAAACTACTCAATTGAGCACAAGATAAACCATAAAATAGTAGTTTATCACCTCCTCCATAGGAACAGTTGTTCTGCACCAGAGTAATAAGTTGAGGCTTCAACTCAAAATTGTTTGCATGAACATTGGGAGTTAGTATGCTGCTCCCACATTTTTTTGGATTGGGGAAGGTGTAGGAAGCTATAATTCTCCTTTGAGGTGGGCCATTGTTGTTAGCCACATCCTCAAGTGGATTTTGGATGTTATCCTCCATCTCTTGATCCTTTTCTTCTGATGCTTCTTCTCCAATAATTCCCTTTCCTCTTGCTTCTCTTGTTCTTCTCAGTAATGTTCTCTCTGGCTCAGAATCAAAGGAATTGGATTCACCTCTCCTTCCTCCTGGCATAGAACATAAACAAACACCAGAAACCAAGAATAAAACACTCTACTGCTAGAGTGTGGTTAAGGTCAGTTTAAACTAAGAAATCTCAAATAGTTAGTATAAAATAAAGAAAAATTGCTTAATCTAGATTATCACCTACTTAATCATTATCAATCTAAATCAATCCTCGACAATGGTGCCAAAAACTTGATGAGGGAAAAATGATTACACAAAATCACCGGCAAGTGTACCGCGTTGCATCAAGTAGTAATTACTCATAAGAGTGAGGTCGATCCCACAGGGATTGATGGATTGAGCAACTTTAGTATGGTGATGAATTTAGTTAAGCGAATATTTGATGATTTGAGTGAATTTATTACAGAAGTGAAATTGCAAGTAAACTAAAGAGCAGAAAGGAAATTGCAGAATCTTAAATGCAGAAGAAGTAAAATTGCAGAAACTTAAAGTGCAAGAAATCAAAAGAGCTAAAACTTAAATTGCAAGAAAAGTAAATAACTGAAACTTAAAGTGCAAGTAATGTAAATTGCTGAATCTAAACTGCTGGGAAACTTAAATTGCATGAATAGTAAAGGAATTTGGGTATTGGGAATCAAAATAGAACTAGAAATGTAAATTGCAGTGAACTAAAGAATGCTCAGAGGAAGAAATTCAAAAACAGATCAGTTAGGATTTTAGTACCAAAACAGAAATTGAAACAGACGAGTTAAAGCAGAATGAAAATTTAGGCCGATTCTACAATTATAAAAGAGAAATTGACAATTGTAGAAGAATAACAAAAACAGAAAAAAATGTAGATCTCAATTGCTTTCTTAACAAAACAGAAAATAGGAAATTACAAATGAAATAAAAATGGGAGGAAAGCTAAGATCAGATCTCCAATTCTTCAAAATACAAAAAGGGAAGGTAAAAGATGACTTCAGATTGAAGGAATTCAGAAGAATTATTCAATCCAAGTTCCAGATCCAAAACAAAAAGTAAAAGGTTGTAGAAGAGAGAAAGTGAAAACAGAAAGGAAAATTTCAGATCTCCTTTACCATCTAAAATTCTAAAATTGAAAACTAAAAGAGAGAGCTCCCTTTGAAATTAAATTCCTATCTATATATACACTTTCTATTTCAGGTCTTCAACACTTGGAGTGGGCTTTTTAGTCTTGCATGAAGTGGATCAAAATGGCCATTGGTTGCAGCTTCAGGTGAACGTAGCATTCTTTCACCGACACGTGCGCGTCCTTAGTGCATGCGCGTCCCTTGCGCTTTTCCCCATCGACGCGGGTGCGTGCTGTGCACTAGCACGCCCTTGAGCAGCGTTCATTAACTGAATGCTCTGTTCGCACCATGCACGCTACGTCCGCGTGCGTGCCTTCTGCGCTTGCACGTGTATAGCAACATATCATTTCTGCGTTCCAGCGTCTTGTACGCGTCTGCGTCCATCACCACTTTTATTTCATCGGCGCGGGCGCGGCATGTGCGCGTGTGCGTTCACTTAGACTGAACGTAGAATTCGTTATGGGTGAACGCTAATCCTTAATGCGTGCGGGCGCGCCATTTGCGCGTGCGCGCGGATCTCCAAACTTGCTACGTCTCGCGGGGGTGGCTAGTGCGTGTATGCGCCCTTGTGAACGTAGCGTTCATTGAGTGAATGCAGTGTTCTCCTGCACGTTGCTTTTCTCTTTGTTTCTTCTTCTCATTTCTTCACCTGTAATCAATTAAACATGCCATCAAAGTCTCACCAAAATTATAAGGTTTTGCATCATCTATAATAATCAAATAAATTGTACATAAATCTCATGATTTTATACAAAAATCAACAATGTTTAATTGAGTCTAGGCAACATGAAATTCTACTCCAATCACTTACTTATTGTGCAAGAAAGTGCATAAAACCTAATTAAACAAATGAAAAATGCTTGTGAAACTAGAATAAGATGACTTGTCATCAATACAATAACCAATAACATAACACCATTGCAATCCCCAGCAACGGCGCCATTTTGATGAATTAGTAAATTGATGGTATAGAATTTCACAATAAGTTCTCGTTGCAAGTATAGTTTCTAAACCAACAATAATCCTTTCATACAAAAATTTGGTTGTCACAAGTAGCAAACCCATGAAATAATAACCGAAATATTCAAACCTCAGGTCGTTCTCCCTAGGAATTCCAATAAAGTGTTCTTGTTATTGGTTATGGAGTATCTTTTGGGGTTTTGGAATAGAAACAAGAAAAGTAAATTTAAAGGAAATCAAATGACAAAAAGAGGTCTTGGCAAGGTTTGGTGGTCAAGGATCTCTATCCTTATCACTAACCACAACATGATAATTGCAAGGATCAATCTCATTAAGTCATCCTCTAACAAGTAAAGGAAAGTCAAATGAGCTATATCAATCCAAGTCCATAAGTCCTAGCCACTCACTAATTGAATTAATGAAAGCTAGAGTCAATGGCTACCAACTATCAATCACTTGGACATTAGTAACTCAAGAATTCCTAAGTTACCTTCCCAAGCCAAGAACATAAAATTCTACTCTAACATCCTTCCAAACATTTTATCAAACACTTGGAAGGCATAAAAGGAAAACAAAATCAAATTGCAAGAAATATAAATCTACACTATCAATTACAAGGAATTAAACAACAACAAAGCAATTCAATAATAAAGGAACATGAATCAAAAATTGCATTAAAGAGAAATAGAAGAAACAAAAGTGCATCAACATAAAAGTAGAGGATTACAAGAATTAAATGCTAAACTAGAAAGAGGAGATGTAGAAGAACAAGAATTACAAAAGGAAAAGTAAATCAAAGCATGAAATTAACCTAGATCTAAGAAATCTTAATCTACCTCTAACCTAATTCTAGAGAGAAGAGAGAGCTTCTCTCTCTAGAAACTAACTTTCCCTCCAAAACTAAAACTAAACTAACTAGTTGACTAGATGATTGATCCCTCTTCATTCCTTGGGTTAAATAGCATCAGAAATGAGTTGGATCTGGGCCTGGGAAGCCCAGAAATTGCCCCCAGTGGATTCAATTTAAGTGGGTCACGTGCGAGCACCGACGCGTGCGCGTGGATCATGCGTACGCGTCGCTTGACAAATTGCTATCCACACGTACGCGTCATGTATGCGTACCGTCACCTTGCGACGTCACTTTCCACGCATGCGCGTCTTCTGCGTGTGTGTATCGATCTCAGCATCCCAAATCCTTGTTTCTTCATGAGTTCTCCACTTGCATGCTTTTCCTCTCCATTCCTTTGATCCATTTCTAGCCTTTCCAATCTGAATTCACTAACAAACATATCAAGGCATCTAGTGGAATCAAAGGTGAATCAAAATTAACCAATTAAGGGCTTAAAAAGCATGTTTTCACTCTTAAGCGCAAATTAGGGAGAATATATAAAACCATGCTATTCTAGTTCATAAATGTGGGAAAAGGATGAAAAAATCCCCTAAATTCAACATAGGATGCACCCCCAAATAGCGGTGCATCAAACTTTCTATTTCCATGCCAAATAACATTCTTCTCTTCACCATCCACTACTCCAAGAAAGGTTTGAAGTTGACAATCCGTCTCCAAGACGGCATATTTTTTTCGGGCCTAGAAAGCTTGTTGGAGAAGTCTTCACCCGCTCAATTCATTCTTGCACAACTATCTTTACTTTTTGGTGAATAGAATCTTCCTCAACCTCCTCTAAAGCTTCCTCATCATCACTCAAGTCAAAAATTGGAGGCTGTGTGAAGTCCACATCAACACCTCCTTCCAAATCCAATAAGGGAGGCTCGTGAAGGTCATTGGCGGGGTTGACCAAGTTGGACAAAATATCTTGAATGATAGAATCCTCTTGATCACTTTCCCACAATTCTTCATTTGTTTCCTCTTGTGCTTCGTGTTGTGACTTGATATCTTCCACTTGATTTTGCAATTCTTCGCTTACTCCACACTTTTCAAGAGGGTTCTACACCTTCATCCACTAGAATTTCTTGGTCATGGCATGAACGCAATGAAGCTAACCGGTCAAGAGTTTCCGCTACTGTAGACATGACTTGCTCTTGCTTCTTCCAGAACTCTTGTTGTTCTTGAATGAGCATAAAAGGTATTTCTTGTGTGGCTTGATTCATATGTGAAGATGAAGATTGAGGTGATGAATATTGACAATCAAACTCATGAGGGTAAGGGTTATGGTTTTGTATGTAGTGAGGTGATGGTGTATAGAATTGGTGACTAGAAAGGTAAGTGTTTGGGTTCCAGTGGGGTTCATTGTGGTAATAGTGTGAAAAAGTACTATTTACACTATTAACATATTCACAACAACTAAAAGATATAACACCGTTTGCAGTCCACGGCAACGGTGCCAAAAACTTGATGAGTTAAGATTTGCACTAGTTTGAAATTTCTCAAAGGAAGAAGAAGCGATTCGTTGCAAGTATATCCCAAACCGGCAATTCAATCCCAAACATCAAAGTTTAATTCAAATCAAATATAAACCAAGAGTCTTTCAACCTCAGGTTGTTCTCCCTAGGACGCAATTGAGAGTGTTTCTCTTTCGGTTGTTAAGGGGACAAAAGGGGTTTCACAATCAAAGAACAAAAGATTAAGAGAACTTAAGAAATCAAAGAACCAAGAGATGATCAAAATTGAGATTAATGCAATTAAAGAGAAGATGAGGTCAAAACTAGTAAAAGTGCTAAGATATGCATAAAAGAGCCTTGACTTGGGAATGAGGGTCCAAGGAATCCTATCATCGCCATAACCACAACTATGGTAATTATGATGAGTCAATCTTGCCTAGTTAAACCCTTACATCGAGGAGTAAGTCAAGAAAGCATAATTGACCTTAATCCATAAGTCTTACCTGACTCACCAAACTAGTTGATAAAAAGCTTGCGTCAATGGAAACAAGAGTCAACTAACTACCCAAGAATTACCACTAAATGTCAGACATTATGACTTTAGTACCCTAGGAACTCAAATCCCAAGCCAAGGTGTAAAAATCTACTCAAAACTCATAATTGGCATTTTCACAAACACCTTGTGTGCATAAAAGTAAAACATGAAAAATTGTAAGGGAAAAAGGAAAACTATAACCAACCATTCATAAAATCAAATATAAACAAGCAATGAAACATAAAGAGAGCATAAAGCATTAAATTCATCAATCAAAACTTCAAGAAACTCAAAATTGCAATTATGAACAAGTAACTTGAACCAAAAGGAAATGAAAGTAAGAGTGCTATAATTTAAGAAGAAATTGAGAGTACTTACAATCAAAGAAGCAAAATCCAAAATCAAACTTGCTATAAAATGCTACATGAAGATGGAAATGAAACCCTAAGAGAGCAATTCTACTCTACTCCTACTACTACTCCTATGGAAGCTTCCTAAGCTGATTCTACCTAATGAAAACCTAATCATACCTAATGTGTTGTTATCCCCTTCATATAGCACTGCAATTCAGCATTGGAGCCTCCAAAATTGGGCCAAAAGCCCTCAGAAATCACGCAGCATGTGTTTCATTAATGAAATCACGTGCAGGGTCCTATGCGTACGAACAGATGTGTGCGTATGCACACTTTGCTGAAAGTCCTCCTATGCGTATGCACAGGTGCTTATGCGCACGCACACATACAAATTTCCTCTTGTGCGTACGCACGCAAAATTGTGCATATGCACACTTGTCTGTGTGTGCTTTTCCTTGTTTTCTTCATGTTTTCTCCTTTAGAAATGCTTTCTTCCACTTTTGGCTATCCATTCTTGCCTCTAAGGCCTGAAATCACTCAACGAACATGTCATGGAATCAAATGGAATAAAAGTGGAATTAAATTGCTCATTTCAAGCACAAAATTGCATGTTTTCACATTTAGGATCAAATTGGGGACAAAACACAAAAGTATGCTATTTTGATGCTTAAGTGTGAGTTCATGTGCTAGAATCTATTCAAATTGAGTCGAAATATATCATCAAATATGGACTCATCATGGGCATGAAATTGGAGCACGAACAATAGGCATCTTTAAGCCCCAAAAACACCAAGACCAAGTCAACCTAGAAGCAATTTTCTTTTGGGGGTTGGAAACGCCACCAATGTTGCCCAATAACGCCAAGTCAATCCGAAACCTCAATTTGGATCAAATATTTCACTCCAAGTCCACTTAAAACTTAAGCAAGTAAGCCCACAATTACCAATCAATAAAGGCCACAAGAATCATCTAGAATAGTTAATTTTCATTTGATTGTAATTTTCTTTCAATTTCATTTGAATTGTAATTTAGGAGAGCCTATATAAAGGCCTTAGTTTCTACATTCAAGGCATTCTAAATTGGAGGGGGAGTCCGGAATCACACACATACATCCCCTGGCACACACCACTGGGAGTGGGCCTTTAGACCCATCCCTTCCACACTTTTCCTCTCTTCTATTTCTTCCATAACTTTGTAAATATTTTAGTTACTAACTCTTTCCATTTGGAGAAGGAGCTCTATCATAATTCAATGGGTTGATTATTTTCATTCTTCTTCTTCTCTTCATATCTCTTTGATTTACTAGAAAGATTTCAATCTTCATTCAAGCATTCAACTATCTTGGGAAAGAGGTTTAATGTACATGGATCCCATTTAAGCCTTGGAAGAGGAATAATGGGATCTTACAAGAAATCCTTTCTTATGCTAGACTAGATTGGGGGTTGGCGGATATAGTGACATGTAATTCTCCCAATACATTGATCTAAAAAGGTATGTGGTATAATCAGTGACCACTCTTCATCTCTTTTCATGAGCAACTAGATCAAGAAATTAGCAATTATTCAAGTCTAGAGATAGTGAATTGCCAAGGAATTGGAATTCACTCACTCTTTATTGCCAAGAGATTAATGGGTTGCATCATTGAAGATGACATGAAAGCAATTGATCCGGAGAATTCAATATCTCTTTGTCCCAATGCTTATTTTATCTTTAGTTCTTCTATTTACTTTATAGTCATTTAATTTTTTGCACTTTACTTTCCCATACTTTACTTTTCTTGTCATTTACTTTCCTGCACTTTATTGCTTTCTTTACTTTTATGTTGTTTACATTTTTTGTTGATTATCTCTCCTTAATGTTTGTCTAACTAGAATAATCAATCAACTATTGTTTGCTTAATCCGTCAATCTCTGTGGGATTTGACCTCACTCTATTGTGAGTTTTTACTTGACGACACATCGGTATACTTGCCGAAGGGAGATTGTAGAGATACAAAATTTCACGTACCAAGTTTATGGCGCCGTTGCCGGGGATTAATCGTGATTAACAAACTACCGGTTGATTGATTACCTAGATTAGACATTTTTTATTTTGTTTCTATTACTTTCATTCCTTTATTTTCTCTTGCCAATCAACAGTTTGTGTTAATGCCTCACTAAGAATTCCTTGGTGACAAAAGGAAATTATCTGCTTCTTGGTGATTGTGTTATTGACACATCACAGTTTCTTTATTTGCTTAGTTTACTTTTAAATAAATTGAGATGAAATTGCATAAGATAAGTTTGGTGATGCCTTGCAACAATTTATTTCCAATCTTTACTGGGTACTTGCATCAATTCCAATTGAAAGTGTCACACTAAGTTTGGTGTGCCACTCATCTTCCATGCAGAGTATCATGCACACCCCACTTGTTTATGCAATCACAATGTCTCTATTTCTTGTGCCTTTATGGTATCCTTAATTTTGCTTGCCTAACCACATGCATTACTCACAATCTATTGTTTTAAGACATTCATGACCCATCATGAACCTCATCACTGCTGTTTTATTTGTTGCTTGAAGACAAGGAATCATCCTAAATTGGTGTGTGAAGGGGAAGAATAGAAGGAAAGTGACAACAAAAAGGAAGATGAACTACAAGGTGATAAACTTCCTTTCCTCTTATTTATTCCTAGTATATTCTATTGCATGAGTATCTTCTATTTTCTTGTATATGCATGTGCATTGTGAATAAGCATAGCTTGATTACTGAATTGTAACATGTTGCTATGATATCATGATTATCATCTTGAGTTTTGTGAGTTCAAAGTAATTAAGCATCATGATCATAAACAAACAAGGTAACTCAAGAAGAAGTTAGCATGAGCTTATAAGTATTGGAAAACTAGCATGACTATTGTTGCTCAATTGCATTGGAATTTATTTAATTGAAATTTCATCTAGGACATTTTATGAAATTTTTTAAATCATGAGAACCTTGAAGAAGCAAATGCAAATAAGGCAAGAAAAGAAAAAGGGAAAGAATGAGAAAGCTGAAGGCTCTGAGTACCAATGACAATTCATTTGTCAAGTACTTGTGGTGTTTATGTATCAAGCAAAAATCTTGAAAACAAAACACTTAGAGTCAAGGTTAGGCTCAAACGCAAAAGCACTCCCTCAAAACTCAAGGCTCTGAGCATCAATGATTAGAGAGTAAAGAAAAGAAATAAAGGAGCTTAAAGAAGTCCTCTAATCAAATGCTTGTAGTGCTTATGTATCAAGTGGTAATACTTGAAAACAAAGTATTTAGAGTCGTAGCTTTCAACTCATGATGCAAAGTACCCAAAAAAAATAAGCCAAGAAGAGAATAAAAAGCTTGTTTCAAGGAAGGAATATAAAAAAATATTTCATAAAGTGAGCTAGATAGAAACATCAATTATTTGAATTTCTTTTGTGATTGTTGCATGCATAGAAAACTAGCTAACCATGAATACTAATCATGTTTTATTTGGCGTTGTGATGATTGTGCATCATGTTTTATTTTTCTATGCTTTTTCACCTTTAATTTTCACTAATCATGCTTAATTATTGAATACTTTTGTGCTTAAATCATAGATTACATTCAATTCTTTGATTTGGTTTGAATTTATAGAAATTGGTGGAAAAGGAAGTAAAAAGCACAAAACAAGCATGAAAGAAGAAAGGAGCTTAAAAGGTGAAGCAAAGAAGAGAAGAAGCAATGATAAGGCAGCATTCATGGCACCAACGCTAGCATCAACGCCAATCAGGGTAGCGTTAGTGGCACTAACGCCAGAGGAGCAAGAATTTGTGGCGTTAGTGGCAACATCAGCCACAGTAACGCCAGCGCTAACGCCGGCCAAGGAAGATTTATGGCATTAGTGGCAGCGTTAACCACACTGACGCCAGTAATAACACTGAGCCAAGGATGAATTGTGGTGTTAGTAGCAGCGTTAGCCACACTAACGCTAGCGCTAACGCTAGCACCTGGTAGCGTGACCGTGTCTTCTTCAAACACGAATAACTTGAGCTACAAAGCTCCAAATGAAGTGATTTCAGTGGCATTGGAAAATAGGAATCTAGAGCTTTCCAAGAATATATGGCGCTACATGATGGACATCAAATTTGAAGGAGAAAACTTACCCCAAAAGTGCAAAGATGAATATAGTATCAACCTATAGTAAGGCTAACTGACCTCTTCATCTTCCATGGAGTATAACTCGATCTGTAAAGCTTTAAATGATGCGCTTCAAAAAACATTAGAAAGTAGACATTCAGGGCTTTCCACCAATATATAATAGGATGGGGTGGACATTAAGTTTGAGCTTCAGAATCTGGCGTCATTAATGCCACTAACGCTGCCAACACCAGGTCTTAGCGTTAGTAACGCTGGTAACGCCAGCAATAACACCTGGGACCCTCGCAGGCTGACCTTGTCCCCTTCAAAGGAGCATAACCTGAGTTATGGAGGCAAATTGAGGTGCTTCCAGTTGCGTTAGAAAGCTGACATTCAGAGCTTTCCAACGATGTATAATAGTTAATAGTGGGCATAAAATTGGAGCACGAACAATAGGCATCTTTAAGCCCCAAAAACTCCAAGACCAAGTCAACCTGGAAGCAATTTTCTTTTGGGTGTTGGCAACGCCACCAATGCTGCCCAATAACGCCAAGTCAATCTGGAACATCAATTTGGATCAAATATTTCACTCCAAGTCTACTTAAAACTCAAGCAAGCAAGCCCACAATTACCAATCAATAAAGGCCACAAGAATCATCTAGAATAGTTAATTTTCATTTGATTGTAATTTTCTTTTAATTTCATTTGAATTGTAATTTAGGAGAGCCTATATAAAGGCCTTAGTTTCTACATTCAAGGCATTCTAAATTGGAGGGGGAGTCTGGAATCACACACACACACATCCCCTGACACACACCACTGGGAGTGGGCCATTAGACCCCTCCCTTCCACACTTTTCCTCTCTTCTATTTCTTCCATCACTTTGTAAATATTTTAGTTACTAACTCTTTCCATTTGGAGAAAGATCTCTATCACAATTCAATGGGTTGATTATTTTCATTCTTCTTCTTCTCTTCATCTCTCTTTGATTTACTAGAAAGATTTTAATCTTCATTCAAGCATTCAACCATCTTGGGAAAGAGGTTGAATGTACATGGATCCCATTTGAGCCTTGGAAGAGGAATAATGGGATCATGCAAGAAATCGTTTCTCATGCTAGACTAGATTGGGGGTTGGTCGGATATAGTGATATGTAATTCTCCCAATAATTTGATCTAGAAAGGTATGTGGTATAATCAGTGACCACTCTTCATCTCTTTTCATGAGCAATTAGATCAATAAATTGGAAATTGTTCAAGTCTAGAGAGAGTGAATTGCCAAGGAATTGGGATTCACTCACTCTTGATTGCCAAGAGATTTATGGGTTGCATGATTGAAGATGACATGAAAGCAATTGATCTGGAGAATTCAATATCTCTTTATCCCAATGCTTATTTTATCTTTAGTTCTTCTATTTACTTTATAGTCATTTAATTTTTTGTACTTTAGTTTCTCGTACTTTACTTTTCTTGTCATTTACTTTCCTGCACTTTATTGCTTTCTTTACTTTTATGTCGTTTACATTTCTTGTTGATTATCTCTCCTTAATGTTTGTCTAACTAGAATAATTATTCAACTATTGTTTGCTTAATCCTTTAATCTCTATGGTATTCAACCTCACTCTATTGTGAGTTTTTACTTGACGACACATCGGTATACTTGCCGAAAGAAGATTGTAGAGATATAAAATTCCACGTATCAGGTGGTGGGAGAAGGGAAAAAGAAAGTGTGGATGGTGAAAAGGAAGGAAGAAGGATAGAAGAGTATGAATGTGTTGAAAATGGAGGAAGATGGGGTAATTAGAGGTGTGGGTCATGGTTTCGTTTATGGGGAGGGGTGACAGGAAAGTGAAATTTGAATTTGGTTTGTTGGAAGGAGAGATAGATGGGATTAATGAGAGGTGATTGGGTAGAGTGAGAGTTGGGTTGAGGGAATCTAGGGGAGTGTTGGTTGATGGAATGGATAAATGTGGATGGAAAAGTGGGTGAAAGAGGAGAGAGAATGGATAAAGTTTGAATGGGTAAAAGGTGGTTGGGAAGTGGGGTAAACCATTGGCCAAAATCAAGCTCCCATTCTTGAGACCCCCATGGGTATTAAACACTGGTCCAGCGATCAACCCCAGCAGGGGGGTATACCCTCTTTTTTTTTTCTCGGCGTTTAATGCCACTAATGGGTGTTAAACGCCCTAGGGAGAGCAAAAATTTTATTGGTGAGCTCCCTTTTGGACGTTAACCGTCCAAACCAAGAATCCCTCTCTCGGCACTAAAGGCCCTCCCTGGCGTTTAGCGCCTGCAATATGTCCTCTCCAGGGTGAGCTGTTTTCTCACCCAAGTGTTCCAGTTCTTATTCTAAGTGCTATACATGATCACAAACATAAAAAAAACTAGGAAAACTACGAAAATCAATGAGAGATAAAATGATAGAAATTCAAAACAGAAATAACATAAAAGTAAACTAAATGATACTAATGGCTGGGTTGCCTCCCAGCAAGCACTTTTTTACGGTCATTAGCTTGACGGGAAGCTCCTCTAAAGAGGAGGATCATAGGGTCTCAGGTCTTCACCCCTCATGGTGAACTTCTTTCATGTGCTCTCATGAATAAGTTCAACATGCTCTAGAGACAGGATTCTGTTCACAGTGTGTGATATAACGGGACTCTGAGTGAAGACTACTCTCATGTCAGGTGAGAAGTCCTCAGTAGGAATCTTCTTATTACTCCAGTCTTTGGGTACTTTCTTCTTAGGGCCTCCTCCATTAATGTTGGGTGGTGAATTCCCAACACCAAACTTAGGTTTGGTGTCCAGGGATACTGTATAGCTTTCCACCAAGTGGGAGGGCTGAAGTTCTGAACTCTGCATAGAAATACCTCGTTTGTCGGAGAGTGGGGGAGGTTTAAAGATCTTGAACATCATATGGTCCTCATGCATCCTCAGGACTAATTCTCCTCTCTCCACATCAATCAAGACTCTCCCAGTTGCTAGGAATGGCATTCCTAGGATGATGGAGTTGTCCTTCTCCTCTCCCGTATCAAGTATCATGAAGTCTCTAGGGAGGTAAAGGTTTTTAACCTTTACAAGGACATTCTTCACAATCCATATGCCCGCTTTAGGGACTTATCCGCCATCTCTAGTGAGATCCTTGTGGGTTGTGCCTCTTGGATCCTCAGCTTTTTCATCATAGAGAGGCATCGGATTTATGCTTGATCCAAGGTCGCACAGTGCCTTCTCAAATGTGATTGTCCCTATTGTACAAGGGATCAGGAAACTCCCGGGGTCTGGCTTCTTCTTTGGTAGCTTCTTCTACACCAGTGCACTGTACTCCTTTGTTACCACCACAGTTTCATCTTCGCTTAAGGCCTTTTTCTTAGAGAATACACTTTTCAGACAGACTATATAAGGAGGTTTCTTCTTCTGTAGTAACTTCTTAAGGATTTCCAAGAATTGAGTGAGTTTCTCATCCTTGGTCTCTTCTTGCAATTTTCGAGGTTGTTGTCCTTCAGGCTCCTTCACCACTACTGGGGTGTGCATTAATGTACTGCTAGTCTCTTCTTGAGCCTCTTTCTCTTTCAGTTCCTCAGCAACATTCTCCTCTTCGAGCATGGCCTCCTTGCCCCTGGTCAGGGCCTTGCATTCTTCCCTTAGATTTATCTCTGTGTTTCTTAGAAGAGTGTTGGGAGGTCTCTCAGGTATTCTCTTGCTCAAATGACCTATTTACACATCTACGTTCCGAATTAAAGATCTAATCTCTTGTATAAAACTGTGAGTGGTCTTGGAAAGGTCAGAGACTATTGTGGCTAAGTCAGAGAGGCTATGTTTTGAGGTCTCCTACTGCTGCTGATAGGGTTAGAACTGTCTGTTATTGAACCTAGTTTGATTGGTCCCACCCTGATTATTCTTGAAGCTCTATTGAGGCTTCTGCTATTGCTCCCTCCACCCAAAGTTAGGGTGATTCCTCCATCTCTGATTAAAGGTATTTGAATAAGGGTCATTGTTGGGATTTCTAGAGGAATTTTTCGTTTAATTAATGTGCTCCATAGTGGGCTAAGCAATGTCAGAAGCGTCCCCTTCAGTGTAGCTTCCATTAGTGCCATAGGATGCATCTTGAGTGTTGACAGCTAAAACTTGCATCCCGTCCAAGTGTTGAGAGATTATGCTAATCTGCTGGGAGATGATCTTGTTCTGAGCTAAGATGGCGTCCAGTGTGTCCACCTCCATGACTCCTTTCTTTTGAGTAGTCCCAGTGTTCACAAGGTTCCTTACAGAATTGTATAGATATTGGTTGTTAGCAACCATCTCAATAAGCTCGTTCGCTTCTTCAGGCATCTTTTCCATGTGCAAGGAACCACCAGCAGAGTGATCCAATGATCTCTTGGCCATCTCATAGATACCATCATAAAAGATCTGCAGTCTAGTCCACTCAAAAAATATGTCAGGAGGACACTTGCTGATCATCTGCTTGTATCTCTCCCAGGCTTCATAAAGGGACTCTCCATCTTTCTGTCTGAAGGTCTGGACGTTCACCCTAAGCTTAGTTAGCTTCTGAGGTAGAAACCATTTGGTCAGAAATCCAGTGACCACCTTATTCCACGTGTCCAAACTCTCCTTGGGCTGAGAGTCAAGCCACTACTTTTTTCTATCCCTCACAGCAAAAGGGAAGAGCATGAGCCTGTAGACCTCTAGATTCACTTCATTCGTCTTTATAGTGTCACAGATCTGTAAGAAGTTAGAGATAAATTTGTTGGGATCCTCCTACGGGAGTCCATGGTATTGACAATTCTATTGCACCAAAGTGACCAGTTGAGGTTTCAGCTCGAAGTTATTGGCACCAATATGGGGTATAGCTATACTGTGCCCATATAAGTCGGGCGTTGGTGCAGTGTTTGAGCCAAGCACCTTCCTTGCTTGCTCCCCAATGCTTCCATCATTATTCTCTTTGGTGGATTCTTCAGCTTCCTTCTTAAATATTTCCTTGAGATTTTCTCCGGTTTGTAAGCTCTAGTTTGTTGCAAACGCCACCTTAAGGTCCTCTAAGGCTCACGAACAAAATCAAGAAGGGGTTCTTTGTCCCTATTCCTGCTCATAAACAAATAAGAAACAAGGAAAAAGTGGGAGTCTCTATGTCAGAGTATAGAGAATTCCCAGTGAGATATCTTATGTAAAAGAAATAAAGTAAAACAAAGTAAACAATTAACCTAAAAAAATTCAAAACAACAAGTGAGAAAATAACATTCAAAATTTTCAAAAACTAAAAAGACAATAACCCTAAAATTTTCAAAAATAAAAAGAAAAGAACAACCCTAACAGGACACCAAACTTATAATTAAAAATTATATGAAGATAAATAAGATAAAATTTGAAAATTAAGAAAAATAAGCAAAATAGAAATAAAAAATTAAAAATAAAGGTAAATAAACAAAAACTAATAAAAATACATAATCTAAGCTATAAGACAACTGGTAGTTGTCAATCACAAAGAATCTCCGGCAACGGCGCCAAAAACTTTGTGCACTAATTGTGAACTTGCACAACTTAACCGGCAGGTGCATCAGGTCATCCAAGTAATACCTCAGGTGAGTGAGGATCGATCCTACGAGGATTGTCGAATTGAGCAAGCAATGGTTATCTTGTTGGACTTAGTCAGGTGAATCAGAGAAAAAAGGGTTTTGGTTGTTGAAAACGCATAAACAATAAGCAAGAGAAATAAATAAAGCAATAAATAGCTTGGGGTGAAAACAACATGAGAAAACAACTAAGGCTTCGGAGATTGATGCTAGGGTATCTTGGCTAGTTTCACAAGCCATTTTTAGTTTGTTTTAGAGTAGTTGATGAACGGATATTTTATACGCTTTTTGGGGTTAATTTCATATAGTTTTTAGTGTGTTTTAGTTAGTTTTTAGTTTATTTTTAGTAGTTTTTAGGCAAAATTCATATTTCTGGACTTTACTATGAGTTTGTGTGTTTTCTTTGTGATTTCAGGTATTTTCTGGCTGAAATTGAGGGAGCTGAGCAAAAATCTGATTCAGGCTGAAAAAGGACTGCTGATGCTGTTAGATTCTGACCTCCCTGCACTTAAAGTAGATTTTCTGGAGCTACAGAACTCCAAATGGCACGCTTCTAATTGCATTGGAAAGTAGACATCCAGGGCTTTCCAGAAATATATAATAGTCCATACTTTGCTCAAGGATAGACGACGCAAACTGGCGTTCAACGCCAGTTTCATGCTGCTGTCTGGCTTCCAGCGCTAGAAACAAGTTACAAGTTGGAGTTCAACGCCAGAAAAGGATCCAAAGCTGGTGTTGAACGCCCAAAACAGCCCTATGCACGTGATTAGCTTAAGTCTCAGCCCCAGCACACACCAAGTGGGCCCCATAAGTGGATTTCTGCACTATCCATCTTAGTTTACTCATTTTCTATAAACCTAGTTTATGAGTCTAGTATTTAAACAACTTTTAGAGACTTGTTTTGTACCTCATGACATTTTAGATCTGAACTTTGTACCTTTTGACGGCATGAGTCTCTAAACTCCATTGTTGGGGGTGAGGAGCTCTGCTGTGTCTCGATGAATTAATGCAAGTATTTCTGTTTTCCATTCAAACATGTGTGTTCCTATCTAAGATACCCACTCGAACTTCAATATGAATGTGATGAACGTGACAATCATCATCATTCCTCCACGAACGCGTGCCTGACCACCACTTACGTTCCACCATAGAATGAATGAATATCTCTTAGATCTCTTAATCGGAATCTTCGTGGTATAAGCTAGATTGATGGCATCATTCAAGAGAATCCGGAAAGTCTAAACCTTGTCTGTGGTATTCCGAGTAGGATTCAGGGATTGAATGACTATGACTAGCTTCAAACTCGCGAGTGCTGGGCGTAGTGACAGACGCAAAAGGATAGTAAATCCTATTCCGGTACGACTGAGAACCTGCAGATGATTAGCCGTGCGGTGACAGCGCACCTAGACCCTTTTCACTGGAAGGATGGATGGTAGCCATTGACAACGGTGATCCCCCAACACACAGCTTGCCATAGGAGGACGTGCGTGCGTGAATCAGAAAACAGAGGAAAGCAAAGTTTCAGAAGACAAAGCATCTCCAAAACTCCAACATACTCTCCATCAGTGCATACAAGTATAATTTGTGTTCTGCCCTTTTATTCCTTGCAATCAAATTTGATAAGTGAATTATTTTATTGTTTTCCTAACTAAGAGTTACAAGATAACCATAGATTGCTTCAAGCCAACAATCTCCGTGGGATCGACCCTTACTCACGTAAGGTATTACTTGGACGACCCAGTGCACTTGCTGGTTAGTGGTACGAGTTGTAAAAAGTGTGATTTACAATTCGTGCACCAAGTTTTTAGCGCTGTTGCCGGGGATTGTTACAATTTGAACAACTGACGGTGAACCTTGTTGCTTAGATTAGGAAATTTTTGCCTTTTGGGTCAAAGTCTTTTATTTTCTTTTCAAAAATTTTTCAAAAATAATTTTTCTGTTAAATCTCGTGCCAAACTTTAAGTTTGGTGTTTTCTTGTTGGTTTTCCTTTGTTTTTCGAAAATTTTATTTTGGTTTTCTAAAAATTTTAAGTTTGGTGTTCTTTCTTCATGTTCTTTTGTTCTTGTGAGTCTTCAAAGTGTTCTTGAGTTTTCCGTTCGTCTTGATCTTAAAATTTTTAAGTTTGGTGTTCCTTGGTGTTTTTCCTCCAAATTTTCGAAAACAAGGAGCATTAGATCTAAAAATTTTAAATCTTGGGCTATCTTACTGTTTCTCTCTTTCCTCTTTAAATTCAAAAGTATCTTTTCTCTCTATTTTTAAAAACAAATTTTCGAAAATTATTTTTAAAATTCAGATTTTTTTTCAAAAATTTAAAATCTTTTTCAAATCATATCTTTTTCAAAACTTCCTGATCACTTTCTCTCTCCTCATTTTTTCGAAAAATCTTCACCTATTTTTATTTATTTTATTTTAATTTATTTTATTTTCGAAATAATTAAATAAATAAATAAATAAATAAAAATAAAATTTTTATTTTACATCATCTCCCTTTCTCCATCATGGATCTAAGTGGAAATGAACAGTCCAGGAGGACTCTGGGGTCATATGCTAACCCCTCTACTGCTTCATATGGGAGTAGTATCTGCATACCCTCCATTGGAGTCAGTAGCTTTGAGTTGAATCCTCAGCTCATTATCATGGTGCAGCAAAGCTGCCAGTATTCCGGTCTTCCACAGGAAGAACCTACAGAGTTTCTGGCACAGTTTTTACAAATTGCTGACACAGTACATGATAAGGAGGTAGATCAGGATGTCTACAGATTATTACTGTTTCCATTTACTGTAAAAGATCAAGCCAAGAGGTGGTTAAATAACCAACCTAAGGCTAGCATAAGGACATGGAAACAGCTGACAGAAAAATTCCTGAATCAATACTTTCCTCCAAAACGGATGACACAGCTAAGGCTGGGCATCCAAGGCTTTAAACAAGGAGATAATGAATCTCTTTATGATGCCTGGGAGAGATACAGAGAGATGGTACAAAAATGCCCCTCTGAAAATATTTTCAGAGTGGGTTCAGTTAGACATCTTCTATTATGGGCTTACAGAAAGAGCTCAGATCTCTTTAGATTGCTCAGCTGGTGGATCTATCCATATGAGAAAGACAATTGAAAAAGCTCAAGAGCTCATTGATACAGTTGCTAGAAATCAGCATCTGTACTTAAGCAGTGACCCTTCCATGAAAGAAGAGGCTACAACAGTAACTGCTGAACTCAGTCCTATAGAGCAAGCTGCTGAATTCAATCAGCAATTGGATTTTCTAACAAAGCAATTGGCTGAATTCAAGGATAAACTACAAGAGACAAGGATGGCTAATATAAACATGAAAGTACAATTAAAGCAAACAAAGCAGCAGCTGTCAAAACAAATAACAGAAGAATGCCAAGCAGTTTAATTAAGAAGTGGGAAAGCACTAAATACCCCACTTCAAAGCAGCAGGAAACCAAGAAATGAGCAAACCACCCAAAATCCATCTGAAGACAGTAAGAGCCCAGGGAAAAATAATTCTGGCATTAAAACGCCAGAAGTTGGGTGGAAGGCTGGCGCTGAACGCCCAGACCATGCTCAGGACTGGCGTTCAACGCCAGAAACAAGCAAGGATCTGGCGTTGAACGCCCAAAAGAAGCATAGTTCTGGCGTTCAAATGCCAGGAATAGATGAGGAGCTGGCGTCTAACATCACTCCAGCTTCTAACTCTGGCACTCAATTGCCAGTGAGGGATCAGACACACACAAGTGATGATAACAACCATTCTAAAAAGGCTTCTTCAACCACTTCTGTAGGAAATAAACTTACAGCAACTAAGGTTGAGGAATATAAAGCCAAGATACCTTATCCTCAAAAACTCCGCCAAGAGGAGCAGGATAAGCGATTTGATTGCTTTGCAAATTATCTCAGGACTCTTGAAATAAAGATTCCATTTGCAGAGGCACTTGAGCAAATACCTTCTTATGCCAAGTTCATGAAAGAGATCTTGAGTCATAAGAAGGATTGGAGAGAAACTGAAAGAGTTCTCCTCACTGAAGAATGCAATGCAGTCATTCTGAAAAGCTTTCCTGGAAAGCTTAAAGACCCTGGGAGTTTTCTGATACCATGCACATTAGAAAGTAATTGCACCAAGACAGCTTTATGTGATCTTGGGGCAAGCATCAACCTAATACCTGCATCCACTATCAGAAAGCTTGGTTTAACTGAAGAAGTTAAACCAACCCGGATATGTCTCCAACTTGCTGATGGCTCCATTAAATACCCATCAGGCGTGATTGAAGACATGATTGTCAGAGTTGGGCTATTCGCCTTTCCCACTG
Source organism: Arachis hypogaea (assembly GCF_003086295.3). Taxonomy (NCBI): domain Eukaryota; kingdom Viridiplantae; phylum Streptophyta; class Magnoliopsida; order Fabales; family Fabaceae; genus Arachis; species Arachis hypogaea. The sequence goes on from NC_092055.1 coordinate 67,012,185, forward strand.
ACTTTGTAGTGCTGGAAATGGAGGAGCACAAGAGTGCCACTCTCATTCTAGGAAGACCCTTCCTAGCAACTGGACAAACTCTCATTGATGTCCAACAGGGGGAAATAACCCTGAGTGTCAATGATGATGAGTTTAAGTTGAATGCTGTCAAAGCCATGCAGCATCCAGACACATCAAAAGACTGCATGAAAGTTGATCTTATCGACTCTTTGGTAGAAGAGATCAACATGGCTGAGAGTCTCGAATCAGAGTTGGAAGACATCTTTAAAGATGTTCAGCCTGATTTGGAGGATTCAGAGGAAATGAAAGAGCCTCTGAGATTTCCTCAGAAAGAGGAAAAACCTCCTAAACCCGAGCTCAAACCATTACCACCATCCCTGAAATATGCATTTCCAGGAGAAGGTGACACTTTTCCGGTGATCATAAGCTCTACTTTAAATCCACAGGAAGAGGAAGCACTTATTCAAGTGCTAAGGACACACAAGACAGCTCTTGGGTGGTCCATAGGTGACCTTAAGGGCATAAGCCCAGCTAGATGCATGCACAAAATCTTATTGGAGGATAATGCTAAACCAGTGGTTCAACCACAGAGGCGGCTAAATCCAGCCATGAAGGAAGTGGTGCAGAAAGAGGTCACCAAATTACTGGAGGCTGGGATTATTTATCCTATTTCTGATAGCCCCTGAGTGAGCCTTGTTCAAGTTGTACCCAAAAAGGGAGGCATGACAGTGGTTCATAATGAAAAGAATGAACTGGTTCCTACAAGAACAGTTATAGGGTGGCGCACGTATATTGACTACAGAAGGCTCAATACAGCCACCAAAAAGGATCATTTTCCTTTATCATTCATAGACCAGATGCTAGAAAGACTAGCAGGTCATGATTATTACTGCTTTTTGGATGGCTACTCAGGCTATAACTAGATTGCAGTAGATCTCCAGGATCAAGAGAAAACAGCATTCACATGTCCATCTGGAGTGCTTGCTTATAGAAGGATGTCATTTGGGCTTTGTAATGCGCCTGCAACCTTCCAGAGATGCATGCTCTCTATTTTCTCTGATATGGTGGAAAAATTCCTGGAAGTCTTCATGCATGACTTCTCAGTATATGGAGACTCATTCAGCTCCTGTCTCGATCACCTGAAACTAGTTCTGAAAATATGCCAAGAGACCAACCTGGTTTTAAACTGGGAAAAATGTCACTTTATGGTGACTGAAGGGATTGTCTTTGGGCATAAAATTTCAAACAAGGGAATAGAGGTGGATCAAGCAAAAATAGAGGTAATTGAAAAATTACCACCACCTCCCAATGTTAAGGCAATCAGAAGCTTTCTGGGGCATGCAAGATTCTATAGGAGGTTTATAAAGGATTTTTCAAAAATCGCAAAACTTCTGAGCAATCTGCTAACTGCTGACACGCCATTTGTGTTTGATACAAAGTGTCTGCAGGCATTTGAGACGCTGAAAGCCAAGCTGGTCATAGCACCAGTTATTTCTGCACCAGACTGGACATTACCATTTGAGCTAATGTGTGATGCCAGTGATCACGCCATTGGTGCAGTACTGGGACAGAGGCATGACAAGCTTCTGCATGTCATTTATTATGCTAGCCACGTTTTAAATGATGCCCAGAAAAATTACACAACCACAGAAAAAGAATTGCTTGCAGTGGTTTATGCCATTGACAAGTTTAGATCATACTTAGTAGGATCAAAGGTGATTGCGTATACTGACCATGCTACTCTTAAATATCTACTCACAAAGCAGGATTCAAAACCCAGGCTTATAAGATGGGTGTTGCTTCTGCAAGATTTTGATATATAAATAAGAGACAGAAAAGGGACAGAAAACCAAGTGGCTGATCATCTGTCCCGGATAGAGCCAGTAGAAGGGACGTCCCTCCCCTCTCCTGGGATCACTGAGACTTTTCCGGATGAGCATTTATTTGCCATTCAGGAAGCACCATGGTTTGCAGACATTGCAAACTATAAAGCTGCAAGGTTCATACCCAAAGAGTATAACAGGCAACAAAAGAAAAAACTAATTACTGATGCAAAGTACTACTTGTGGGATGAACCCTATCTCTTTAAGAGATGTGCAGACGGAATAATCCGGAGATGTGTGCCTAGAGAAGAAGCATAGAGGATCCTATGGCATTGCCATGGATCACAATATGGAGGCCATTTCGGAGGTGAGCGGACAGCCACCAAGGTCCTCCAATGTGGTTTCTATTGGCCAACACTCTATAGAGATTCCCGAGAGTTTGTACGTAACTGTGACAGTTGCCAAAGAGCTGGTAATCTGCCCCATGGTTACACCATGCCTCAACAAGGAATCTTGGAGATTGAGTTGTTTGACGTATGGGGAATTGACTTCATGGGACCTTTCCCACCATTATACTCAAACACTTACATTCTGGTGGCAGTTGACTACGTATCAAAATGGGTAGAGGCCGTTGCCACACCCACCAATGATACTAAAACAGTGCTGAAGTTCCTCCAGAAATATATCTTCAGCAGGTTTGGGGTCCCTAGAGTACTAATCAGTGATGGGGGCACTCACTTCTGCAATAAACAGCTTTACTCTGCCATGGTCCGGTATGGGATTCGCCACAAGGTGGCGACTCCATATCATCCATAGACTAATGGGCAAGCTGAAGTCTCTAACAGAGAGCTAAAAAGAATCCTAGAACAGACTGTAAGTACCCGTAGAAAGGATTGGGCAAGAAGCTTGGATGATGCTCTGTGGGCATACAAAACAGCATTCAAGACTCCTATAGGGACCTCTCCATACCAACTTATGTATGGTAAGGCATGTCACCTACCCGTGGAACTGGAACATAAAGCCTACTGGGAAACCAGATTCCTAAACTTTGATGCCAAATTAGCTGGAGAAAAAAGATTGCTCCAGCTAAATGAGCTAGAGAAATTCAGATTCACTGCTTTCGAAAATGCCAAGCTTTATAAAGAAAAATAAAAAAAGTGGCATGACAGAAAGCTGTCATCTAGAATCTTTGAACCAGGACAAAAGGTCCTGTTGTTTAACTCTAGGCTCAGGCTATTCCCCAGGAAACTGAAGTCCCGGTGGAGGGGACCATATGTGATTACAAGTGTATCACCATATGGTTATGTGGAGCTTCAAGATATTGATTCTGATAAGATGTTCATTGTTAATGGACAGAGAATCAAGCACTATCTTGAAGGCAATATTGAGCAAGAGTGCTCAAGGCTGAAGCTAGATTAAAAGCTCAGCAAGGTCCAGCTAAAGACAATAAAGAAGCACTTGCTGGGAGGCAACCTAGACATGGGGCATCACTTCCTCTAAGCATTTTGCCCTATTCTTGATTTTATTTGTTTATATAAAGTTCACTGATACTAAGGTAAAGAGTCAATTGTATAAGTTCACAGGGCTACAGAAGGATTCTGCACACAAAACAGAGAAAAAGAGCTCACTGGCAAGAAAATGCCAGTAAAAGTCTGTTTTGGGCATTCAACGCCCAAAAGAAGCATCCACTGGGCGTTGAACGCCAGTAAGGATAGCCATCTGGGCGTTAAACGCCAGAAAGAAGCATCTTCTGGGCGTTTAACGCCAGATTTACAACGTCCTGGGCTTTCAGAAAAACGCCTAGTGACAAAGGAGTTCCTAGCGTTCAACGCCAGAAAGAAGCAACAGCTGGGCGTTGAACGCCCAGGAGAGGCAGCATTTGGGCGTTGAACGCCCAAAACATGCAGCGTTTGGGCGTTCAAACGCCAGGATGGTGGGGAGGAGGTGAATTCGTTTTTACTTCATATTTTTCATTCTAAATTTAATTTTCATGTTTCAATTCATGATTTCTTGCATAAACATGTTAAGAACCCTGATTTCTAAAATCCCTAATTTCTAAAAACCCTATTTTAAAAAAAAATATCAAATGTATCTTAATCCATAAGCACAAATCCTTTTTTTCAATCCAATTCAACTCTTTTTCAAAATTTTCAAAACAAATCTATCTCTTTTCATTCAAAAATCTTTTCAACTAATCAATATCTTTTTCAAATCTCCATACTATCTTTTTCAAAAATCCAAATCTATCTTTCTCAAATATCTTTCAGATCTCTTCAATTTTAAATTATATCTTTCTTATCATACTTAAAATTTTCTTAAAAATCATATCTTCTATCTTATCTTCCTCCCTATTTTCGAAAACCCACCCCCCTCTCCCTTTAAATATGCGTTCGGCCTCCCTCCCCTCCCATCCACCATTGCCCCTAGTTCTCCTTCTCTCCCTCTCCTTTCTTTTCTTTTTGCTTGAGGACAAGCAAACCTCTAAGTTTGGTGTGCTTATCCGTGATCACTAAGATCATGGCTCCTAAAGGAAAACAACCCACTCCAAGAGGCAAGAAAGAAAGCGTTCCAAAACCACTTTGGAATCAAGGGAAGTTCTTAACTAAAGAACATTCAGACCATTATTACAAAATAATGGGTCTAAGATCAGTGATCCCGGAAGTTAGATTCGATCTGAAAGAAGACGAATATCCGGAGATCCAGGAGCAAATTCGAATTAAGAACTGGGAGATCCTAGCTAATCCTAAAACGAAAGTGGAAAGGAATATGGTCCAGGAGTTCTATGCTAATATGTGGCATACAGACAGGCAAAGACTATCTGGATCTGCTATCTATGACTATCGGACCTTGGTCAGAGGAAAGATTGTTCATACCCACCCTGACAAGATCAGGAAGATCTTAAAGCTGCCTCAGCTGAAAGATGATCTAGACTCCTTCAATAGGAGAATGATGAGAACAGACAAGGGCCTGGATAAGATTCTAGAGGATATATGTATCCCTGGAGCCAGGTGGACCACCAGCACGAAGGGTGTCCCAATTCAACTCAAAAGAGAAGATCTCAAACCAGTCGCCAGAGGATGGCTGGACTTCATTGGGCATTCTCTGCTGCCCACTAGCAACCGTTCTAAAGTCACTATTAGAAGAGCAGTGATGATCCATTGCATCATGATGGGAAAAGAAGTGGAAGTTCATCAACTGATTTCAACTGAATTCTACAAAATTGCAAACAAAAATTCCAAAGATGCTAGGTTGGCTTATCTAAGCTTGATTTCTATGCTCTGCAAGGACGCTGGAGTAAGGATGGGAATAATTGAGTATATCTCAGTTGAGTGGCCAATCACCAAAGCATCAATGGAAAAACAACAAGCACAGGATGACCCCATCAAGAAGAGAACACAGGAAATTCTCCTAGAAATCCCTCAATCTGAATACTGGGAGTATCTTGAAACATCTATTACCAAGATGCAAGAAGCTATGGAACAAATACAGAAAGAACAGAAGGAACAAAGTAGCATTCTTTGTTATTTGCTTAAAGAACAGGAGGAGCAATGGCGTGATTTAAGGGAATTGAAGCGCCAGAAATTATCTCTTGAAGGACCAAGCACCCCACAGATTAGAGGAACATCCACTTCCCAGAACAAAGGTTGTTAAATTCCAATCTTAGCCTTAACTCTGTGATAACTGTTTTTATTAGTTCTACCTTAGGAGTCATATAGTAGTAATTAGTATCTATATTTTTGATTTTATCCCAAATTAAGCTATAATTTAATTTTATCATCATCATTAAACATGAATAAAATAGAAGAATTTCTTTAGAATAAGAGGCAATATTTTTTGAGTTTTTAATAAGATAAATTCTAATTATTTACATGTGGTGGCAATGCTTTCTGTCTCCTGAATAAATGCTTGAACAGTGCATATGTCTTTTAAATCTGATGTTTAAGACTGTTAAATATGTTGGCTCTTGAAAGAATGATGAACATGAGACATGTTATTGATAATCTGAAAAATCATAAAAATGATTCTTGAAGCAAGAAAAAGCAGCAAAGAACAAAGCTTGCAAAAAAAAAAAAAGAAGCAAGCAGAAAAAGCCAAAAGCCCTTAAAACCAAGAGGCAAGAGCAAAAAGCCAGTAACCCTTAAAACCAAAAGGCAAGGGTAGATAAAAAGGATCCCAAGGCTTTGAGCATCAGTGGATAGGAGGGCCTAAAGGAATAAAATCCTGGCCTAAGCAGCTAAACCAAGCTGTCCCTAACCATGTGCTTGTGGCGTGAAGGTGTCAAGTGAAAACTTGAGACTGAGCGGTTAAAGTCAAGGTCCAAAGCAAAAGAAGAGTGTGCTTAAGAACCCTGGACACCTCTAATTGGGGACTTTAGCAAAGCTGAGTCACAATCTGAAAAGGTTCACCCAATTATGTGTCTGTGGCATTTATGTATCCGGAGGTAATACTCGAAAACAAAGTGCTTAGGGCCACGGCCAAGACTCATAAAGTAGCTGTGTTCAATAATCAACATACTGAACTAGGAGAATCAATATCACTACCTGCATTCTGAGTTCCTATAGATGCCAATCACTCTGAGCTTCAATGGATAAAGTGAGATGCCAAAACTGTTCAGAAGTAAAAAGCTACTAGTCCCGCTCATCTAATTAGAATCTGAGATTCACTCAAAAACTCTGAGATATTATTGCTTCTTAAAATTATTTGTATTCTATTTTATTTATGTAGTTGCTTGAGGACAAGCAATAGTTTAAGTTTGGTGTTGTGATGAGCGGATATTTTATACGCTTTTTGGGGTTAATTTCATATAGTTTTTAGTGTGTTTTAGTTAGTTTTTAATTTATTTTCAGTAGTTTTTAGGCAAAATTCATATTTCTGGACTTTACTATGAGTTTGTATGTTTTTTTTGTGATTTCAGGTATTTTCTGGCTGAAATTGAGGGAGCTGAGCAAAAATTTGATTCAGGCTGAAAAAGGACTGCTGATGCTGTTAGATTCTGACCTCCCTGCACTCAAAGTGGATTTTCTGGAGCTACAGAACTCCAAATTGCACGCTTTTAATTGCATTGGAAAGTAGACATCCAGGGATTTCCAGCAACATATAATAGTTTATACTTTGCTCAAGGATAGACGACTTAAACTGGCGTTCAACGCCAGTTCCATGCTGCTGTCTGGCGTCCAGCGCCAAAAACAAGTTACAAGTTGGAGTTCAATGCCAGAAAAGGATCCAAAGCTGGCGTTGAACGCCCAAAACAGCCCTATGCACGTGATTAGCTTAAGTCTCAGCCCCAGCACACACCAAGTGGGCCCCAGAAGTGGATTTCTGCACCATCCATCTTAGTTTACTCATTTTCTGTAAACCTAGTTTACGAGTCTAGTATTTAAACAACTTTTAGAGACTTGTTTTGTACCTCATGACATTTTAGATCTGAACTTTGTACCTTTTGACGGCATGAGTCTCCAAACTCCATTGTTGGGGGTGAGGAGCTCTGCTGTGTTTCGATGAATTAATGCAAGTATTTTTGTTTTCCATTCAAACATGCGTGTTCCTATCTAAGATATCCATTCGAACTTCAATATGAATGTGATGAACGTGACAATCATCATCATTCCTCCACGAACGCGTGCCTGACAACCACTTACGTTCCACCATAGAATGAATGAATATCTCTTAGATCTCTTAATCAGAATCTTCGTGGTATAAGCTAGATTGATGGCAGCATTCAAGAGAATCCAGAAAGTCTAAACTTTGTATGTGGTATTCCGAGTAGGATTCAGGGATTGAATGACTGTGACGAGCTTCAAACTCGCGAGTGCTGGGCGTAGTGACAGATGCAAAAGGATAGTAAATCCTATTCCGGTACGACTGAGAACCTGCAGATGATTAGCCGTGCGGTGACAGCGCACCTGGACCCTTTTCACTGGAAGGATGGATGGTAGCCATTGACAACAGTGATCCCCCAACACACAGCTTGCCATAGGAGGACGTGCGTGCGTGAATCAGAAAACAGAAGTAAGCAGAATTTTAGAAGACAAAGCATCTCCAAAACTCTAACATACTCTCCATCAGTGCATACAAGTATAATTTGTGTTCTGCCCTTTTATTCCTTGCAATCAAATTTGATAAGTGAATTATTTTATTGTTTTCCTGACTAAGAGTTACAAGATAACCATAGATTGCTTCAAGCCAACAATCTCTGTGGGATCGACCCTTACTCACGTAAGGTATTACTTGGACGACCTAGTGCACTTGCTGGTTAGTGGTACGAGTTGTAAAAAGTGTGATTTACAATTCGTGCACCAGTAGTTTCATGCATTTCTTAGGCAATAAGTAAGTATTTGGATGAGAAATTCATGCTTGTCTTGATTCAATCAAACATTATTAATTTTGTACATTTTCATGAGATTTATGCCATAATTACGTGTGTGCTAAGAATGAGGCAAATTCTTGTGACTATAGCAAAGCTTTGATGTATTTGTTTGGTTGATGATAGGTGAAAAAGAAGCTAAGAAAAGGAAAGGCAAAGAGGCAACAAGAAGGCCATGAAAGGAGGCAAAGGAACGCAACGTTGGAGCCAAAGTTGGTGTTCCAACGTTGCTGGAAATGTCACTCCCCACAGCCTAAAGGGGTATACTTCTAGCAAGAATAACTTGAGCTACAGAGCTCCAAATGAGGTGATTCCAAAAGCATTGGAAAGTAGGAATCAAAAGCTTTCCAAGCATATACGGCACTACATGTTAGAAACTAAAATTTAGGGAGAAAACTGCCCCGAAAAGTGCATAAATGAACATGGTACCAACCTGTAGTAAGGCCAGCAGACATCTCCAAATGATGCGCTTCCAACGGCCTTGGAAAGTAGACATTCAGAGCTTTCTAAAAATATATAATAGTATGGGGTGGACAGCACGTTTGAGCTTCTGAATCTGGCAATGTTCCCAACGTTAGCATAAACTTTGCAGGTCCAAAGTAGCCTCCAACGTTGCACTCCAATGACAGCGACCGTGTCCCCTTCAAAGGGGCATAACTTGAGTTGCACATGTCCAATTGAGGTGCTTTCAGTTGCACTTGAAAGCCGACATTCCGAGCTTTCCAACCATATATAATAGTTTATAGTGGATATGAAATTTGCAACTATGACAAGAGGACAAAGTAACATCCCCAGGGCTTGATGTGCAACATTCAGTTTGGAACTTGAAAATTTGGCATCCACGCACACGCGTAGGTGACGCGCACGCGTGGATGTGCGAACGTTGGAGTCCAACGTTGCCTCAAATTTTAGCCTCCAACGTCCGCGATGCCAAGCCCAGAAGTTGGAGTTGAGAATTTTGAATCGACGCGTACGCGTGAATGAAAAAAAAGGCAATGCACGCGTAAGCGTGGAGTATGCGTACGCGCGAAAATGCCAATGCTGGAGGGAACGTTGGAGGTCCAACTCTAAACCCAACGTCCCCTGCTTGGTTTTAAAACTACAAAATGAAATCTCTGCATCCACGTGCACGCGTGAAGCACGTGCACGCGTGAAGCACGTGTACGCGTGGATGAGCATTTTTTACCCTTTTGCACGGATGCGCGAAGCACGCGTACGCGTGAATAGCAGAATGTTGGCCCTCCAACGTTAAGTCAAATATCAATGACAGCAAACCAAAAACTATTTTTCAAAGGACGTTTGGCTCAATGTTTGCCCTCAAACGTGATCACCAACGTTAAAGCCAATTCAATTCCAAATTGCACTTATATAGAATATGAAAGTTAGTTGCCAATGCCCATAACTAAGAATCTTTCCTCATTGCTTCAATCAAGGCCAAGGCCTACATCCAAATAGTTGATCCAATTGAAGATGAGAAGAGGGTTATAAATAGAAGAATTGTTGAAGATGGAGGGAGCTTTCGGGAGGCCCTGAGGGGGGCTCTAGGAGTTCAATTCCCTGATTTTCATTCCTGCACTTTTCTTTTAATTTCTTTTGTACTTTTTTTTATTTCTTTCAGCACTTTTCTTTTTCTGTAAAATTAAATTGATCTATGAACAACTAACCCAATTTCATTGGGTTAGGGAGCTCTATGTAAATTCAATGGATCAATACTAGTTTTCATTCTTCTTCTTCTTTCTTTTCTCTTGATTTTACTAGAAAGCTTTCTGTCTTCATCCAATTGGATAGTTATCTTGGGAAAGAAGCTATTCATAATTGGATCTCCTCAGAACCTTGGAAGAGGAATGAGGAGATCATGCTAGAATTGCTTTCTCACATTGGATTAGATTGGGGTTTGGATGAATATAGTGACATGTAATCCTACCAACACTTTGATTTATGAATTTGTGTGGTATAATCAGTGATCAAACTTCATATCTTCCCATGAGCACTTAAATCAAGGAATTGGGCAATTGTTCATGTTTAGAGAGATTGGTGAGCCAAGAAATTGGGAACCAATCACTTAAGATTGCAAAAGAGATCAATGAATGCATTGATTGCAGAAGAGATGAAAATGAATTTGATCTGGAGGATTATACATCTCCTGAACCCAATGACTCCGCATCTTTGATCTACCCATTCTATTTACTTTCTGCATCTTTAATTTCATGCTTAATCCCCACTCCCATTTAATTTCTTGAAATTTAAGATTCTGTCATTTAATTTTTTGCAATTTAATACCTGTTATTTAATTTCTTGCAATTTAAGTTTGCAGCCAACTTTACTTTCTGCAATCCCAATTAAATTGTAATTTCACTCAACTAGAATAATTCACCAATTATAATTGCTCGATCTACCAATCCCTGTGGAATTCGACCTCACTCTACAGTGAGTTTTACTTGACGACAATCCGGTGCACTTGCCGGTAGAAAAATTGTTGAGAGACAGTTTTTGCAAATCAGAGATGTTTATCTTTCCAGATTAAAATGTCTTACCAACTATTTTAACAATGAATGATTCATTCTATGGCAAACCATAAGTGTCTAAACCCTAATCTCTTAGTGATTTAGCCTCCTCTAACCTTCATCAACCGCCACTCTCGTGGTCACTTAACTCAGATTAGAGGGTGAAGTTCAAAAAACTAGTTTATACTATGAAGGACCTAATCACCCCAAATCAGCTGAATAGGTGTTGCTTATCCCCATCAGTTTGTGTAATTATCCATCTAAGAGTAGTGTTTTCAAGCTGTAGTTCAAGAAAGATAACTCTCTCGATAATCACAAGAACTCATGTAGAAAAGGGTCATACTCTTATTTTACCCACTTCATAAGATTAAGAATGAAAACAATCCTTAGAATTGAATCAAACATAAATTAAAATAGAAGAATATTATTTCTAATCCATATAAATAAAAAGAACTCCTAACCTTAACCAAGAGAGGTTTAGTTGTTCATACTTACAAAGTAAACACAATTCCCTAATAATGCTTGATGCCCGATTTCAGATGCCCCAGAAGGGGTGCATCTCATTCCTTATATACTAACCTAGTAATAAACTCTAGACCTAAAAAAAAGATATTGTTCATAAATAAATATTACAAAAGGAAATAAAATAAACTAAGGAGTGCTAAATCCAATTGGAGCCCCAAAGAGGGTGTGACTTCGGCCTGCTTTGGGCGTTTCACGCCAAAGGTGGGTGTACAACACCCTAGGAGGGCAACCCATGCGTGCCTGGGTCCCTTGCTGGCGCTAAATGCACAGCCCAAGGAGGTTATTACAGGCTTTTCTTTATTTTGCGCCAAACCCTGCCAAATTGCTCCGAAATTCACCTAAAATCATAAAAATACCAAAACAACTTAAAGTAGCATCCAAAGAGGATTTTTGCACTAAAATCAAGTAAAACTAAATAAAATCTAACTAAAAACAACTAGAAAATTCTATGAAAAAGGGTGTAAAATATTCACGTATCAATGAACACCATAGAGAAACCTTAAATTGAAAAAGTAAAGCTCAATGAAGAGAGGGTGAGAAAAATCATGGAACAACATGGATTTTGGAAACCAGGGACGAAGGAAGGAGAGCCAAGTAGCAACAACAAGAAAGATTGAAAGAAAGGTGGTGAAGTTCTTTTCTATGTTTTATGAATAAAAAAATGCATGTATGAAATATGATATGCTTTCTGTTTGCCTGTATATTTCCTTCCTGTTATTTAGATTGTCTTTATACTTGTTTTTCTTGTATGCTTTGTTATCTTTGATGATGTTGCATTACTTTACCTTTTTTGAAGTGTTATGTTTGTCCCTAATAAAATGAGTTTGAAGTAAATAAATGACTTGTTGTGAACGAAAAAAATTTGAGTCTAAGTTACAAGAAATAAATAAATCCTCTGAAAAGTGGTGGTAATCAAGTTGTGGATATGATTTGTAATAAGTGGTGAATTGTGAAGAATAAGGAGTGATATAACGATTCCTTGAAACATAGGCTTAGATTTAAAGTTGTGAGACTTTGAAAATAAAAAGATCATTGACTTTGAATTCAAAGAAAAAGAAGAGAAGTGTCAAAAATAGAGAAAAGGAAAGGACTAAATAACAAAGTTCTAGGCATCAATGACCAAAGATCTAGTTATGTGTCTGTGGTGTTTATGTTCAACGGGAAGCTTGGATAAGTAAATCCGAGGGGTGCTTCATCACCTAGTAACTTAAGTTAACTAAATCAGGATTATCGATTGAAAGTCCACTCAAGAGCTACCTTGTGACAAAATATTTAGCAATCCAAAGAGATTCTGGACTCCAATATCTAGAAGTGATTCTTAGTTATATGCCTGTGGTGTAAATGTGTTAAGGAAAGAGGCTTGAGCAAGTAGATCTTAAGGGGTATTTCAACACCTAATACCCTAAACCAACTAGTTTGGGAGTGTTGATTGAAAGCTTATCTTAAAAGCTGCCTTAAGACAGAGCACTTAGAATTGAATAAATTGAAAGATCCTTCCAAAAGAAAGAAAATATGAGAATGTGGGTCAAGGATTTTGCAATAGTAATAAAGTCTCACAATGTCAATCAAACTTAGGTTTAAGTGAACATTCTATCCTAGAAACTTCAAGGCTTAGAGTTCACCCACAAAGAACAATGAATCAGAATCATTATGATTGATAAGCCTGATGAGTCCATATTTGTTGGTGTATTTTGACTCAAATTGGATGGATTCTAGCACATGAACTCACACTTAAGCACCAAAATAGCATACTTTTGTGTTTGATCCCCAATTTGATCCTAAATGTGAAAACATGCAATTTTGTGCTTGAAATGAGCAATTTAATTCCATTCTTATTCCATTTGGTCCCATGACATATTTGTTGAGTGCTTTCAGGCCTTGAAGGCAAGAATGGATAGCCAAAAGTGGAAGAAAGCATGTACAAGGGAGAAAACATGAAGAAAACAAGGACAAGCACACACAGCAAGGTGTGCATGCACACAAGCAAGCGTGCGTACGCACAAGACCGATTCAGCCAAGTGTGCATGCACACAAGCAGCCTGCGTGCGCACAAGAGGAAATTTGCATGTGTGCGTGTGATAAACCACTATTTTATGGTTTATCTTGTGCTCAATTGAGTGGTTTCATCAAGTGTTTGCACAATTATTCATACAAATTGCATGGTTTTACAATTCCTTCCTAGCTTTGTTCTATGGATAAAAACTTGCTTCCTAAGCCTTTAATTTGTGTATTTTAATCTCTCTTTATACCATTCGATGCCGTGATATGTGTGTTTAGTGTTTTCAGGCTTTATAGGGCAGGAATGGCTTAGAGGATGGAGAGGAAGCTTGCAAAAATGGAAGGAGCAAAAGAAATAAAGGAGACAATCAGCAGGAGTGACGCGCACGCATGGCTCATGCGTGCGCGTGAATTAGGAGTTTGCACAATGACCCGTGCGCGTTCCTGACGCGTACGCGTGACAAGGAAATTCGCCAAACGTCGCGCACGCGTAACTGACGCGTACGCGTGACATACGCGATCTGCAAAAATTGCAGAAAACGCTGGGGCGATTTTGGGCCGAGTTTGGACCCAATTTCTGGCCCAGAAACACAGACTAGAGCTAGGGGACGAGCAGAGACTCAACACACACTCTCATTAGCGTAGTTTTAGTTTAGTTTTGGATCTTAGAGAAAAAACTACTCTTCCTCTAGGTTTCTTTTACATTCATAGATTTCTAGTTTTATGCTTTTGCTTTGGATATTGAGAAGAGTCATTACCTCCGTTGAAGTTGCTATTCTAGTTTTTTTCTTATTCCCTTACTCTTTCATATCCTTAATCATTGTTCAGAGTTACAATTGGATTGTTTTTAGAATTTATTAATGCAAGAAGTATTTTTCCATTTAAATTTTATTATTTGTTTAATTGCTTCCAATTGATTTTAATTATCATGTTCCCTTTTTACTTCTCTTATAAGACCACAAAGATGGTATTCATGTTAACAGAGTAGACTTCCAACTTGACTTGGGGGTTGATTAAAAGGAGACCCTTGAGTTGGAATGCTCAAGTGATTAGTTAAATTGGAAGTCATTGGCTAATTCTCTATTTACTAACGCTAGTCCTTCCCAAGGGAGAGGATTAGGATTTGCGAATAAGAGTTAGCTCAATCACTTGACTTTCCTTTATTTAGTAAGGGTTAACTAAGTGAAAATAACAACCTTTTGATACTACACTTGAGAAAATCCAACAAGGATAGAACTTCCAATTAATCATTCCCCCAGTCAAGGCTTTTTATTCCGAATACATAAATCTCTTTTAATTTACATTGCTTTAATTCACAATCCTTTATTTTCCTGCCTTTCAACTCTCAAAATTTCTTGAAAAACTCCTGATTAATAAAATAGCACTCTTTTGTCAACTTGTTGGGAGACGACCTGGGATTCATACACCCAGTATTTTTATTCTAATTTTGTGACACCCTTTCTAAATTGATAAGCAGATTTTTGCTCGTTAAGAACTGTACTCGCAACGTATTAATATATTGATTTCTTAATCGCTAATTTCCACCCGCATCAATTTTTGGCGCCGTTGTCGGGGAGTTGCAATAGTGTGCTAAATTATTAGTTGGTGTAAATATTTTTAATTTTATTTATTTGCATATTTTATTTTATTTTATTACCATGAGCTGTATGTTTCTTTCATTGAATGATGCGTTCACTACCTAATCTGAGCTTAGCCGCATTTGATCCTGAAATTGAAAGAACTCTTTCACGTATTAGGCGAGCTCGGCGTCGGTTAACCTCTGAGTGTGGTGAAGTGGTTGCTATCAATTTACCAGTCCCATATGAGGAAGAATCTGAACCGCCATCTGAGGAAGAAATAAGCTCGTTTACTACTGATTCTGTTGATTTACGTGCAAGTAACATGGCAGTGCCCAGGAGGATTACTCTCCAGGAAGCAGGGGCTCCAGACTTTACACTGCAACCGTATCAAGCACGTCATCCAAATCTGGCTGCAGATTTTGAACTAAAGACTGCGCTAATCAACTTGATACATAAGTTTCATGGCTTACCTGCTTAGGAGCCTATCAAGCACCTCAGGGATTTTTAGACAGCCTGTTCTACTGTTAGGCCTCATGGTGCAGATGAAACTTCTATTCTGCAAACCGCCTTCCCATTTTCTCTTGAGGGAAAGGCGAGGGAGTGGTACTACCCCCAGCCTGAAGCAGTTGTTACCAACTGGGATACGCTCAGAAGAGAATTCTTAGAAAAATACTTCCCAGCTGAAGTTACAGATAGACTGAGGAAAGAGATTTCCTGCATCATTCAAGACGAATCAGAGACTCTTTATGAGTATTGGGAGCGCTTCAAGAATCTTCTAGACGCATGCCGCCACCACATGATTGACAAGTTGGTGTTGATCAGTTACTTCACTCAAGGCATAAAGCCTCGGGATAAGACTACATTGGATGGTTCAAGTAATGGTTCTCTGAAAAAGTACAAGACCGCAGATGAAGCGTGGCAACTGATCAGTGACCTAGCTGAGTCCACTCGGAATCACAGGCACAGGAAAAACCAGCCCAAGGCTGTTGCAGAGGTTTCCTCTAGTAGTGAGACTACTGCTTTTACACAGGCTATATGTGAGATGACCAACCTACTGAAGTAGATGCAGCTGACTCAACAAAAACCTCAGCCTCCCCCTCCACAACAAAGTCAACAGTTGGCTCTTGATGAGCGGATAATTTATACGCTTTTTGGAATTTTTTTACATAGTTTTTAGTATGATTTAGTTAGTTTTTAAAGCTTGGCTGGCCATTGGCCATGTCTAGTGTTTTGGACCAGAGCTTTCACTGAAAGCTTGGCTGGCTAGTAAGCCATGTCTAATTCCTGGACCGGAGCTTTAGACTAACATTGCATGATTCCTGGAATTCTCATTAAAAATTTTGAAATCCTTATTTTCTTTTTCAAAATTAATTTTCAAAAAATACCAAAAAATTTACAAAATCATAAAAACCAAAAAAAAAGAAATTTTGATGCTTCTTGTTTTAGTCTTGTGTCAATTTTTAAGTTTGGTGTCAATTGCATGCTTTTATAATTTTCTTTAATTTTCGAAAATTCATCATATGTTCTTCATGATCTTCAAGTTGTTCTTGATGATCTCCTTTGTTTGATCTTTGCATTTTCATGTTTTGTGTCTTTTCTTTTTTTCTATATGCATTTTCAATTTGTTAGAATCTCAACATTAAAAATTTTTAAGTTTGGTGTCTTGCATGTTTTTCTTTTCTTAAAAATTTTCAAAAATAAGTTCTTGGTGTTCATCTTGACATTCAAAGTGTTCTTGGTGTTCATCTTGACATTCATAGTGTTCTTGCATGCATCATTTATTTTGATCCAAAATTTTCATGCATTGAGTCTTTTTGATGTTTTTCTCTCTCATCATTAAAATTCAAAAATCAAAAAAATATCTTTTCCTTATTTCACTCATAATTTTCGAAAATTTGATTTGATTTAGTCAAAAGTTTTAAAAATTTAGTTGTTTCTTATGAGTCAAGTCAAATTTTCAATTTAAAAACCTTATCTTTTTTAAATCTTTTGCAAAAATCAAATCTTTTTCATTTTTCTTTCATAATTTTCAAAAATTTCAAATTGATTTTCAAAATTCTTTTTCTTATTTCTATTTCATATTTTCGAAATCAATGCTAACAATTAATGTGATTGATTCAAAAATTTTAAGTTTGTTACTTGCCTAATAAGAAAGGTTCAATCTTTAAATTTTAAAATCATATCTTTTTGTTTCTTGTTAGTCAAGTAATCAACTTTAATTTTCAAAATCAAACCTTTTTAAATTTATTTTTCAAATCTTTTTCAAAATAAATTTCAATCACATCTTTTTCAAAATTAATTTCAAAATCTCTTCTAACTTCTTATCTTTTCAAACTTTGATTTTCAAATTTTTTTCAATTAATCTTATCTTTTTGTTTGATTCTTATCTTTTTCAAAACTACCTAACTACTTTTCTCTCTCTTATTTTCGAAAATCACCTTCCTCTTTTTCAAAATTCCTTTTTAATTAACTAATTGTTTTAAATTTTAATTTAATTTAATTTCATTTTTCTTTTTAAAATTTTCGAATTTTAACTTCAAATTTTAAATTAAAAACAAAAATATTTTTATTTTATTTTATTTAATTTTCGAATTCTTCCCTCTCTCATCTCCTTCCATTTATTTATTTATCTACTAACACCCCTTCTTTCACTCAAAAAATTCGAACCCACTCTTCTCCTCTGTGTTCAAATTCTTATCTTTTCCTTCTTCCATTCTTCTCTTCTTATACTCGTATAAGGAATCTCTATACTGTGACATAGAGGATTCCATATTTTCTTTTCTGTTCTCTTCTTTTTCATATGAGCAGGAACAGGGATAAAGACATTCTTGTTGAAGCTTATCCTGAACTTGAAAGGACTTTGAAGAGGAAGCTAAGGGAACCAAAGCACAACTTTCTGGAGAAAATCTGACAGAAATTTTCAAAAAAGAAGGAGACATGGCCGAACCCAACAACAATGCAAGGAAGATGCTTAGTGACTTTATTGCACCAAATTCCAACTTACATGGAAGAGGCATCTCAATCCCTGCCATTGAAGCAAACAATTTTGAGCTAAAGCCTCAATTAGTTTCTCTGATGCAACAGAATTGCAAGTTTCATGGACTTCCATCAGAATATCCTTTTCAGTTCTTAACTGAATTCTTGCAGATCTAAGATACTGTTAAGACCAATGGGGTTGATTCCGAGGTCTACAGGCTTATGTTTTTCCCGTTTGCTGTAAGAGACAGAGCTAGAATATGGTTGGACTCTCAACCTAAAGATAGCTTGAAC
Organism: Arachis hypogaea; assembly: GCF_003086295.3. NCBI lineage: Eukaryota > Viridiplantae > Streptophyta > Magnoliopsida > Fabales > Fabaceae > Arachis > Arachis hypogaea. The sequence goes on from NC_092055.1 coordinate 67,030,249, forward strand.
TCTTGGGATAAGCTGGTCATGGCTTTCTTAGCCAAGTTCTTTCCACCTTAAAAGCTTAGCAAGCATAGAGTGGATGCTCAAACCTTCAAACAGAAAGAAGGTGAATCCCTCTATGAAGCTTGGGAGAGATACAAGCAACTGACCAAAAAGTGTCCTTCTGACATGCTTTCAGAATGGACCATCCTGGATATATTCTATGATGGTCTGTCTGAATTATCAAAGATGTCATTGGACCATTCTGCAGGTGGATCTATTCACCTAAAGAAAATGCCTGCAGAAGCTCAGGAACTCATTGACATGGTTGCAAATAACCAGTTCATGTACACTTCCGAAAGGAATCCTGTGAGTAATGGGACACCTCAGAGGAAGGAAGTTCTTGAAATTGATGCTCTGAATGCCATATTAGCTCAGAACAAAATATTGACTCAGCAAGTCAATATGATTTCTCAGAGTCTGAATGGATTGTAAGCTGCATCCAACAATACTAAAGAGGAATCTTCTGAAGAAAAAGCTTATGATTCTAAGAACCCTGCAATAGCAGAGGTGAATTACATGGGTGAACCCTATGAAAACACCTATAATCCCTCATGGAGAAATCATCCAAATTTCTCATGGAAGGATCAACAAAAGCCTCAACAAGGCTTTAATAATGGTGGAAGAAACAGGTTTAGCAATAGCAAGCCTTTTCCATCATCCACTCAGCAAAAGACAGAGAATTCTGAGTAGAATCCATCTAGCTTAGCAAATATAGTCTCTAATCTATCTAAGGCCACTCTAAGTTTCATGAATGAAACAAGGTCCTCCATCAGAAATATGGAGGCACAAGTGGGCCAGCTGAGTAAAAGAATCACTGAAACTCCTTCTAGTACTCTCCCAAGCAATACAGAAGAGAATCCAAAAAGAGAGTGCAAGGCCATAACCTTACTTAGTGTGGCCGAACCCAAAGAGGAGGAGGGGGACGTAAATCATAGTGAGGAAGACCTCCTGGGACGTTCACTGACCAATAAGGGGTTCCTCAATGAGGACCTGAAGGAATCTGAGGCTTGGTATGCGAAATCGTGATCGTTCATTCCTTGGTAACGGAGCTAAAAATGTAATACGCACGTTCATAATTTTAGTTCTTTGTCACAACTTTGCACAACTAACGAGCAAGTGCACTGGGTCATCCAAGTAATAAACCTTACGTGAGTAAGGGTCAATCCCACGGAGATTGTCGGCTTGAAGTAAGCTATGCTCATCTTGCAAAACTCAGTCAAGCAGATTCAAATGGTTATGGTGAATTGATAATTAAAATATAATGAAAATATAAATAGGATAGAGATACTTATGTAATTCATTGGTGAGAATTTCAGATAAGCGTATAGAGATGCTTTTGTTCCTCCTGAATCTCTGCTTTCCTGCTGTCTTCATCCAATCATTCCTACTCCTTTCCATGGCAAGCTTTATGTAGGGCATCACCGTTGTCAATGGCTACATCCCATCCTCTCAGTGAAAATGGTCCAAAATGTGCTATCACCGCACGGCTAATCATCTGTCGGTTCTCGATCATACTGGAATAGGAGTCAGTAATCCTTTTGCGTCTGTCACTACGCCCAGCACTCACGAGTTTAAAGCTCATCACAGCCATCCCTTCCCAGATCCTACTCGGAATACCACAGACAAGGTTTAGACTTTCCGGATCTCAAGAATGGCCACCAATAATTCTAGCCTATACCACGAAGTCTCTGATCTCATGATCAGGAGGCTAAGAGATACACATTCAAGCTTGTTTGCATGTAGAACGGGAGTGGTTGTCAGGCACGCGTTCATAAGTGAGAATGGTGATGAGCGTCACATAATCATCACATTCATCATGTTCTTGTGTGCGAATGAATATCTTAGAGAAGAAATAGGCTTGAGTTGAATAGAAAAATAATAGTACTTCGCATTAATTCATGAGGAATAGTAGAGCTCCACACCTTAATCTATGGTGTGTAGAAACTCTACCATTGAAAATACATAAGAACAAGGTCCAGGGATGGCCAAATGGCCATACCCGCTGAAGGTCTAAGATAGCATAAGACTAATCAAAGATTCTAAATACAATAGTAAAAAGTTCTAATTATACTAAACTAGTTACTAGGGTTTACAGAAATGAGTAAATGATGCAGAAATCTACTTCCGGGCCCACTTGGTGTGTGCTTGGGCTGAGCATTAAAGATTTCACGTGTAGAGGTCTTCCTTGGAGTTAAACGCCAGTTTGTAACCTATTTCTGGCGTTTAACTCTGCTTTGCAACCTGTTTCTTGCTTTTAACTCCAGAATAGGGCAGAAAGCTGGCAATGAATGCCAGTTTACGTCATCTAAAATTAGGCAAAGTATGGACTATTATATATTGCTGGAAAGCCCTGGATGTCTACTTTCCAAAGCAATTGAGAGCGTGCCAGTTGGACTCTTGTAGCTTCAGAAAATCTACTTTGAGTGCAGGGAGGTCAGAATCCAACAGCATCTGCAGTCCTTCTTCAGCCTCTGAATCTGATTTTTGCTCAAGTCCCTCAATTTCAGCCAGAAATTACTTGAAATCACAGAAAAACACACAAACTCATAGTAAAGTCCAGAAATGTGATTTTTATTTAAAAACTAATAAAAATAAACTAAAAACTAACTAAGTCATACTAAAAACTATGTAAAAACAATGCCAAAAAGCGTATAAATTATCCGCTCATCACAACACCAAACTTAAATTGTTGCTTGTCCCCAAGCAACTGAAAGTAAAATAGGATAAAAAGAAGAGAATATACTATAAATCCCAAAATATCAATGAAACTTAGCTCCAATCAGATGAGTGGGACTAGTAACTTTTTGCCTCTGAACAGTTTTAGCATCTCACTTTATCCCTTGAAGTTCAGAATGATTGGCATCTATAGGAACTCAGAATTCAGATAGTGTTATTGATTCTCCTAGTTCAGTATGTTGATTCTTGAACACAGCTACTTTATGAGTCTTGGCCGTGGCCCTAAGCACTTTGTTTTCCAGTATTACCACCGGATACATAATTGCCACAGACACATAACTGGGTGAACCTTTTCAGATTGTGACTCAGCTTTGCTAAAGTCTCCAATTAGAGGTGTCCAGGGTTCTTAAGCACACTCTTTTTTTGCTTTGGACCTCGACTTTAACCGCTCAGTCTCAAGTTTTCACTTGACACCTTCACGCCACAAGCACATGGTTAGGGACAGTTTGGTTTAGTCGCTTAGGCCAGGATTTTATTCCTTTATGCCCTCCTATCCATTAATGCTCAAAGCCTTGGATCCTTTTTACCCTTGCCTTTTGGTTTAAAGGGTTACTGGCTTTTTGCTCTTGCCTTTTGGTTTAAAGAGCTTTTGGCTTTTTCTGCTTGCTTTTTCTAATGATTTTTTCCTTTTTTTTTTCGCATTTTTCTTTTTTTTTTTTTCTGCAAGCTTTTGTATTTACTGCTTTTTCTTGCTTCAATAATCAATTTTATGATTTTTCAAATTATCAAATAAAATTTCTCCTTTTTCATCATTCTTTCAAGAGCCAACAATTTTAACATTCATAAACAACAATTTCAAAAGACATATGCACTGTTCAAGCATTCATTCAGAAAACAAAAAGTATTATCACCACATCAAAATAATTAAACTAATTTCAAGGATGAATTCTAAATCATGTACTTCTTGTTATTTTGTTTTTAGAACAGTTTTTATTTAAAAGAGGTCATGGATTCATAGGACATTCATAGCTTTAAGACATAGACACTTAAACACTAATGATCATATAGTAAAGACACAAACATAAATAAAACATAAGGCTCAAAAACCGAAAAAATAGGAAAATAAGAACAAGGAGATTAAGGAACGAGTCCACCTTAGTGAGGGTGGCGTCTTCCTCTTCTTGAAGAACCAATGGTGCTTTTGAGCTCCTCTATGTCTCTCCTTGTCTTTGTTGCTCCTCCCTCATAGCTCTTTGATCTTCTCTAATCTCATGGAGGATGATGGAATGCTCTTGGTGCTCCATCCTTAGTTGTCCCATGTTGGAACTTAATTCTCCTAGGGAAGTATTGATTTGCTCCCAATAGTTTTTTGGAGGGAAGTGCATCCCTTGAGGCATCTCAGGGATTTCATGGTGAGGAATTTCCTCATGCTCTTGTTGAGGTCCATGATCTCTTGTTTGCTCCATCCATTTCTTAGTGATGGGCTTGTCCTCATCAATGAGGATATCTCCCTCTATGTCAATTCCAGCCGAATTGCAGAGGTGGCAAATGAGGTGAGGAAAGGCTAACCTTGCCAAAATGGATGACTTGTCAGCCACCTTGTAGAGTTCTTGAGGTATAATCTCATGAACTTCCACTTCCTCCCCAATCATGATACTATGGATCATGATGGCCCGGTCTACAGTAACTTCAGACCGGTTGCTAGTAGGAATAATTGAGCGTTGGATGAACTCCAACCATCCTCTAGCTACAGGCTTAAGGTCCGGTATTCTCAATTGAACCAGCTTGCCTCTTGAGTCAACTTTCCATTGAGCTCCTTCTACACATATGTCCATGAGGACTTGGTCCAACCTTTGATCAAAGTTGACCCTTCTAGTGTAGGGACGTGCGTTTTCTTGCATCATTGGCAAGTTGAACGCCAACCTTACATTTTTCGGACTGAAATCTAAGTATTTCCCCCGTACCATGGTAAGCCAATTCTTTGGGTTTGGGTTCACACTTTGATCATGGTTCCTAGTAATCCATGCGTTTGCATAGAACTCTTGAACCATTAAGATCCCGACTTGTTGAATAGGATTAGAGAGAACTTCCCATCCTCTTCTTCTAATCTCTTGTCGAATCTCCGGATATTTGCTCTTTTTGAGCTTAAAAGGGACCTCAGGGATCACCTTTTTCTTGACCACAACTTCATAGAAGTAGTCTTGATGGACCTTAGAGATGAATCTCTCCATCTCCCATGACTCAAAGGTGGAAGCAATTGCCTTCCCTTTCCTCTTTCTTGAGGTTTCTCTGGCCTTAGGTGCCATTAATGGTTATGGAAAAACAAAAATCGATGCTTTTACCACACCAAACTTAAAAGGTTTGCTCGTCCTCGAGCAAAAGAAGAGAAGAGAAAGTAGAAGAAGAAAAAAATAGATGAGATGGAGAGGTGGGAGTGGTTCGGCCAAAGGAGGTTTTAGGTGGTTATGATGTGTGAAAAGGAAGGAGTGATGATTTGAATTTAAGTGGGTGGGTGTAGGTGGGTTGTATGATGGTTTTGGAGTAGTAATGGAGGTGAGTGGGAAGAGTGATTGAGGTGATTGGTGAAGGGTATTTGGGGAAGAGGGTTATGAAAAGGTGTCAAGAGGAGAGAAGAAGAGGTGGGGTAGTTGGGATCCTGTGGGGTCCACAGATCCAGTGGGTCAAGGACTTAACATCCCTGCTCCAATTAAGCGTGTAAAATGCCCTTAGCATGCATGTCTGGCGTTAAACGCCAGCTTGCTACTTGTTTTTGGCGTTAAACGCCCAAATGTAGCCTGTTTCTGGCGTTTAATTCCAGGTTGATGCTTGTTTCTGGCGTTAAACGCCAGCTTGGTGCTTGTTTCTGGCGTTAAACGCCAGACAGATGCTTGCTTCTGGCGTTTAAACGCCAGAATGCTCTTCCTCGAGGGTGTGCTATTTTTAATACTGTTTTTCATTTTGTTTTTAATTTTTCAGTATTTTTTGTGACTTCACATGATCATCAACCTAATAAAACACGAAATAACAATAAAAATAAAATAGGCATAATTAAATAACATTGGGTTGCCTCCCAACAAGTGCTTCTTTAATGTCAATAGCTTGATGGTGAGCTCTCATGGAGCCTCACAGATAATCAGAGCAAGGTTGGGACCTCCCAACACCAAACTTAGAGTTTGAATGTGGGGGTACAACACCAAACTTAGAGTTTGGTTGTGGCCTCCCAACACCAAACTTAGAGTTTGACTGTGGGGGCTTTGGTTGACTCTGCAGTGAAAGAATCTTTTCATGCTTCCTCTCCATGGTTACAGAAGGAGAACCTTGAGTCTTAAACACAAGGTAGTCCTCATTCAGTTGAAGGACCAACTCTCCTCTGTTCACATCAATTACAGCTTTTGCTGTGGCTAGGAAGGGTCTTCCAAAGATGATGGATTCATCCTCATCCTACCCAGTGTCTAGGATTATGAAATCAGCAGGGATGTAAAGGCCTTCAACCTTTACTAACACGTCCTCTACTTGTCCTTAAGCCTGTTTTCTTGAGTTGTCTTACCCTGTTTTCTTTATGGACAAGTAGAGGACGTGTTAATAAAGGTTGAAGGCCTTTACATCCCTGCTGATTTCATAATCCTATACACTGGGAAGGATGAGGATGAATCCATCATCCTTGGAAGACCCTTCCTAGCCACAGCAAAAGTTGTGATTGATGTGGACAGAGGAGAGTTGGTCCTTCAACTGAATGAGGACTACCTTGTGTTTAAGACTCAAGGTTCTCCTTCTGTAACCATGGAGAGGAAGCATGAAAAGCTTCTCTCACTGTAGAGTCAACCAAAGCCCCACAGTCAAACTCTAAGTTTGGTGTTGGGAGGCCAGAACCAAACTCTAAGTTTGGTGTTGAACCCCCACATTCAAACTCTAAGTTTGGTGTTGGGAGGTCCCAACCTTGCTCTGATTATCTGTGAGGCTCCGTGAGAGCTCACTGTCAAGCTATTGACATTAAAAAAGCGCTTGTTGGGAGGCAACTCAATGTTATTTAATTATATTTATTTTATTTTTATTGTTATTTCATGTTTTATTAGGTTGATGATCATGTGAAGTCATAAAAACTACTGAAAAATCAAAAAAACAGAATGAAAAACAGCATTCAAAATAGCACACCCTGGAGGAAGAACATTCTGGTATTTAAACGCCAGAAACAAGCATCTGTCTGGAATTTAACACCAGAAACAAGCACCAAGCTGGCGTTTAACGCCATAAACAAGCATCAACCTGGCGTTAAACTCCAAAAACAGGCTATATTTGGGCGTTTAACGCCAAAAACAAGCAGCAGTCTGGCGTTAAATGCCAGTATTGCATACAAAGGGCGTTTTGCACGCCTAATTGGAGCAGGGATGCTAAGTCCTTAACCCCTCAGGATCTGTGGACTCCACAGGATCCCCACCTACCCCACTGATACGCAAAAATTAGAATTTTACGTTTAAACCAGCAAGTATATCGGGTCGTATCAAGTAGTAAAACTCACTTAGAGTGAGGTCGATTCCACGGAGATTGGTAGATTAAGCAACTTTAGTTGATTGGTAGTTTAGTTGAGCAAACATGGTTTTGATCTCATGAGATTTTAACAATTGAAAGTAATTACAAACATTAAATGACAAGGAATTTAAACAATTGTAATTAAGAAGGAGAATAAAAATAATTGACGAAAACTTAGATTGCAAGAAACTTAAATGACATTAAAGATAAATTGCAAGGAAGTAAAGTGTATGGATATAAAGTGCAGAAATTAAATTGCAAGTAAATTTAGAGCAGAATGTAAATGGCAGAATAATAAATTGCAGGAATGTAGAAGGGAATTGGGTAGTGGGTATTTAAGATAGCTAAAGAACAAAAGAAATGAGAATTAATGATGGGAGAGATCATTAGGGATCAGAGATGCAAATTCTCATGAATTGATGTTGATCAATTCCTTCTCAATCATGAGTATAGATCCATGGCAGATTATAGGTAATTGAATTCTAATCTCTTGATAACTCAATTTCTCATCAACACAATCAATTGCCACTCTCGTGATCTAATTGTTCATGAGAAGAGATGAAGCTCATTAACTAATCCTTCAAGCCACACAATTCCCAGGATCTCAACCAAGGGTGGTTACATCTCACATACCAACCCAAAGTGTATTAATCAAGGAAATTATGAAAGGATGAACTCTAAACTGAATTAGGTAACTCCTTTCTCAAGTTCATCACTCAATTCATATAGATTCAACCCCTCTCTCGATAGTGATTGAATCTTTGAAGAACAAGAGTTTCCCCTTGGATGAACCACTTGAATTGAGAAGGAAAAGAAGAGTTATCAACTCATTCAAAAAAACACAGAGCTCCTCCCCCTAATGAAAATGGGGTTTAGTGAATCATAGCTCAAATTTCAACCACAATTGCAAAGATGAAAATTACACTAAGTATAGAGAAGAATGAAGAAGAAGAAGAAAAAGTTCTAAAACTGAAATTTAAAGTTGCAAGAAAACAAAATAGAAGACCGGTGAGAGAAAGTAAACATTGCTAGTGTAATAGTGTCTCAATGTAAAAGTCTAAAAACCAAAAAAGTCCCCCAAAAGTACAAAACTCTTCTCTATTTATACTACTCCTAAAACTCCTTCAGAGATCTTTAATTGGGCTAGCAATGTGGGTTTTTTCTTTGTTGAATTCTTGGCTCAATGGAAGAAGTCAATGGAAGAAGTGTTGCTAAACAGAGAAGGAAGAGCTCATTCATGATGCTCTGGCTCAATGGGGGCGTTACTGGCAAACACGCCAGTGTAAAGGCACGTTGGCAACATGCTCATGAGTTTTCTGGGCTGGGAGCTTTGTGCTGGGCGTTGTTAGCCCAAGTTGTTGCTAACAACTTGGCTTTTCTTCTTCTTGGCTCCACTTTTCATGCCTAATGTTGCCTAGAATTCGAGTTTCAATCCTCTGCTTCAATATGAAATATCAAACATCATTGGAAAGCTCAAAATGTCTTCTTTCTAATGCACTTGGGATCATCTCAATTGGATTTTCCTATCTTAAGTTATGCTTCCTTAAAGAAGGTAAGGTCAGGCTTCCAAGTTTGTTGGAGTTGTTGCTGAACACGCACCCTTTCTTCCAAGTTGGCAACGTGCCAAACCTCCCAGGGCTGAGACATGGAGCTGGCATTGTTGATGAACACGCCCCTTGTTGGCACGTTGGCAACATGCTCGATGCTTCCCTCCAGGGCTGCCTTCTAGTCTTCCACTTTGTTTGCTACGTTGCCTTGGAACACGCCTATAGAACTTGGCGTTGGCAACGAGCTTGAGTGAGGGGATTGCTCTCCAAGATTGCTTGCTACGTTGTCACAAAACACGCCTATAGAACTTGGCGTTGGCAACGTGCATTCTTCTTCCCCTGGGCCAAAACTTTTTGCTCTTGGCGTTGTTGGTGGACACGCTAGTAATTCTAGAGTTGGCAACACCCAAGTTCACTTCCTTGGCCCAACATCCTTGCTTGCTGCGTTTCCCTTAAACACGCCTATAGAAACTAGCGTTGGCAACATGCATGAGTGAAGGTCCATGGCTGCTGGCATTATCCTCAAACACGCCATTTTATCCTGGAGTTGACAACATGCTCGAGCCTTCCTCATGGCTCCATGCTTGCTGCTTGGCGTTGTCATGGAACACGCCTATGCATCCCAACGTTGTCAACGTGCTTGAGTGGAAGAGTCATCATCCAAGTTGCCTTGAGTTGTTGCCAAACACGCCAATGCACTCCAAGGTTGGCAACGTGCTTGAGCTTTTGTCCTCCTTGCCAAGGCTTTGCTTCCTCGCGTTGTCATTGGACACGCTAAAGTGTCCTGGAGTTGGCAACTTGCTTGAGTGGGTGATCCTTGCTTGTTTGCTTCCTGGCACGTTTTCATCAAAAACGCATGTGCACCCAACGTTGGCAACGTGCTTGATGTCTTGAGATTGCCCTCCAGGGTTGCCTTCTAGCTTGGCGTTGCCTTGGAACACGTCCATGCTCTCCCAAGCCAACAACGTGCTCGAGCCTTCCTTATGGCACCAAGCTTTGCTTGCTACGTTGCCTTGGAACACGCCTATAGTAGCTGGTGTTGGCAACATAGCAATCTTCATTTCCTAGCCAATCCTTGCTCAGTTTGCTTCTTGGCGTTGTTGCCAAGCACTCCAATGTAGCTCCAAGTTAGCAACGTGCATAGTGCTCACAGGAGACCACTTTCTTGCAAGGTTGTTTGTGCTCTTCCTGAAGTAACGCTTCAATGGCGTTGCCAACTTGAATTCTAAGTTAGCAACGTGCACATTTCTCTTCTTGAAGGAGTTGTTAGCCACTTGCTTGCTTCATTCTTGCTTCAATGCCTTCTTGTTTCATCACCTATCATTAACAAGGGAAATTGCTTCAAAGTCTCACCAATCCATGCAATCAATTTCATGAGATTCATTCATGCTCATTCATTTATGCATTTCTTGAATCATTTGCATGAATTTGGCTACAATTAACCTGGTCCTTGGTATTTTTATGCATGGAAATGAAACTCATAAAAATTCTTGTTTATTTCGAAGATAATGAGTGAAACTAAGCTAAAACTAACTAAACTGACTAGCTAATATAGCAAATATGCGAATGCATCACAACACCAAACTTAAAATATTGCTTGTCCTCAAGCAAGGGATAAAATAATTTGACAAAAGAATTTATGATGCAAGAATTGAATGTCTTAATAGAGAAGAATTCTTCCATGGAATATGTCATCCTTATTTGTGTAGTCATCTGTTTAGTGCAAATGATCAAGACTAATCCAAATTCTTAGTTAAAATGCTTGCTTCAATACTAGGTTGGTTAATTTCACTAGACTCTTTTTCTATACCTTAGCACATAATCCTTAAACTATTCTTTTCTCTACTTCTCTTTTCTCCCCCTTTTTTCAAATTTCCTTTGTTTCAATTGAGCTAAAAATCTTGTCTTAAGGCGGCTCTTTAGCATAAGCTTTCAATCAACAATCCCAAACCAGTTGGTTTAAGTTGTTAAGTGTTGAAACACTCTTAAAGATTTACTAACTCAAGCCTCTCTCCTTAACACATTCAATCACAGGCATATAACATTGGAATTTTATTTGAATAGTGGTGTCCAGCACCTCTTTGGGTTGCTAAATGTTCTGTTATAGAGCTACTCTTGAATGTGAGTTTTCAATCGATAATCCCGAGTTAGTTAACTCAAGTTACCGGGTGATGAAGCACCCCTCGGATTTACTAGCCCAAGTATGTCTCCTAACATCAATCACCACAGACACATATCCAAATTTTGTCATTGATGCCTAGCCTTTCATTCTTTGTTCTTTGTTTTCTTTATTTCTCTTTTTCTGCTCTTCAAAATTATTGTGTATTACTCCATTGTCAAGGATCTTTGTGCTTCTAACTTCTTGAGTCTTATATCCCTTAACCAACTAGTTTTGTGTAAGCAAGCATCTTAACTCCTTTTAATTTCTTGAGCCTTGATTCGTTCACAATGAAAGCATATATGTACTAACACTTTTTATCAGACAACCTTGTTCTCCGAAGCTAAATTTCTCTCTGTTTTTGTTCAAACTACATCTTTTATTCCATTGGCAAGTAAAAGTACTTAAGACAAGCAAACATTCCAAGCATGTGAGTGATAGATGGAATAAGCAACATAAATGAAAATGCATAAAAGAAAACAACCTAGAAGGTATACCATGTTTCAGACATACATCTTCTTTATTTAGTAAAGCACTAAAAAAAGAACTTCACCACCTTTAGTCTTTATGTCCCTTTCCTTTGCCCTTTGGATCTTCTTTCTTCTTCTTTCTTACTTCTCCTTGTTGTTTTGTTGTTGAGTCCTCCTCTTCTCTTTTCCATATTCCTGAGCTTATCATCCTCTCCTTTAGCCTCTCAGCATTAAATTTCACCCATGCAATTTCCTGCTCTTCTAGTATCTTGTGTGCTTCATTAAATTTTTTGATTTGTGGGTTGAGTACTAGGAGTGTTCCACAAAGGTAGCAGAGTTTTTCTTGGGTGCATATATCATAATCAATTCTGTCTCTATGTCTGGCCTCCTTGAACATTCTGCTTTCATTGAATTCTCTGTGAAATGTGTCTTGTCTAGCATCCATCCTATGGAAGAGCTCCCTTTGCTGAGCTCGCTCTTTCCTTAGTTGAGCTTGTTCTTGTATTACCTTCTCCATGGATCTTCCATATTCAGCAGCTGAGTTGTTGATGACTTCACACATCTTGTCATATTGTTCTTGTTATAGTTCCATCATGTGTGTTTGATATTCACTTTGCTGACCCATCCATTGAACTTGAACTTCTCTTTGCTGATTCATTACTTGCCAAAGGTCCCTTTGTTGCTGAGCTTGTTCCTCTTGGCTTCTTTGAATTTGTGAATATTGCCCAGAGATTCCTTCAAAAGCGGCTTGGAGTTGATTCATGTTCAAAGTACTTAGTTCTTCTATTTCTTGGTGCTCTTCCTCTTGTCTTGCTTCTTTCCTTTTCTTTCTTCTTGCTAGAGGTTGCCTCTCCAATTGGGTCGTGGTGACAAATTCCAATCTTTCCTTGGTGAGAGGCTTTCCAATGGACACCACGTCAGTTTCTTTAAATTTTTCGAGAGGCACTCTAGCTTCTTCACATAAGCGTAGAATAGTACTAGGATATCCTAGCCAACTGTCTTGTTTGACCTTTTCAGCTATGTCAATGATGTTATTTGCTATAACTTCTCCCACATTAATCTCCCCTCCTTTCATTATGCAGTGGATCATTATCGCTCTGTTCACTGTTACCTCGGAGTTGTTTGAAGTAGGAATTAGTGATCTCCTCACTATGTCATGCCATCCCTTTGCTTGAGGTGTGAGATCACCTCTTCTAAGTTTGAGTGGCAGCCCATGTGAATCCAACACCCAGTCCGTGCCTACTTTACACAAGTCACTTAGCACATCCTCACATCTTGCTTCACGCTCAACCCTTTCCTTATAGCTAGTTTGTTTGAACTGTTTTGGCTTGATCTTTAGTACCCTGTTGATGGTGTTTGGACTAAAGTCAACAGTCACCCCTCTTACATAGCTCTTGTATGGCTCTTCATCATCAAATTCTCTTATCACATTGGTGTAAAATTCATGGATGAGAACCATGCTCACTTCTTGAGGTTGATTACAGAGAAGCTCCCATCCCCTTTTTCCAATTATTTTTTGTATCTCAGAGTACTCCTCCTTTCTTAGCTTGAAAGGTAACTCCGGGATAACATCTTTGCCTGTCATCCAACTAAAGACGCATTCATTGCGTTTGGATTTGAATCTTCTTCGATCAAAGGTGTTTTGTTCTTCTTCTTCTACGGGTTGCTTGTCCTTTCCCTTCCTAGCTCTTGATGATGAGGCCATTGAAATTTAATTGCAAGGGAAAGGGTCAAATCTTCCAACACCAAACTTAGAAGAATGCTTGTCCTCAAGCATAAAGAAAATGTTTATGAAGGGAGTCTAGATAGATATGGTGACAAGGTGAGGAATACAAGCTTGAAAGTGATTGTGAGAGGGAATGAAGAAGGGGAGTGGTTCGGGTAGGCTAGGGAAAATGGTGCATCCTAAATTTTGCTGAGCAATTCTTAGGATCAAGGCCAAAATCTGTGAAGCAAGGATGCTTAAAGGGTTGAGTGCGATTTCGACTGAGGTGAATTGATGAAATATGGTGATGGAGAGTGGTATATATATAAGTGAGGACAAAGTGAGGTTTGATGATTGTGGTTGGAGTGGTTAAAGTAATATTTATGATGGGAGAATGGTCTTGATGGTTCGGTCAAGGCATGGGAAACATGAATCTTTTTTGCCTAATGCATGCTAAGGTGTTTTCCTCAATGCACACAATCCAAGGTATATGTGGATGTACAAAACCCAAGGCACATGTGACTTCTCCTTTCTTGTGTGTGTGTCCATGATCCTTCCTTCAAGATTCTCCCATCACTTCTTTCTTTCACTTCTCTGCAGCAACAATACAAAGGCTTTAGAATTTCTTGTAATGCTTGGACTCATACTAAAGAAATTCAACAAGATCATAAAAAAATATTTAAATATATATATATATATATATATATATATATATATATTTTATATATCTAATTGTTGCTTTCGTATTACTAAAAGAAATAACTACACTGTTGCTCCATGATCTAGCATTTTCGTGTATGTATGGACACCAAACTTAGTTTGTGACTAAGTGTTGTAAAAAAAAACTTTTACAATTGCTTCAAGATTGACCACACCAAACTTAGTGCCTTGCATACACTATGTGCTAGTTCAATCTTTATTCTCTTAGATGTATATGATGCAACCTCTCATTATTGATCACTAAAGCATGAAAATAAAAGACTCATGTGCATGGGTTGCCTCCCATGAAGCGCTTGTTTATTGTCCTTAGCTTGACATTGCAGCTCCCTTGCTTATGTTAACAAGTGCACACTTTCTTCCTTTCTCCAGTGGCCACCAAGATAGAGCTTTACCCTATGACCATTGACTGTGAATGTCTCCTTTGATGCTTCATCAAGTAATTCCACATAGCCATGAGGGGAAACTCTTGCAATGGTGTATGGACCAGTCCATTTGGATTTAAGCTTTCCAGGAAAAATCTTTAGCCTAGAGTTGAATAGCAGCACTTTTTGGCCTGGTTCAAATGTCCTTGGAGTGATCTTCTTGTCATGCCACCTCTTTGCTCTTTCCTTGTATATTCTGGCATTCTCATATGCTTCAAGTCTGAATTCTTCTAACTCATTGAGTTGCAACAGTCTCTTCTCTCCTGCTGCTTGGGCATCAAGATTTAGAAGTTTTGTGGCCAAAAAAGCTTTGAGTTCTAGCTCTACAGGTAAATGGCATACTTTCCCATATACCAGCTGAAATGGAGATCTTCCTATGGGGTTTTGAATGCTGTCCGATATGCCCAGAGTGCATCATCCAGCTTCCTTGCCCAATCCTTTCTTGTTGCTCGCACAGTTTTCTCCAAAATTCTCTTTAGCTCTCTGTTTGCAAGATCAGCTTGTCCATTTGTCTGTGGGTGATAGGGTGTGGCTACTGACGTTAGGATTTTTGCCAGTAAAGAATTTCATAAAAATAGTCGCATTGTAGATATAGTCTCTAAACCGACAGAAATCCCTTCGTACAAACGTTTTGGTTGTCACAAGTAACAAACCCCTTTGAAATTGATAACCGAGTATTCAAACCTCGGGTCGTCTTCTCAAGGAATTGCAGGGAGGTATGTTCTTATTATTGGTTATGAGTTTGTAAATTGGGGGTTTTGAAGCTTGGGCAATGAGCACAGATATATTTAAATGACAAATAAAATAAATAAATAACTGTAAAATAAACTTTTGGCAAGGTATGAGAAATTGGAAGTCCAGTCTAGTTATCCTTATCAATGATGATGAAAACTGAATCTTAATTCCACTTAGTTAACCTTTGCTATAACAAGGGAAGGTCAAGCGACTAATTAGTTAGATCTTTGAATCCTAGTTAATTCCTAAGAAAAGATTGAGATTATTGAAGATCAATTCAATTAGCAAGGATAACAATTATCAATTATGCTATTGAGTTGGATAATTCCTGAGTTACTGATTTCTTAACCAAGACCAAAAGGGAAAATATCTAAATTAAATTAAAAGCATTCATATAAATAAAGCAAAGCAAAATTAAGTCTGAAAATACCTCGAATTGCATTCACAAAAGAACTTAATTATGACATACAAATTAAATTAGAGAAATAAATAAAAAGAACATTGAACCTGGGATTGAGAGTCACTCCTAAAACTAAGAGAAGTCCTAAATCCTAATCCTAAGAGAGAGGAGAGAACCTCTCTCTCTAAAAACTACATCTACTCCTAAAATTGTGAATGTGAGAGCCTCCCCATGAATGGATGTAATCCCCCACTTTATAGCCTCTAATCTGTGTTTTCTGGGCCGCGAACTGGGTCGAAAACAGCCCGGAAATCGTTGGAGAAGAATTCAAACACGCTGATTTCCATCAATGCGACGCGGCCGCATGGAGCACGCGGTCGTGTCGCCTAGCATCAGGGCAACTATGGCATATTATATATCAAATCGAAGCCCCGGACGTTAGCTTTCCAACACAACTAGAACCGCATCGTTTGGACCTCTATAGATAAAGTTATAGCTGTTTGAGTGCGAAGAGGTCAGGCTGGACAGCTTAGCAATTTCTCCAACTTCTTGTATTCCTTCCATTTTTTCATGCTTCCTTTCCATCCTCTAAGTCATTCCTGCCCTGTAATCTCTGAAAACACTTAACACATATATCAAGGTATCTAATGGTAAAAAGAGAGGATTAATATTAGCAAATTTAAAGCTCCAAGAAGCATATTTTCAATTAAAGCACATAATTAGGAAGGCAAATATAAAACCATGCAAATAGCATGAATAAGTGGATAAAGAGTAGATAAAAACCACTCAATTGAGCACAAGATAAACCATAAAATAGTGGTTTATCAACCTCCCCATACTTAAACATTAGCATGTCCTCATGCTAAGCTCAAGGGAAGCTATAAAGAATGAAGAATGTATGAAATACAACCTATAAATGTAACTACATGCAGAATATTTTCATCTACTTAGTTAAAAGTAAACAAATCTTTCAAGAGGAAATATGAACTGGATTTCACTAATTCAAATCATGAAAATGAAGTACAAATAGACTTGCAAGAAGAAAATAGCTCATGAAAGCAGGGAACAAGGGATTGAGCATCGAACCCTCACTGGTAGTGTATACACTCTAATCACTCAAGTGTTTTAGGTTCGATTCTCTCAATTCTCTACTAACCTTGCTTTCTAAGACTTGCTCTTCATCTAACAATCAACATAAATTTAATGCATAAATACACAAATCAAGAGGTATTTTAAGGGTTGTAATGGGGTTAGGGTCAAGGTAGGATTGTATTTGGCCAAGTGGACTAAAATTTGAATCCTTAATTAACTTAAACTTTCCACCTAACTTTTAGACAATCCATGTAATCATAATACCACCCCTAACTATCCATTAACCATGTTTCCACGTATTCATGCATCCTAATTTTAAGTACAGTACATATGCATTGCTTTCACCATTTACTTTGGGGCATTTTGTCCCACTTGTTGTTACATGCTCATGTTTCAATTTTATTTTTTTTTATCCCATGTGCATTGCTTTTATTTTGCATTGAGGAATTCTTTTGTATCCCCTTTTATTAAATGCTGAAAAATAACCCTTTTTTTGTTTTTTTTAATATATATTTTTTTTCTTTTATTTTTCTCAATGCATATGATTAAATTATTGGATGCATGAATCATGTCCTAAACATTTTTTTTTTCATATTTTTAGAAAATTCTAACATACTCAATTTTCAAACCATTTTAATTTTCCCATACTTAAATCATAAGCATCTCACTAGTCTAAGCTTACCAAGGATTCAAATTAAGGCATTATTGTTTTTCACTTAGAGTTAATGATGAGCTAAAATAAAGAATAAAAGGGGTAAAATAGGCTCAAATTGGTTTGCAAAGGATAATGAAAGGTAAGGCCATATGGGTATGTAAGCTCAGTGAAACAAAGGCCTCAATCATATAAGTGCATGTATACATCAAACCATAGAAATATAGAATTAATAAAGACAAAGATCACAATTTTAGAGAGAAAACACACATCAAAAATAAAATATTGGTTGAAAAATGCAACCAATTCAAATAGGCTCAAAATCTCACAGGTTTTGTGTGTTCGAGCTCTAAACCATGTTCCAGTGTAATATCTCTTCAAACAAGTGTAACATTAAATTTTATTCAAATTAGTGAAATGCTCTAAAAGGTTTCTTGAAAAAGAAAATATTACTTCAACCAAGTGGTAAAATATGCACAAAATTAAACAAATATGCAATCAAACATGCAAATGCAACAATGAACAAACATATAAAATAAAAATTTTGGTGTTGAGTCAGGAAATAACTAACCCATGAAGATCGGTATCGACCTCCCCACACTTAAAGATTGCACCGTCCTCGGTGCATGCTAAGATGTGCAAGTGGACGGGTGGCTTCAACTGATACTTTTCTCTATAGATTGTGCAGATTGACTTGCATGTCTCCTCATGTAAACATCTTCCCGTTCTCTTCCGGGTAGCCATCCTGAAAGAAAAAGGGAAGAAGAGTAACCCAGAAATAAAGATAGGAAAATAAATACAGTATGGGTGGGTTAATGCCAAATAATAAGGGTCTCAATTACATGGTAGCTACAACATGCAAGTGAGAAAATAATAGAAGCCATGGCATGCTAGTGGTACAAAATGTACAACAATGGGGAAGAGAGTGGGGAAGGAGAGATAATATAAATTCATGTTAATGCAAAAGTAATACAGATATAAAAGATTGGCATTGATTTAAATAATATTACTCAATCAGAATTAAACAAGTCATTAAGCACCAAGAAAATACCAGAAAAGATGTAACAGTTGAATAAGAACATTTGAACACCAATGGTAAAATAATAAATTTAGAAAAATAAAAATATGCAATGAATGAAAGTATGCAAATAAATAAAATAAAATAAAAGATAAGAAGAATGAGAAGGGAAAGAAATAAAGTAAGAAAGAAAGAAGAAAGAAGAAAAGATAGAAGAAATTAGGATTAGAGAAGAAAAGAGAAGAAAATTGGCACTAATCTGGATAGGTTGTGTGACGTTGGCAACGCGGTCGCGTGGGTGACACGGTCGCGTGGTGCGCAATAAGGTCAGGCGACGCGGACGCGTGGGGCACGCGATCGCGTGACTCGATTTGTGCTAGTGGCGCGAGTGCAGCCTCGCGGTCGCACAACTCTCTGTTCAAAACTTAGTATTGCCAAAATCCAGGGTGACGCGGTCGCGTGTGGCATGCGATCGCGTGAGTGGCCATTATGAGGATTTGACGCGGACGCGTGAGCCATGCGTCCGCGTGGAAGGGCTTGGGGTTCCAGCACGAGTCCAGCCCAATTCCAGCTCAACTTTCGGCCATACACCTTTTTACGTCGAAATCCTGCTCATGCGGCCGCGTGGGGCACGCGGTCGCGTGGGACGGTTTGTGCCATTGGCACGCCTCCATCCCTGCTCCTGCGTAACTCTCTGTTCATATTCTTTTCTTCCCAATGCACTAGTGACGCGGACGCGTCAGCGACGCTGCCGCGTTGTGTGCTTTTTTTTTTTTTTGAAAAAAATGTAGAATGTAATGTTAATATGAATGTGATGCAAAACTCCAGGTTCAATATAATAAAATAAAATAAAACTTGAAAACAAATAAAACTAAATAAAAAATAAAGAAGGAACGATCATACCATGGTGGGTTGTCTCCCACCTAGCACTTTTAGTTAGAGTCCTTAAGTTGGACATTTGGTGAGCTCCCTGTTATGGTGGCTTATGCTTGTATTCATCCAAGAATCTCCACCAATGTTTGTGATTCCAATGGCCTCCGGGGTCCCAAACTAGGCGTAAAAAGCCTTCAAGCAGGTTGAAGCAAGTGACAAGGCCCCAAGAGTGTAGATTGTTGGAATGAATTCTGGGGTCCCAAACCTTGCTTTTGCACCCGTCTTCGAGTTAATTATCATGATTCCATCCGGGTGGCAAGCAATCTGAATTCTCACTAAAGCGGCCAACCTACTTCCTAGACCCATTTAGTTGAGCTTTACACCAACCTTTGTAATTAAACTTTAAGTATGCAACCATGTTGAACCTTGCAGGACAGTTCTTACCACTGACCATCTTCCTCTTACTCTTAATGCCACAAAGAGTTTTAAGTTGACCATCCGTCTCCAGTAGCCCATATTCAAGTGGAATTAGAAAGCTAAGGGATATGAATTTTACCCACTTGAATGTTGTGAAAGATGATGGCAACTTAGGGGGAGGAGACTCCAATAACTTTGGCAAGGTGATTTCAGGATCCACTCCCTTGTGCTCTTCGAGAACTTCCACCTCTTTGCAAGTTTCTTCAATATTAACCTCTTCCTCTTTGTAGCTTTCTTCCAATTCAATCTCTTTTTCATTGCTCACCAAAGGGCATGGAAGGAGGCTCTGTGATTGGAGTTTTCAATGGAGGTACAGCATCTCTTAAGTCTGCAACCACTTTTTCCTTTTTAATAATTTCTGCTTTGTTCGGTTGTTTAAGTATAAAATCATACTCATCCTCGATGGTTTTATTTCCATGACAACTCCTTTCAACTACTCTATCATCTTCAAGAGTCTCTCCTACCTTTACCCGTAGGGCCTCCTCTAGCTCTTTATGAAGTATGGATTCGCGAAGATGATTCCTTCTTTCCTGTTCCATATCAATAGCATAATTGGGATCATCTTTCTCTTGGATTGATGGATGTAGGTGCTCTTCCATGGAGGGTGGTGATGGGATGAAAAGATCATTATGTGGTAGAAAAGGAAGTGCACTAGAGCTTGAGGGTTGATTGTTGAAGGTTTTTGGTGGTCTGATTTGGGCGACGAGAGCTTGTATAGTGGAGTTTAGATCGGCAAGTGCTTTTTCCATGGAGGTTTGGGGTGGATAGGAGGGTTCATTTGGCTCATAAGGTGGTTGGTATGGTGGATACGGGTTAGGGTCATATGGAGGTGAATGGTGATAAGGGGCTTGTGAGTATGGTGGTTCAAAGCTGTGTTGAGGAGAGGGTTTATAGGCATATGGTGGTGGTTGTTGATAGTCCATTGGAGGTGGTTGTTGCCATGAGGGTTGATCAAATCCTTGTGGCTCCTCCCATCTTTGATTATTCCAACCTTGATGCCTGTTCTCATTGTAATTTCCTCTTCCTGCAATATAATTGTAACCAGACTCATAGCCAAAGGGGTGAGAGTTCATAGTAGCAAATAAAAATCGAAACTAAAAATAAAAATAAATTTAAATTAAAAGGTTATTTAAATTTTGAATTTGAAAATTAAATTTTGAAATTTGAAATTTGAAAGTTTGAAATTTGAATTTTAATTTTTTGAAATTTGAATTTTTGAAATTTGAAATTTGAAATTTGAAAATTTTTTAATTTAAATTTTGAAAATTTTTTAAATTTGAATTTTGAAATTTTATTTTTGAAATAAGATAAGATAAGATAAAAATTTAAAAAATAAAAATCTGAAATTTTTTTTTTCGAAAAAAATTAATTAAAAATATTTTTGAATTTAATGAGGAAAGAGAAAAACAATAAAATGACACCAAATTTCAAATTTTTAGATCAAAACGAAGAAAACAACTAAGAATAGCTTGGAGGTCAAGATGAACGCGAAGAACAACTTGAAGATCAAGATGAACACTAAGAACAAATTTTTGAAAAAAAAAATTTTTTTAATAACTAAATAAAAACCAATAACCTCTTAATTTATGAAAAAGTAAAAACAAAAACAAATAAACAAGCAAAAATAAAAAAAATATTTACAATAACCAATAATAAGGCACACGTTTGCAATTTCCCGGCAACGGCGCCATTTTGACATTAGGATTTTTGCCAGTAAAGAATTTGATAAAAATAGTCGCGTTGTAGATATAGTCTCTAAACCGACAGAAATCCCTTCGTACAAACGTTTTGGTTGTCACAAGTAACAAACCCCTTAGAAATTGATAACCGAGTATTCAAACCTCGGGTCGTCTTCTCAAGGAATTGCAGGGAGGTATGTTCTTATTATTGGTTATGAGTTTGTAAATTGGGGGTTTTGGAGCTTGTGTAATGAGCACAGATATATATTTAAATGACAAATAAAATAAATAAATAACTGTAAAATAAACTTTTGTCAAGGTATGAGAAATTGGAAGTCCAGTCTAGTTATCCTTATCAATGATGATGAAAACTGAATCTTAATTCCACTTAGTTAACATTTTCTATAACAAGGGAAGGTCAAGCAACTAATTAGTTAGATCTTTGAATCCTAGTTAATCCCTAAGAAAATATTGGGATTATTGAAGATCAATTCAATTAGCAAGGATAACAATTATCAATTATGCTATTGAGTTGGATAATTCCTGAGTTACTGATTTCTTAACTAAGGCCAAAAGGGAAAATATCTAAATTAAATTAAAAGCATTCATATAAATAAAGCAAAGCAAAATTAAGTCTGAAAATACCTCGAATTGCATTCACAAAAGAACTTAAATCTGACATACAAATTAAATTGGAGAAATAAATAAAAAGAACATTGAACCTGGGATTGAGAGTCACTCCTAAAACTAAGAGAAGTCCTAAATCCTAATCCTAAGAGAGAGGAGAGAACCTCTCTCTCTAAAAACTACATCTACTCCTAAAATTGTGAATGTGAGAGCCTCCCCATGAATGGATGCAATCCCCTACTTTATATCCTCTAATCTGTGTTTTTTGGGCCGCGAACTGGGTCGAAAACAGCCCGAAAATCGCTGGAGAAGAATTCAAACACGCTGATTTCTGTCACTGCGACGCGGCCTCATGGAGCACACGGTCGCATCACCTAGCGTCAGGGCAACTATGGCATATTATATATCAAATCGAAGCCTCGGATATTAGCTTTCCAACACGACTAGAACCGCGTCGTTTGGACCTCTGTAGCTAAATTTATAGCCGTTTGAGTGCGAAGAGGTCAGGCTGGACAACTTAGTAATTTCTCCAACTTCTTGTATTCCTTCCATTTTTGCATGCTTCCTTTCTATCCTCTAAGCCATTCCTGCCCTGTAATCTCTGAAAACACTTAACACACATATCAAGTCATCTAATGGTAATAAGAGAGGATTAATATTAGCAAATTTAAAGCTCCAAGAAGCATGTTTTCAATCAAAGCACATAATTTGGAAGGCAAATGTAAAACCATGCAAATAGTATGAAGTGGGTAAAGAGTAGATAAAAACCACTCAATTGAGGACAAGATAAACCATAAAATAGTGGTTTATCAGCTACCTTATGGGTTACTCCATATCTATGGAGGAGGGAGTTCAATTGTTTGTTGCAAAAGTGGCTTCCTCCATCGCTTATAAGTCCCTTTGGCACCCCAAACCTAGTGAAGATGTTTCTCCTTAGAAATTGCATTACCACATTTGCATCACATGTAGTGGTGGCTATTGCCTCTACCCATTTTGAAACATACTCTACTGCCACCAAGATGTATTTGAATGTGTAGGATGGAGGGAAGGGTCCCATAAAGTCGATTTCCCATAAATCAAAGAGTTCCACTTCCAAAATGAACTTTTGAGGCATTTCATTCTTCTTTGTCAAGCCTCCTGTTCTTTGGCATTCATTGCAGTGACTCACAAAATCTCTAGCATCCTTGAATATAGAAGGCCAATAGAACCCACTTTGGAGGACCTTTGCAGCAGTCCTTTCAGCTCCAAAATGACCACCATAGCTTGAATTGTGGCAATGCCATAGTATGTCCTTCATTTCAATTTCTGGCACACATCTTCTAATCATTCCATCTGGGCATCTTTTGAATAGGAAGGGCTTATCCCACAAGAATAACTTAGCCTCATGTAGCAGCTTCTTAACTTGTTGCCTTGTGTACTCTTGTGGAATACTCCTTTCCGCTTTGTAGTTGGCCATGTCTGCAAACCAAGGGGTTTATTGGATTTGCAAGAGGTACTCATCTGGAAAATTCTCATTTACTCGTTAAGATGTATCTTGGCTTGTCCCTTGTGGCAACCTTGATAGATGGTCGGCAACTTGATTCTCACTACCCTTTTTGTCCTTAATCTCAATGTCAAACTCTTGTATAAGCAATATCCATCTAATTAACCTTGGTTTGGCATCCTGTTTTGACATTAGATACTTGAGAGCAGCATGATCAGTGTAAACTAAAATTTTAGAACCAATCAAATATTGCCTAAATTTATCAAAAGCATACACCACAGCTAGTAGCTCTTTCTCCGTTGTGGTATAATTTCTTTGAGCTTCGTTCAATACTTTGCTTGCATAGTAGATGACATGGTGCTTCTTGTCTTTTCTCTGCCCCAGCACAGCACCAATTACAAGGTCACTTGCATCACACATAAGTTCAAAAGGTAATCCCCAACTTGGGGGTGTGATAATTGGTGCTGTGGTGAGCTTAGCTTTTAGAGTCTCAAAGGCCTGTTTACATTCATCATCAAAGGAAAAATGGTTGCTCACCACAAGCAAGTTGCTTAGTGGTTTTGCTATTTTAGAAAAATCTTTGATGAACTGTCTATAGAACCCAGCATGGCCCAAGAAACTTCTAACAGCTTTTACATTTGTTGGCAGTGGAAGCTTTTCTATAATCTCTACTTTTGCCTTGTCCACCTCTATACCCTTTCTTGAAATTTTGTGACCAAGGACAATTCCTTCGGGTACCATAAAATGGTATTTCTCCCAGTTTAAAACCAAATTGGTTTCTTGGCACCTTTTCAAGACTAGGGTAAGATGGTGCAAACAAGCATTGAAAGAATCACCAAAAACGGAGAAGTCATCCATAAAAACTTCAATAAATTTTTCTACCATGTCTGAGAAGATTGATAACATACATCTCTGAAAGGTAGCTGGGGCATTACACAATCCGAATGGCATTCTCCTGTAAGCAAAGACTCCAAAAGGGCAGGTAAAGGAGGTCTTCTCTTGATCCATGGGGTCAACTAATATTTTGTTATAGCCAGAGTATCCGTCAAGGAAGCAGTAATAAGCATGGCCAGCCAGCATTTCCAGCATCTGGTCAATGAAAGGGAGGGGGAAATGGTCCTTTCGTGTGGCATCATTCAGCCTCCTATAGTCAATGCACATCCTCCATCCAGTCATTGTTCTTGTTGGAATAAGCTCATTCTTCTTATTGACAATGACAGTCATCCTACCTTTCTTTGGTACTACTTGAACTGGGCTAACCCATGGACTGTCAGAGATAGGGTAAATGATCCCAGCTTTACATAGCTTCAGTACTTCCACCTCCTTCATTGTTAGATTCAATCTTCTCTGAGGTTGTACCACTGGTTTAGAATTTTCCTCCAAGAGAATTTTGTGCATACATATGGCAGGGCTTATGCCCTTCAAGTCATTAATGGTCCATCCCAATGCATCTTTGTGAGCTTTTAATACCACAAGGAGTTTTTCTTCTTCCTCTGCACTCAATGTAGAGTTGATGATCACTAGGAAGCTGTCCTCTTCACCTAGGAATGCATATTTAAGATGAGGGGGTAATGGTTTCAACTCTTGTTGTGGTGCCTCTTCTTTCTTGGCTTCACTTGGTTCCTCTGGTGCTTCCAATTTGTTCTCTTCTTGTTCTTGGATGTCCTGGACTTCCTCCTGTTTCACTTGATGGTTTGTTTCAAATACTTCTTCAACCAAAGAATCCACCACATCAACCCTCATGCAACTTTCTTTCTCAGCAGGGTACTGCATTGCTTTGAAGACATTTATGGTCATTTGCTCATCATGTACTCTGAAAATCATCTCTCCCTTTTCCACATCAATGATTGTTCTGGCTGTGGCCAAAAAGGGTCTACCAATGATAACTGAGTTGCTCCCCTCATCATCCATATCTAGGACCACAAAATCGGCTGGGAATATAAAATTTCCCACTTTTACCAAGAGATTCTCCACTACTCCATTTGGTATTTTGAGAGATCTGTCAGCCAGCAGTAGTGATATCCTTGTAGGTTTAACCTCTTCTATCATCAGCTTCTTCATCATGGCAAGAGGCATTAAGTTGATGGTTGCTCCCAGGTCACAAAGTGATTTATCAATGGCCATGTTCCCAATTGTGCATGGTATGAGGAAGCTGCCTGGGTCCTTAAGTTTTGGTGGCAGTCCCTTTTGAATGATGGCACTACACTCTTGAGTGAGGAGCATGGTTTCATTCTCCTGCCAGCTTCTCTTCTTGGTGATCAATTCTTTAAGAAACTTTGCATACAATGGCATTTTCTCCAAAGCTTCGGCTAATGGAATGTTAATTTCAAGCTTCTTAAAGATCTCTAAGAATTTTGGGAATTGCTGGTCTCTCATTCCTTTGTGTAACCTTGTTGGGTAAGGGAGCTTGGGTGCATAAGATTTTACCCCTTCATTTCTTTCCTCTTGCTGTGGCCTCACAATTTCCTTGTTATTGGTATTGTTGTTTTGGGTTGGTAACTTGCTTAGTGGCTCCTCAGTTTCTTTGCTCTTTTTGGATGTTGATGCCTTTTCATCCTCCTTCTTATCTATTGTATCTTCTACTTCATGATCTGTTGCTTCTTTGTTGACTTCTCTTCCAACTATCTTGCCACTTCTCAACTGTACAACTTTGCATTCTTCCCTTGGATTGGTGATTGTATCACTTGGAAGCACATTAGTTGGCCGTTCAGCTTGTTTGGCTAATTGTCCCACTTGCCGTTCAAGGTTCTTCATGGTAGCTTCATATCTCTCTTGCCCTTTGATCAAGGTTTGAGTGGACTGAGCGATTGTTTGTAGGGCTGCCTCAAGACTTGAAATCCTATTTTCATGATGGTCAATTGGTGGTATGATGGGGGCTGATTGTTGTTGCTGGAAATTGGTTGAAGGGCTGGTGTGGTAGTTTTGTGGGTTGGATGTTAGTGCGGGAAAGTTATTTTGATGAGTTTGTGAATTGTTGTGGGGTGGTTGATATGTGTTTTGTGGTTTCTTGTATTGGTTAGTATTGTTAGATGAGTGATTTTGGCTGTGTGTGTTGCGGGAATGGTTGGAGTTGTTGTTCTTCTGCCAATGGTTTTGATTATCACCCCATCTCAGGTTGGGATGATTCCTCCAGGATGAGTTGTATGTGTCACCATGGAAGTCATTTTGAGAATAATTTGAGGCATTTTGCATATATTGAACCTGTTCTTGTTGCTGCTCAACATTGCTCGCTTCATTTTGGCCCCACTCAATTGAAGGTTGATTTGTTGTGTTCACTGAAGCTAGTTGGAAGCCATCTATTCTCTTAGCCATCATTTCCATTTGTTGCCGGATTTGTTGGTGCATCAACTTGTTCTGTGCCAAGATAATGTCCACTCCTTCTAGTTCCAACACACCCTTCTTTTGAACAGGTTGGCGTTGCCTCTGATGAGCATAGAAGTATTGGTTATTTGACACCATGTCTATGAGATTCTGAGCTTCCTCGGCTGTCTTCATCAATTGTAGCGAGCCTCCTGCAGAATAATCCAAGGACTCTTGAGATTTTAGAGTCAACCCCTCATAGAAATTTTGAAGTTTATCCCATTCACTGAACATCTCAGGTGGACATTTCCTAATCAGAGCTTTATATCTTTCCCATGCCTCATACAATGATTCCCCATCCATTTGAGTGAATGTTTACACCTCTGTCTTCAACCTGATGATCCTCTGAGGTGGATAGAACTTAGATAGAAATTTATTCACCAGATCATCCCAAGTGTTGATACTTTCTTTGGGGAATGTCTCCAGCCATTGAGATGCCTTGTCCCTCAAAGAAAATGGGAACAACAGCATCTTGTAAATATCTGGATGCACACCATTTGTCTTGACAGTTTCACATATTCTTAGGAAGACAGATAGGTGTTGATTTGGATCCTCAAGGGGACCTCCTCCATAGGAACAATTGTTTTGCACAAGAGTGATGAGCTGAGGCTTTAATTCAAAGTTGTTTGCATGAACATTGGGAGTGAGTATACTGCTCCCACAGTGTCTTGGATTTGGGAAAGTGTAAGAAGCTAGAACTCTCCTTTGAGGTAGGTAGTTATTGTTGGCAACTCCCTCAGGAGGGTTATGCGAATTCCCCTCCATGACTTGGTCTTCTCCTTCTGAATCTTCCTCACCAATTATCCCTTTTCCTGTTGCTTTTCTTCTTAATCTTCGGAGGGTTCTCTCATCTTCAAGATCAAATCTCCTTGCCTCTGACATACACAAACACACGCCAACCAACAACACAAATGAAACACTCTATTGCTAGAGTGAAGTTAAAGTTAGCGAAACAAAATATCAAATAGTTAGTGGGCTATAACAAAGAAAAGAAAAATGCTAAATCTAAACTACCATTCACTTAATCATTTTTAATCTTTGCCAATCTCCGGCAACGGCGCCAAAAAATTGATACGCGAAAATTAGAATTTCACGTTTAAACCGGCAAGTATACCGGGTCGTATCAAATAGTAAAACTCACTTAGAGTGAGGTCGATCCCACGGAGATTGGTAGATTAAGCAACTTTAGTTGATTGGTAGTTTAGTTGAGCAAACATGGTTTTGATCTCATGAGATTTTAACAATTGAAAGTAATTGCAAACATTAAATGACAAGGAATTTAAAGAATTGTAATTAAGAAGGAGAATAAAAGTAATTGACGGAAACTTAGATTGCAAGAAACTTAAATGACATTAAAGATAAATTGCAAGGAAGTAAAGTGTATGGATATAAAGTGCAGAAATTAAATTGCAAGTAAATTTAGAGCAGAATGTAAATGGCAAAATAATAAATTGCAGGGATGTAGAAGGGAATTGGGTAGTAGGTATTTAAGATAGCTAAAGAACAAAAGAAATGAGAATTAATGATGGGAGAGATCATTAGGGATCAGAGATGCAAATGCTCATGAATTGATGTTGATCAATTCCTTCTCAATCATGGGTATAGATCCATGGCAGATTATAGGTAATTGAATTCCAATCTCTTGATAACTCAATTTCTCATCAACACAATCAATTGCCACTCTCGTGATCTAATTGTTCATGAGAAGAGATGAAGCTCATTAACTAATCCTTCAAGCCACTCAATTCCCAGGATCTCAACCAAGGGTGGTTACATCTCACATACCAACCCAAAGTGTATTAATCAAGGAAATTATGAAAGGATGAAATCTAAACTGAATTAGGTAACTCCTTTCTCAAGTTCATCACTCAATTCATATAGATTGAACCCTTCTCTCGATGGTGATTGAATCTTTGAAGAACAAGTGTTTCCCCTTGGATGAACCACTTGAATTGAGAAGGAAAAGAAGAGTTATCAACTCATTCAAAAAACACAGAGCTCCTCCCCCTAATGAAAATGGGGTTTAGTGAATCATAGCTCAAATTTCAACCATAATTGCAAAGATGAAAATTAGACTAAGTATAGAGAAGAATGAAGAAGAAGAAGAAAAAGTTCTAAAACTGAAATTTAAAGTTGCAAGAAAAACAAAATAGAAGTCCGATGAGAGAAAGTAAAAATTGCTAGTGTAATAGTATCTCAATGTAAAAGTCTAAAAACCAGAAAAGTCCCCCAAAAGTACAAAACTCTTCTCTATTTATACTACTTCTAAAACTCCTTCAGAGATCTTCAATTGGGCTAGCAATGTGGGCTTTTTCTTTGTTGAATTCTTGGCTCAATGGAAGAAGTCAATGGAAGAAGTGTTGCTAAACAGAGAAGGAAGAGCTCATTCATGATGCTCTGGCTCAATGGGGGCGTTACTGGCAAACACGCCAATGTAAAGGCACGTTGGCAACATGCTCATGAGTTTCCTGGGCTGGGAGCTTTGTGCTGGGCGTTGATAGCTAACAACTTGGCTTTTCTTCTTCTTGGCTCCACTTTTCATGCCTAATGTTGCCTAGAATTCGAGTTTCAATCCTCTGCTTCAATATGAACTATCAAACATCATTGGAAAGCTCAGAATGTCTTCTTTCTAATGCACTTGGGATCATCTCAATTGGATTTTCCTATCTCAAGTTATGCTTCCTTAAAGAAGGTAAGGTCAGGCTGCCAAGTTTGCTGGAGTTGTTGCTGAACACGCACCCTTTCTTCCAAGTTGGCAACGTGCCAAACCTCCCAGGGCTGAGACATGGAGCTGGCATTGTTGATGAACACGCCCCTTGTTGGCATGTTGGCAACGTGCTCGATGCTTCCCTCCAGGGCTGCCTTCTAGTCTTCAACTTTGTTTGCTACGTTGCCTTGGAACACGCCTATAGAACTTGGCATTGGCAACGTGCTCGAGTGAGGGGATTGCTCTCCAAGATTGCTTGCTACGTTATCACAAAACATGCCTATAGAACTTGGCGTTGGCAACGTGCATGCTTCTTCCCCTAGGCCAAAACTTTTTGCTCTTGGCGTCGTTGGAGGACACACTAGTAATTTTAGAGTTGGCAACACCCAAGTTCACTTCCTTGGCCCAACATCCTTGCTTGCGTTGCCAAGGAACACGCAGCCTTTCTCCAAGTTGTGGCAACGTGCTCGAGCTTCCCTGGCTCCTCTCCAAGGCCTTGCTTTCTTGCTGCGTTGCTTGCCAGTGTTGTCCACAAGCACGCCTTTGGACTCTGGCGTTGGCAACGTGCTGGCTTCCTTTCCTGGGCAAGCTTTCTTGCTTGGCGTTGCTTGCCTGCGTTACCATCAAACACGCCCCTGCATCTCTTGGCTGGCAACATGCTCGAGCTTTGGACTTGCTCCCCAAAATTGCTTGCTGCGTTGCCCTTAAACACGCCTATAGAAACTAGCGTTGGCAATGTGCATGAGTGAAGGTCCATGGCTGCTGGCGTTATCCTCAAACACGCCATTGTATCCTGGAGTTGACAACGTGCTCGAGCCTTCCTCATGGCTCCATGCTTGCTGCTTGGCGTTGTCATTGAACACGCCTATGCATCCCAACATTGTCAACGTGCTTGAGTGGAAGAGTCATCATCCAAGCTGCCTTGAGTTGTTGCCAAACACGCCAATGCACTCCAAGGTTAGCAACGTGCTTGAGCTTTTGTCCTCCTTGCCAAGGCTTTTCTTCCTTGCGTTGTCTTTGGACACGCCAAAGTCCTGGAGTTGGCAACTTGCTTGAGTGAGTGATCCTTGCTTGTTTGCTTTCTGGCACGTTTTCATCAAAAACGCATGTGCACCCAACGTTGTCAACGTGCTTCATGTCTTGAGATTGCCCTCCAGGGTTGCCTTCTAGCTTGGCGTTGCCTTGGAACACGTCCATGCTCTCCCAAGCCAACAACGTGCTCGAGCCTTCCTTATGGCACCAAGCTTTGCTTGCTACGTTGCCTTGGAACACGCCTATAGGAGCTGGCGTTGGCAACGTAGCAACCTTCATTTCCTAGTCAATCCTTGCTCAGTTTGCTTCTTGGCGTTGTTGCCAAGCACTCCAATGTAGCTCCAAGTTAGCAACGTGCATAGTGCTCACAGGAGACCACTTTCTTGCAAGGTTGTTTGTGCTTTTCCTGAAGAAACGCTTCAATGGCGTTGCCAACTTGAATTCTAAGTTAGCAACGTGTACATTTCTCTTCTTGAAGGAGTTGTTAGCCACTTGCTTGCTTCATTCTTGCTTCAATGCCTTCTTTTTTCATCACCTATCATTAACAAGGGAAATTGCTTCAAAGTCTCACCAATCCATGCAATCAATTTCATGAGATTCATTCATACTCATTCATTTATGTATTCCTTGAATCATTTGCATGAATTTGGGTACAATTAACCTGGTCCTTGGTATTTTTATGCATGGAAATGAAACTCATAAAAATGCTTGTTTTTTTCAAAGATAATGAGTGAAACTAAGCTAAAACTAACTAAACTGACTAGCTAATATAGCAAATATGCGAATGCATCACCCACCTATTCTTCTCTCCTCTTCACACCTCTCCATTACTCCTCCAAAACAATCATACAACCCACCTACACCCACCCACTCAAATTCAAACCATTACTCTTTCCTTTTCACACATCATAACCACCTAGTCCCCCCTGGCCGAACCATTCACACATCTCCATTTTCTTCATCTCTTTTTCTTCTCATCCTTTCTTTCTTCTTTTGCTCGAGGGCGAACAAACCTTTTAAGTTTGGTGTAGTAAAAGCATTGCTTTTTGTTTTTTCATAACAATTTATGGCACCTAAGGCCGGAGAAACCTCTAGAAAGAGAAAAGTGAAGACAAAAGCTTCCACCTCCGAGTCATGGGAGATGGAGAGATTCATCTCAAGGGTCCATAGCTCAGTAGTAGAGCATTTGACTGCACAACAAGAGAGCCCACTCATGGACCTCAACAAGAAAGAGACATAGAGGAATTCCCTCACCAAGAAATCCCTGAGATGCCTCAAGGGATACATTTTCCTCCACACAACTATTGGGAGCAACAAAGGATAAGAGCACTCCATCATTCTCCATGAGATTAGAGAATATCAAAGAGCTATGAGGGAGGAGCAACAAAGACAAGGAAGAGATATAGAGGAGCTCAAGAGCACCATTGGTTCTTCAAGAAGAGGAAGACACCACCCTCACTAAGGTGGACCCGTTCCTTAATCTCCTTGTTCTTATTTTTCTATTTTTCGTTTACTATGCCTTATGTTTTATTTATGTTTGTGTCTTTACTATATGATCATTAGTATTTAAGTGTATATGTCTTAAAGCTATGAATGTCCTATGAATCCATCACCTTTCTTAAATGAAAAATGCTTTAATTACAAAAGATCAAGAAGTACATGAATTTCGAATTCATCTTTGAAATTAGTTTAATTATTTTGATGTGGTGACAATTCTTTTTGTTTTCTGAATGAATGCTTGAACAGTGTGACAAACCCATATTTTATGATATATTTTGTGCTTAATTTGAGTGATTTATTCAATCCTTCACCCACTTATTCATATTAATTGCATGGTTTTACTTCTCCTTCCTTATTATGTGACGTATGTGAAAAACATGTTTCTTATGCTTTAAAATTAATTATTTTAATTACCTTTATTTCCATTCGATGCCGTGATTAGTGTGTTGAGTAGTTTCAGATCTTCTAAGGCAGGAATGACTCAAAGGATGGAAAGAAAACATACAAAAAATGGAAGGAAAGCAAAAAATGGAGTCCTTGAAGAAACTGGCATCCACGCGATCGCATGCCAAGTGCGAAGAAGCGGCGACGCGGCTGCATGACTGACGCAACCGCGTGACAAGAAAAGCTCCGAATGACGCGACCGCGTGACCCACGCGGACGCGTGACAGAGGCCACGCACCAGAAATTGCAGAAAATGCTCATAGCGAATTCTGAAGCCCTTTTTGGCCCAAATCCAAGTCCAGAAAGCATAGGCCAGAGGTTATGAAGTGAGGGAATGCATCCATTCAAGGGAGCTCTTGCCAATTTTTACTTCCCATGAATTAGAATTAGTTTTGAGGGAAGCTCTCTCCTCTCTCTTTAGGATTAGGATTTAGACTTAGGATTTTTATTCGCTTTCAGGATTATCTCTTTTGATCAGGTTCAATATTCCTTTTATTTACTTTTGCAAGTTACTTTATGAATCCTTTCATGTTATGGATTACTCTTTTATTAATGTTATTTGAGGTATTTCAGTTTAATATTGATTTCTTTTATTTATGCTATTGTTGTTTTTACTCTGAAGACATTTTTATTCTAGTAGATTTACTTCTCCTTTTGATTTTGGTTAAGAAATCAGTAACTCTGGAGTTATCAAACTCAAACATGATTGATAATTGTTATCTTTGTTAATTGAATTGAACTTCAATAATCCCAATCTTTTCTTAGGAAACAAATAGGATCCGAAGATCAACCCAATTAATATCTTGACCTTCCTTTATATTAGTAAAGGCTAACGAAGTAGAATTAAGATTCAATTATTGTCATCATTGATATGGATAGCCAGGATAGGACCTCTAATTTCTCATACCTTGCCAAAAGTTTATTTTACAGTTATTTATTTATTTTTAATTGTCATTTAAATTATTTGTCATATTTGTTCCTCATTCTTGAAACCCCAAATCTACAATCTCCATAACCAATAATAAGAATATACTTCCCTGCAGTTCCTTGAGAAGACAACCCGAGGTTTGAAAACTTCGGTTATCAATTTATTTAAGGGGTTTGTTACTTGTGACAACCAAAACGTTTGTATGAAAGGACTTTTAAAGGTTTAGAGACTATACTTGCAACGAGGATTTATCCGCAAATTTCTAGACCACGCAAAAGTTCCTCTCATCAAAATGGCGCCGTTGCCAGGGAACTGCTAACGTGTGCTTTATTATTGGTTATTGTAAATATTTTTCTTTTACTTGTTTATTTATTTCTGTTTTTCCTTTTTAATTTTATTTGCTACTATGAACTCTCACCCCTCTCGCTTTGAGTTTGGTTCTAACTTTGTTGAAGGAAATAGAAGTTACAGCAGGAATATGCATCAAGGTCAGACCAATCAAGGATGGATGGAGCCAAGAGGATCTAATCAACCCTTTAGGCAACAACACCCTCCAAGATATCACGGACAACGACCATTCTACATTGCATACCCAGCTAAAAGATATGATGGACAACCTTGTGACTACCAACAAGCCCCACCCCGTGCCTATAGACCAACCTCTCAACATAACCTCGAACCACCACACTCACGAGCTTCTCTTTACCATTCGCCACCGTATGATCCTTTCCTACCCCAGTCCAATCCAATCACCCCCAAGCACCACCATTTCCCTATGTTTCATGTCCAAATCCATCACCCCGAGAATCAGAGGTTCGCCTCAAGGCAACAGTAAATAAACTTCAAATAACCATTCGACAACTGGAGCAAGCAGTAATTCAATTAGCTTCTAGACGCGCGAACATTCAAGGACCAACCACAGCCCCATGTGGACAATTTAATGAAGAGCGTAGCATGAAAGAGACACTAGAAACTCCAGTGGACAAGACAGAGCATGAATTTGTACTAGAACAAGTAGAAGAAGCTGTCATTGTACAAGAAGAAGAGTTGGTTGAAGATCTAGGAGACGCTGAACCTCCATGGGAATCCAGAGTTGAGGAGAACTCTGTCAAAGACGTTACAGTTGATGCTAAGGAGGATATTGCACAATTCCCAAGGCAAGTCGTTTATGAAGAACTAGACAGAATAACCCAGGACACAAATTCCCTTGATGATGATAGTAACAAGTCTAGCTCTCTTAGTAATGAACTTGCATCCGCAAGTGAATTCTCTGAGATCGAAGAATCTTCCCCAAGTGAATACGAAGATGACGCGGAGGTAGATTTCTCTCAACCTCCAATCTATGACTCAAGTGATGAGGAAGACATAGAAGACTTTGACCAGGACTCAGATGCATTTGAAGAACCTTACAAGGAAGTGGAGGAATTCATAGAAGAGCACAAGGGAGAAGAACTTACAGAACCACCAGAAACACCTACCCCAAGGCCATTACCGCCTAATACAAGCTTCAAGTGGGTACAATCCTTAACCTTTAACTTTAATTATTCACTTGAATATGGTTTACTTGAAACAGATGGCCAGCTTAGAGCTCTCTGTGGCTTTAAGAGTAAGAGGGAAATGGCTCGCACTCAGAGCTGGTGCACAAGGTTCAATAATACTCCACGCTTCAACTCGAAGTGCACGGATTGGTATCATGCTCAATTGAATGGATCTCGGAAAATGTTTGGTCACTATGGTGAGAATCTACTTTCTAAACCGCCCGGATGGAAAAATATAGATCAAGACAGAGGCGGATTTAAACGCAAGACTTGGGATCATGGATTCTATTCTGACATTTGTCACCCCGGGAGCTTGACAATCTGTTTGAAGCTGCTCAGAAGCTTTGCATGCCTAGTCTGGGACCCCGGAGGCTATTGGCATTCCAAGCATTGGTGGAGATTTTTGGATGAATTTAAGCATAAGCCGCCATAACAGGAAGCTCCTCCAATGTCCAACTTAAGGACTTTAACTAAAAGTGCTAGGTGGGAGACAACCCACCATGGTATGATCGTTTCTTTTTAATTTTTATTTAGTTTTATTTGTTTTCAAGTTTTATTTTATTTTATTATATTGAACCTGGAATTTTGCATCTCACTCATATTAATCATTGCATTCTGCACTTTTCATGCATATGTATAAAAAAAATGGCTGCGCGACGCGACCGCATCACTCATGCGATCGCGTCATATTGCGAAAAACACTACCCACGCGATCGCGTCACCCACGCGGCCGCGTGATATGGAAATCAGCGTAAGGATCCAACGTCCAGAAAGTTGGGCTGGAATCGTGCGGCCATTGTGCGTCTAGCACAAAATGGCCCACGCGATCACATGCCCCATCCGATCGCGTCACATGCACACAACCAATCCCACGTGACCGCGTGAGCGACGCGATCGCGTCGCATGGATTGCACAAATCCCAAAAGGAGACAGAGAGTTGCACTGAAACGACACTGGAATCATGCGTTTAGCACAATTTCCAGCGATGCATTCACATGCCACATGCGATCGCGTCATCCCCTCTCTTACCCCTCCATGCGACCGCGCGACCCACGCGATCGCGTCAACCCCATTTTCACCACAACTACGCGATCGCGTGCCCCATGCGATCGCGTGGATTCAAAATTATAACCCCCCCATTCACGTGAACCCTACCAGTCGCAGAGCCCCCCAAACCCTCTCCTCCCTCTCTTCCTCTCCCACCACCAACCACCACCAGCCACCGTCCGACCGCCGACCACCCAGACCCCGCCGACCACCCAGAACCGAACCCCACTGACCACCCAAACCCCCCCTCTTTTTCCCTCCTCTTCCTTCTTCCTCCACCCACAACCACCCCTGCCTCCCTCCTCCGCGACCACCATCCACTGCGCCGCCATCAACCGCTGTGCCCCACACCACCCACAACCACCTTTCCGACCCCGAAAACCCCCATTACCCTCCTCTCCCCATACCTACCTCCGAACAGCACCACCGCCGCCACGCCACCACCAGCCACCACACCGGACGCCACTGCCCCATCATCCCCAGCCACCTCTCTACCCCAACCTCCTTCATTCGCCTCCCAGGTTCTGCAAAATGTCACCCTTTTATCCATTCGTAGTTAGTTCTTAATTTTTTTCTGTTTATGTTCATATTTAGGCTAGTTAGATATGCATGTTGTAGTGGATTTTACGTTGTTAGGTAGCCTAGACTGTGGTTAGTGGATTTAGGTCTGTTTATTTGCGCTGTTCATGTTTATTGCTTTATGTTTTCGCAATCCTACTGCTGCTGTAATGTTAGTTCATATGCTGTACTCTCCTGTATATTGCTGCTCTTTACATTGATTTTTCATGATTATATTCCTTATATGTAACTGCAAGCTTTAATTTTAATTCATATGAACTATTTGATTGCTGTTTATTTTTCGGGACAATCCAATTTTAGCCAGAATGCTGTCTAAATTTCTGTAAAATGTTTTCATTCATGTTTTGGTTTTGGTATTTTGAACTCCGTTTTCCTTTGCTTTATCCAAACCATTTCATGAATGCTAGGGCATGCTTTCTATCCTTTTTGATTTCCTGGTTCATAAACTGCATTTGTGATGTTTTGATTCCAATTTTTGCTTTCTCTATATCTATTTGAATCAGCATCAACCTGTTTTCCTTATGTGGTTATGAGTTACCTATAGTTTCTAACTGTGAATACTTGTTACTTGGAATATTTTCATTATGCCACTTACTTTAACCCACTTTCTACTAACTCACTAATGTTAACTTCCTAAACTCTTTTTCACTTCTAACCAAACTAACCTTTTAAAATCTTTCTCCTAGTTTTTCACTTTCTTTTAACCTTCTAACCATGGCATAATGTTAATTTTTCTATTTAACATGAATTCAATTACATTTTGGATTGTAAATTCTTCTTTTCGAACTTTTAACTCCTACACAATCCTTAATGCGCATTTACTTAACTCATTTTCCTTATCCTATTGCTCCTTTGCCACTTTGTGTTTTCTTTGATTATTTGCCTATTTGCTTTCCTATTTTTATATATCCTGGTTTTCCGTTTTTCAGGATGTCTGCCAGTCAGAGGAAAGGAAAAGGCAAGGCCACTACTGGCAAACGTAAAAGGGGAGAATCATCCATGTCCATCATTGATCTCATGCATGATTCCTCCTGGCAGGAGAAAAATTTTACCCAGGATTATCCCTTTTGATCAGGTTCAATATTCCTTTTATTTACTTTTGCAAGTTACTTTATGAATCCTTTCATGTTATGGATTACTCTTTTATTAATGTTATTTGAGGTATTTCAGTTTAATATTGATTTCTTTTATTTATGCTATTGTTGTTTTTACTCTGAAGACATTTTTATTCAAGTAGATTTACTTCTCCTTTTGATTTTGGTTAAGAAATCAGTAACTCTGGAGTTATCAAACTCAAACATGATTGATAATTGTTATCTTTGTTAATTGAATTGAACTTCAATAATCCCAATCTTTTCTTAGGAAACAAATAGGATCCGAAGATCAACACAATTAATCTCTTGACCTTCCTTTATATTAGTAAAGGCTAACGAAGTGGAATTAAGATTCAATTATTATCATCATTGATAAGGATAGCCAGGATAGGACCTCTAATTTCTCATACCTTGCCAAAGGTTTATTTTACAGTTATTTATTTATTTTTAATTGCCATTTAAATTATTTGTCATATTCGTTCCTCATTCTTGAAACCCCAAATCTACAATCTCCATAACCAATAATAAGAACATACTTCCCTGCAGTTCCTTGAGAAGACGACCCGAGGTTTGAATACTTTGGTTATCAATTTATTTAAGGGGTTTGTTACTTGTGACAACCAACACGTTTGTATGAAAGGACTTTTGAAGGTTTAGAGAATATACTTGCAACGAGGATTTATCTGCAAATTTCTAGAGCACGCAAAAGTTCCTCTCATCACAGTGCATATGTCTTTTGATATTGTTGTTTATGAATGTTAAATATGTTGGCTCTTGAAAGAATAATGAAAAGGAGAAATGTTCTTGATAATCTGAAAAATCATAAAATAGATTCATGAAGCAAGAAAAAGCAGTGAATACAAAAGCTTGCAAAAAAAAAAGAAAAGAAAAATGGCAAAAAAAAAAGAGAAAGAAAAAGAAAAAGCAAGAAGAAAAAGCCAAAAGCTCTTTAAACCAAAAGACAAGAGCAAAAAGCCAATAGCCCTTAAAACCAAAAGGCAAGGGTAATAAAAAGGATCCAAGGCTTTGAGCATCAGTGGATAGGAGGGCCCAAAAGGAATAAAATCCTGGCCTAAGCGGCTAAACCAAGCTGTCCCTAACCATGTGCTTGTGGCGTGAAGGTGTCAAGCCAAAAGCTTGAGACTGAGCGGTTAAAGTCGAGGTCCAAAGCAAAAAAAGAGTGTGCTTAAGAACCTTAGACACCTCTAATTGGGGACTTTAGCAAAGCTGAGTCACAATCTGAAAAGGTTCACCCAGTTATGTGTCTGTGGCATTTATGTATCCGGTGGTAATACTGGAAAACAAAGTGCTTAGGGCCATGGCCAAGACTCATAAAGTAGCTGTGTTCAAGAATCAACATACTGTTGACAAACCCCAATTTGACGGTTTGTTTTGCCTTGAATTCATAACATTTTGATAACCTTTTGTCACATTTAGCCTAAGAATTAGCATGGTTTTGTTATCTCTTCCATGATTGTGCTTAAGTGTAAAAACATGCTTTTAAGCCTTATCTTGGTGAATTTTAGTTTCTGTTTGATTCCATACGATGCCTTGATGTGTTTGCTAGTAACCTCAGGTTGAAACTAGGCATGGATCAAAGGAAGCAAGGAAGGAAGCATACAAGTGGAGAGAAGCATAAAAAAGTCAAAGAAGCAAAGTCAGCCATGCACGCGCACGCGCACAAGGCGCTCGCGCGCACATTGCAGAATCGACCAGGGACGCGCACGCGTACCATGCGCGCACGCGCCGATGATGGCACATGACCTCATTAATGCAACACGTGCCTGGCGATTTGAGGGGTTTTCTGAACCCATTTTGGCGCCAAATTGCTGAGGAAAAGGAATAAAAGGATGAAGGATTAAGGGGAGGAGAATCATTGATCACTTTAGATGTTAGTTACCAATTAGTTTAGTTTTATCTTTGTAATTAGTTTTTAGAGAGAGAAGCTCTCTCTTCTCTCTAGGATTAGGATTAGGTTTAGGTTAATCTCCCTTCTTAGATCTAGGTTTAACTCATGCTTTGATTCACTATTCATTTACCAATTCTTAATCTTCTCCTCTTCCTCTTTCTAGATGTGTGCTTTAATAATTGTAATTCTTCATTTTGTTTTGGATATGTTGTTGTTCCTTGGTTTTCTTTCAATAATGCAATTTGAGGTAATTCATGATAATTGTGATTTCCTTGATTGTTGTTGTTAATTCCTTTCAATAATTGTTGTTAGATTTCATTCTTGTTGTTGATTTACTATGTTTTTCTTTTGTGCCTTCCAAGTGTTTGATGAAATGCTTGGTTGGATTTTAGTATAGATTTTATTCCTCTTGGCTTAGGTAGAGTAATTAGTGACACTTGAGTTATCTAATTCCCTTGTTGATTGATAATTGGATAGATTGCTAATTGATTTGAAAACCTCTAAAGCTAGTCATCCCTTTAGGAGTTGATTAGAACTTGAGAAATCTAATCGATTCATCCACTTGACTTTCCTTTAATTAGTAAGGGTTAACTAAGTGGTAGCAATGAACAAGTCTCATCACAATTGAAAAGGATAACTAGGATAGGACTTCTAATTTTCATACCTTGCCAAGAGCCTTTTAGAGTTGTTAGTTTATTTTCATTGCCATTTACTTTTCATGCTTCTTATCCGAAACCCCAAAATAACTCATAACCGATAACAAGACACTTCATTGTAAGTCCTAGGGAGAACGACCCGAGGTCCAATACTTTGGTTTATAAATTTTAGGGGTTTGTACTAGTGACAAACAACTTTTTGTATGAAAGGATTAGTGATTGGTTTAGAAACTATACTTGCAACGAGAATTCATTTGAGAAATTCTATACCATCAAAAATCCAATCATCAAAATGGCGCCGTTGCCGGGGATTTGCAATGGTGTTATGTTATTGGTTATTGTACATATGTGAATAGTGTAAATAGTTTGTCTTTTGCTTGTTTACTAGATTTTGTTAGTTTTATTTTGTTTTTCCATAATGAATTCTCACTTTGGCTATGAGTTTGGCTCTAATTGTGTTGTAGGGAATGTGAACTTCAATGCTAACATGTACCAAGGATGGAACACTCCAAGATGGGAGGAGCCTCAAGGAATTGATCGCTCCTATTGGCATCAACCTCCGGACACTTATAGGTATAATTCTCATCCTAATGCATGTCAATTCAATGGTTATGGTGACTCCTTTTATGACAATCAACAACCACCATATGCCTATGAATCTTATCCTCAACATGATGCTCAACCATACTCACAAGCCCCTTTCTACCA
Source organism: Arachis hypogaea (assembly GCF_003086295.3). Classification (NCBI taxonomy): domain Eukaryota; kingdom Viridiplantae; phylum Streptophyta; class Magnoliopsida; order Fabales; family Fabaceae; genus Arachis; species Arachis hypogaea. The sequence continues at coordinate 67,071,048 of NC_092055.1, forward strand.
AGTACCTTTATGTGACCCTTATCCATCATATAACCAATCACCCATACCACATCCTTGTGATCATTATGAGCAAGAACCTTTAGAACCACCACAACCTTATCAAGATTACTACCATGAACCACCTCAACCCTCACCATCTCCACACCCTTACCAAGAAGAACCACCTTCCTACTATGAACCCTCTCTCCAAAATAATGAACCTTCCTATTCACCCCAAGCCCCAATAGACGATCCTCTCACTTTGTTACTCCAAGGACAAGAAGCCATGAAGCGGGATACACTTGAGTTTATGACCAATTTGACCAAGGTGGTGCACACTTTAGCCCACCAATGCTTGAATACTCAAGGTACTTCCGTGACCACATGTGAAAAGTCAAAAGAAGAGCAAAGTATGAAGGTGAAATTGGAAAATTCGGTGGAGAAGGAGGAGTCAAATTTTGTATTGGAGCAACTAGAGGAACCTATAATCATTGAAGAAAAGGAAGAAGTGATTGAAGACTTAGGAGATGTTGAAAGTCCAAGGGAATGTAGCATCATGGAGCACTCTTCCAAGAAGCTTGATATTGATGCTGAGGAGGGTGCGCAACCTCCAAGGCATATCATCGTTGGAGACTTGGAAGAGGCTTATCAAGAGATGGATTCAATCATGGATGAATTTCTCTCTACAATGGAATCCTCTCCCATTGGACATAGAGTTGAAAGTATAAAAGAGTGTGCACAACCTCCCATACCCTTGGTGAGCAATGAGAAAGAGAGCTACCAAGAGGAAAACGTTGGCATGGTGTATATCGAAATTGAAGAATATGAAGAGGTTGACCAAGAAATGGATTTATTCATCAATGAATTTCTATCCAAAATTGAACCACCTCCCATTAGGCAAGAAATCAAAGTTCTTGAAGACAACACCAAGCTATGTGATAAAAGGGGAAAGGTTGAAATCAAGGAAGCTCGCAAAGAGGTGGAAATACACAAAGAAGAGCACAAGGAAGTAGACCTTGCATTGTCTAAGTGTGGGGAGGTCTCCCTTCCCGAGTCACCATCAAATACAACATTTAAGTGGGTAAAATCTCTATCCCTGAGCTTTAATCTCTCACTTGAATATGGTTTGCTTGAAAATGATGGTCAACTTAGAACTCTTTGTGGAATTAAAAGTAAAAACGAGTTGTGTAGTGGTTGGAAAATAGGTGTTAAGCTCATCAAGGCCAAGGCCTCAAGGTATAGGGATGATGTTGGGACAAGGATTACCTTATACGGATCTAGGAGGAAGCGTTGGTGGAGTAAAGAGAATTCTATGTGTCAATCACCTTTATGTCAACCGCTCATCCGACAAAACCATGAAACTCAACTAACGGATGGGTGTGAAGACAAGATATGGGATCCCGGTTCGCTATGTGAAGACCAACTATGGGGACTCATATCTTGGGTTGAACTTTGCCCAAGCTTGACGAAAATGGTTGGAAATTCTGTCAACCAATTGAGAATCAAGGATCCTTGGAGATTCAAGGATGAGTACAAACATAAGCCACCATGACAATAAGCTCCTCAAATGTCCAACTTAAGGACTTAAACTAAAAGTGCTAGGTGGGAGACACCCCACCATGGTAACCTCTTCCATTCTCTTTTGGTTTTGTATAATAAGTGATTTGAGTTGCCATTGTAGGTAGATTTTCATTTCATATTGATTTGTTTTTAAAGATTGGTTGTTAGTATGTTGTATTCATTAGTAGTAGATGAATAAATCCTAAAATCAAATTGCATTTTTGTAAACTGTTTGATATTTGATTGAATAAAGAAGAGTTTTGGACATTATAGGGAGCTCTTGGGCATTTTTCTGCTTTTTGGGCAAAAAAAAAAGGGGGGGGCATCGGCGCGCTAGCACGCTGTGCGCGCTCGCGCGGATTGCACTTCCGCAACTTCTGGTACAAAAACCAGAGAGTTGTGCGCGCGTTGTGCCAGCATTGTGCCTGGAGCACAAGCTCATCCACGCGTAAGCGCGCTGTCCGCGCGCGCGCGGATCGTCCCTGTTGCATCCACGCGTAAGCGCGCTATGCGCGCGCGCGGATCGTCCCTGCTGCATCCACGCGTAAGCGCGCTGTGCGCGCGCGCGGATTTGCACCCTGCTTTTCTCCTCCCTCCTTTCTCCTTCTTTCCTCTTCCCTTCTTCTTTCTTTCTCATTTTTTTTTCTTCTTCCTCTCCTGAAAATTTTTTTCTTTTCTCTTTTAATGTAAATAAAAAAAAAAATTAATAATAAAAAAATAATATATAATAATAAATACATAACTAAATAAATAAAATACTAAAAAAAAAATTTTTTTTTTCTTTTCTTCCATTTCCTTTTGTCTATTACATTTGCATTCTTTTATTCTTTGCATTTTCATTCTATTTGTTCTCATTTTCTTTTCTAAATTTCTCATTTTAATAATGGTGTTGAATTCTCTCACTAAATTGTTGAGAATTTCTTGCATTTGTTTTGGTGCTTCATGACTTGTTACATTAATTGTAATATTTGTCAACACACAAGATTAGTGCTTTAGTCCTTCCTAATTCATTACCCTTTGTTTCTTTTTCTTGTACCGCTTCATCATTGAGTTAGGATAGAATCAAATGCTTTCATGCGTATCACTAATCTTGTTTGTGTCAATTCTTATTTGATCATGATGCTCAATATACTCGCCATGCTTTAACTTTACTCTTGCATCAAGTATCAGTTGATATGCCTTTTGCTTATATTGATTTCTCACTCACATCTTGTAGCTACCATGTAGTAGAGAATCATACTCTTATTTGGCATTAGCCCCCGCCTATGTTCTATTTACTTTGATATCTTTGTTGTAGGCTTAATTTTCTTTCTTTTTCTCTCCTTTTAGGCTGGCCACCAAGAAGGAAAGGAATGGAAAAGCTTCAAATGGGGTAACAAACAAGTTCATCCACACAACCTTTCGAAGAAGCTCATCAATTGTAGCAACCCATCCACCTTGCTCTTCTTTGCATGCACCGAGGACGGTGCAATCTTCAAGTGTGGGGAGGTCATTCGACCAATCTCCATGGGTAACAATTTCCTTTTCAACACCAAATTTTTTTTTATTTTTCTTTGTTAGAGTAGCTATTGCATTGCATGATAGGTTGCATGTTAGTTAGAATTTGTACATATTCTTACCACTTCTTTCATATTAGGACTACTTGGTTATGGTGATGATTTCTTTTCCAAAAAAAAAAAACTATGTTTTTAGGGCACCCTACCAATTTGAAAATTTTTGTTGAACTTGCTTGAAAGAATTTATTTTGGAACATGGTTTTGAGCTAAGAACACAAGCTTGTGAGATTTGAGCCTAATGGTGTGGTTACATCTTATAACCACTTATTTTCCTTCTTGCGTGTAATTGTTCTCTTTCTATGATTGTAATCTTTGATTTGTTTGAATCTATATGTCCCATTATTCCTTGTATTCATGCATTTATATGATTGAGGCCATCATTTCATTAGCTCACTTATCCAAATAGCCTTACCTTTTACTCTCCTTTGTTAGCCGATTTTGAGCCTACGCTTAACCCACTTGTTCTTATTTTAGCACATTACAAGCCTTGAAGCGGAAAATAATGAATGTCCTTTATTTGGATCTTTGATTGGCTTAGGCTAGTGAGTGAGAGTGTCATCCAAGAGTGGGAAAACTTTGGGACATTGGTTGGGATAAAAGGATGTTTGTGTTTTGTATTTTTATATTGGGGAATTGGTACATATTCATGTATTGATTAAATGTATAGACCTTATGCATTGATGTTCTTGTATATAGTTTGAAAGAAAAAGAAAAAAATGAAAAGAAAAAGAAATAAAAGTGAAAAAGAAAAAAAGAAAAGAAAAGAAAAAAATGTATATAGAAAAAGAAAGAAAAAAAGAAGAGCAATAAAGGGGACAAAATGCCCCAAAGTGAAGTCAATAAAAAGGAATCAATGCATAAGTGTTGTGAAATGAAAAAAAAAATGCATGAGTATGCAAGAAAAAGTGAAGAATGGGTAGTTAGAATAGCTCGCATTTGTATAGGTCATTAATTAGGTTAGGTGGGAAAGTCTATGCTAATCAAAGACTCAAATCCTACCCCACTTGACCATAAATGATCCTACCTTGACCCTAACCCCATTACAACCTAATTGAAAGACCTCATGATGAATGTATGCATGCATTGAATAAATGATTGTTAGAAGAAAATCAAATCTTGGAAAACATGATTAGAAGAGAATTGAGTGAATTAACCCTTAAACACTTGAGTGAATAGAGCGGATACACATCCGGTGAGGGTTCAAAAGTTCAACCACATGTCTTCACCCACATTATCTATATCCTTGCAAGTTTGAACTCTTTTTAACAATTCAATACAATTGTGGTTTGGACTTGGTCCTTATTACTTAGCTCTTGTGCTTACACATGCTCTCCTGGGAATTGATTTGTTTGAACTAAGCATTTCCAATTGCTTTAGATAGTTGCATTTAGATAGGACTCATATAGTTTAGTTGCATTCAATAAATGCCATACCCCTTAGCTCCTTCTTATTTTAGCATGAGGACATGCTAAGGCTTAAGTGTGGGGAGGTTGACAAACCCCAATTTGACGGTTTGTTTTGCCTTGAATTCATAACATTTTGATATCCTTTTGTCACATTTAGCCTAAGAATTAGCATGGTTTTGTTATCTCTTCCATGATTGTGCTTAAGTGTAAAAACATGCTTTTAAGCCTTATCTTGGTGAATTCTAGTTTCTGTTGAAACTAGGCATGGATCAAAGGAAGCAAGGAAGGAAGCATACAAGTGGAGAGAAGCATAAAAAAGTCAAAGAAGCAAAGTCAGCCATGCACGCGCACGCGCACAAGGCGCTCGCGCGCACATTGCAGAATCGACCAGGGACGCGCACGCGTACCATGCGCGCACGCGCCGATGATGGCACATGACCTCATTAATGCAACACGTGCCTGGCGATTTGAGGGGTTTTCTGAACCCATTTTGGCGCCAAATTGCTGAGGAAAAGGAATAAAAGGATGAAGGATTAAGGGGAGGAGAATCATTGATCACTTTAGATGTTAGTTACCAATTAGTTTAGTTTTATCTTTGTAATTAGTTTTTAGAGAGAGAAGCTCTCTCTTCTCTCTAGGATTAGGATTAGGTTTAGGTTAATCTCCCTTCTTAGATCTAGGTTTAACTCATGCTTTGATTCACTATTCATTTACCAATTCTTAATCTTATCCTCTTCCTCTTTCTAGATGTGTGCTTTAATAATTGTAATTCTTCATTTTGTTTTGGATATGTTGTTGTTCCTTGGTTTTCTTTCAATAATGCAATTTGAGGTAATTCATGATAATTGTGATTTCCTTGATTGTTGTTGTTAATTCCTTTCAATAATTGTTGTTAGATTTCATTCTTGTTGTTGATTTACTATGTTTTTCTTTTGTGCCTTCCAAGTGTTTGATGAAATGCTTGGTTGGATTTTAGTATAGATTTTATTCCTCTTGGCTTAGGTAGAGTAATTAGTGACACTTGAGTTATCTAATTCCCTTATTGATTGATAATTGGATAGATTGCTAATTGATTTGAAAACCTCTAAAGCTAGTCATCCCTTTAGGAGTTGATTAGGACTTGAGAAATCAAATCAATTCATCCACTTGACTTTCCTTTAATTAGTGAGGGTTAACTAAGTGGTAGCAATAAACAAGTCTCATCACAATTGAAAAGGATAACTAGGATAGGACTTCTAATTTTCATACCTTGCCAAGAGCCTTTTAGAGTTGTTAGTTTATTTTCATTGCCATTTACTTTTCATGCTTCTTATCCGAAACCTCAAAATAACTCATAACTGATAACAAGACACTTCATTGTAAGTCCTAGGGAGAACGACCCGAGGTCCAATACTTCGGTTTATAAATTTTAGGGGTTTGTACTAGTGACAAACAACTTTTTGTATGAAAGGATTAGTGATTGGTTTAGAAACTATACTTGCAACGAGAATTCATTTGTGAAATTCTATACCATCAAAAATCCAATCATCAACTGTACTAGGAGAATCAATAACACTATCTGAATTCTGAGTTCCTATAGATGCCAAAACTGTTCAGAGGCAAAAAGCTACTAGTCCCGCTCATCTAATTGGAGCTAAGTTTCATTGATATTTGGAATTTATAGTATATTCTCTTGTTTTTATCCTATTTGATTTTCAGTTGCTTGGGGACAAGCAACAATTTAAGTTTGGTGTTGTGATGAGCGGATAATTTATACGCTTTTTGGCATTGTTTTTATATAGTTTTTAGTACGATTTAGTTAGTTTTCAGTGTATTTTTATTAGTTTTTAATTAAAAATCACATTTATGGACTTTACTATGAGTTTTTGTGTTTTTCTGTGATTTCAGGTACTTTCTAGCTGAAATTGAGGGACTTGAGCAAAAATCAGATTCAGAGGCTGAAGAAGGACTGCAGATGCTGTTGGATTCTGACCTCTCTGCACTCAAAGTGGATTTTCTGGAGCTACAGGAGTCCAAATGGCGCGCTCTCAATTGCGTTGGAAAGTAGACATCCAGGGAATTCCAGCAATATATAATAGTCCATACTTTGCCCGAGTTTAGATGACACAAACTGGCGTTCAACGCCAGCTTTCTGCCCTATTCAGGAGTTAAACGCCAGAAATAGGTTGCAAAGCAGAGTTAAACGCCAGAAACAGGTTATAAACTGGTGTTTAACTCCAAGGAAGACCTCTACACGTGAAAGCTTCAATGCTCAGCCCAAGCACACACCAAGTGGGCCCGGAAGTGGATTTTTGCATCATTTACTCATTTCTGTAAACCCTAGTAACTAGTTTAGTATAAATAGAACTTTTTACTATTGTATTTAAAAATCTTTGATTAGTCTTATGCTATCTCAGACCTTTATGGAGGCTGGCCATTCGGCCATGTCTACCCTATTTTCACTTATGTATTTTCAACGGTAGAGTTTCTACACACCATAGATTAAGGTGTGGAGCTCTGTTGTTCCTCATGAATTAATGCAAAGTACTATTGTTTTTCTATTCAACTCAAGCCTATTTCTTCTCTAAGATATACACTCATTCTTCAACCTAAAGAATGTGATGATCCGTGACACTCATCATTATTCTCACCTATGAACGCGTGCCTGACAACCACTTCCGTTCTACTTGCAATAGCTTGAGTGCGTATCTCTTAGCCTCCTAGTTCATGATGCATGGATGCCTCGCCTGACAACCAAGCCTTCCATTCCATGAGATCAGAGTCTTCGTGGTATAGGCTAGCATTATTGGCGGCCATTCTTGAGATCCGGAAAGTCTAAACCTTGTCTGTGGTATTCCGAGTAGGATCTAGGAAAGGATGGCTGTGACGAGCTTCAAACTCGCGAGTGCTGGGCGTAGTGACAGACGCAAAAAGATTACTGAATCCTATTCCAGTATGATCGAGAACCGACAGATGATTAGCCATGCAGTGACAGCACATTTTGGACCATTTTTACTGAGAGGACAGGATGTAGCCATTTACAATGGTGACGCCCAACATAAGCTTGCCATGGAAAGGAGTAGGAATGATTGGAGGAAGACAGCAGGAAAGCAGAGGTTTAGAAGGAACAAATGCATCTCTATACGCTTATCTGAAACTCTTACCAATGAATTACATAAGTATCTCTATCCTATTTTATATTTTAATTATATTTTAATTATTAAATCTCCATAACCAATTGAATCCGCCTGACTGAGATTTAGAAGGGGACCATAGCTTGCTTCAAGCCGACAATTTCTGTGGAATCGACCCTTACTCACGTAAGGTTTATTACTTGGACGACCCAGTGCACTCGCTGGTTAGTTGTGCGAAATTGTGACAAAGAACTAAAATTATGAACGTGCGTATTAAGTTTTTAGTGCCGTTACCACGGAATGAACGATCACGATTTTGTGCACCAGTTTCTCAAAGAGTATGCAGAATATGTGCTGATTACACTCGTTACACTGATGAGTGTTCGCAGCTCCAACAAGAAGACAACACCTTGGCAGCTACTCAAAGTTTCTATGACCGCCCGAATCAATGTTACTATCAACAAGGAGGCAATTACAACCAAGGTGGAAACTACAATCAAGGTTGGCAAGACAACTCCAACCAGGGAGGGAGAGATAATTCCAACCAGGGATGGAGAAATAATTCCAACCAAGGATGGAGGGACAACTACAACAGAGGTGGCAAAGACAACAATAGAAATCAGAGGTGGAACAACAACAACAGACAGCAGAACCAAAACCAGCCTTACAGAGCACCTCGCCAAAGGCAGTCCCAAGCACCTCAGAACAACCAACAGCAGACCCCTCAAATCACTTACCCCCCTTCCTCTTCTACTGATGAGATGTTTCGTTCTCTTGTATAAGGACAACATGACATGCAGAGTACACTTAGCTCCACCTTAAACGGGGTGACCTCTGCTGTACAAGCTCTTGCCTCACAGATTGGATCAATGAATACTTCCAATAATCAGCCTTCAAGCTCTAGTGGAATTCCTTCTCAACCTATACCCAACCCCAAAGGTGGAATCAACACCATCACTTTGAGGTCCAGAACCACACTACAAGAGAGGAATCATGAGGAGCCAAGCTTGCAAGGAAACGCCCCAGTTGAGGACATGGTTGAAATGGAGGATGTTAAAGAGGAAGATGAAGTACAAGACATGGTTGAAGAAGAAGCAGCTCAGCCAAGGAATGGAGCACCAAGGGACGTAGAAGCTGCATGTGGCGCCATTCCTACTCCATTTTCACACCTTGCTAGGAAGCCAAGAAAGCAGATGGAACTAGACCCTAAAATGGTAGAAATATTCAAAAAGGTTGAGGTAACCATTCCACTTTTTGATGCAATTCAGTAGGTACCTAGATATGCTAAGTTCCTAAAGGATTTGTGCATGCATAAAGATAAATTTCAGAATTTAGAAACTATTCCTCTAGGTAGTTCCATTTCTGCTTTAGTGGGTGATATACCTGAAAAATGTAGTGACCCAGGTCCATGCATGGTTACTATTACTATAGATGGTGTGAAATTTTCTGACTGTATGTATGATTTAGGAGCGTGTGTCAGTATAATGCCATTGTCTGTATATGATGCTTTGAGGCTCCCTCCCTTAAAAAGGTCAGCAGCTTGTTTTGTTTTAGCAGATAAAAGCATTATCTCTGTGGTTGAAATTGCTGACGACGTGCTGGTGAGCATTAAGGGGCTCACATTTCCTATTGACTTCTATATTTTGGAGATGCCCCCTAATGACTCATGAAGACCATCATCCATCTTTCTTGGAAGGCCATTCCTGAAGACTTCAAAGTTCATGCTAGATGCCTTCTCAGGAACTTACTCTTTTGAGATAGATGGCAGAGCAATGAGCTTCAATTTGGATGAAGCTATGAAGCACCCTCCTGAAGATCATTCCATCTTCCAATGTGACATCATTGATGAGACTGTAGCTGCAGTTCACCAGGAGGAAGTAGAAGAGAGGTACACGGAGCAAGTTGCAAGTGTGGGGATGCCCCCTGAAATAGATGAAGACACGTTATAACCATCACTAGCTCCAGAAGATCAAGTGCATAGCCATGAGCAGAAATTGGAATTAAAGCCTCTTCCACCCCACCTCAAGTATGCTTACCTTGAAGATAATCAGAAGCTCCCAGTTATCATTGCAAGGGAACTCACTTCTCAACAAGAGGAGCAGGTGCTTAGTGTGCTGAGAAGACACAAGAAAGCAATTGGGTGGAGCTTGGCGAATATAGTAGGCATCATCCCTCAAGTTTGTGAACACAGAATATTTTTAGAAGAGGGAGGAAGGCCTGTCCATCAACCTCAAAGAAGACTGAACCCCACCATATTAGAAGTTGACAAGAAGGAAGTGACCAGACTGTTGGAGGCTGATATCATCTACCCCATCTCAGATAGTGAATGGGTCAGTCCAGTACAAGTGGTGCCCAAGAAGTCTGGAGTCACAACAGTAAAGAATGAGCATGGAGAGCTCCTGATAACTAAAGTGCAGAATTCATGGAGAGTTTGCCTTGATTACAGGCGTCTCAACCAAGCTACTTGCAAGGATCATTACCCCTTGCCATTTATTGACCAGATGCTTGATTGCTTGTCAGGTAAATCACATTTCTGCTTTTTAGATGGTTATACAGGCTATTTTCAAATTCATATAGCTCCTGAAGATTAGGAGAAGACTACTTTTACATGCCCCTTTTGGAACGTATGCATACAAAAGGATGCCTTTTGGCTTATGTAATGCACCAGCTACCTTCCAAAGATGCATGATGAGTATCTTTTCTGACCTTATTGAGAATTGTATGGAAGTTTTCATGGATGATTTTAGCGTCTATGGTGATTCATTTAGCCTTTGCTTGGATAGTTTAGCTAGAGTATTAGACAGGTATGTTAGTTCAAACCTTGTATTGAATTTTGAAAAATATCACTTTATAGTAAAACAAGGTATTGTACTAGGACATGTTGTCCAGATAATTAGCAGGTGTGTGTCTCAATCAGAATTCCAGTCCATTTTAGAGGCCTGCCACTCCTCTAAGAGTGGTGGACATTTTGGCCCTCAAAGAAAAGCTAGAAAAACTTTAGATTGTGGATTCTAGTGGCCCACTCTTTTTAAGGATACTGCTGCCTTCTGTAAATCTTGTTCCCCATGCTAAAGGTTTGGGAATATATCCAAGAGGGATGAGATGCCCCAATAGGTTATGCTATTCTATGAAATTTTTTATGTTTGGGGCATTGACTTCATGGGTCCATTTCCAAACTCTAGTGGTTTCTTATATATACTGTTAGTTGTAGATTATGTTTCTAAATGGGTGGAAGCAATTCCTACCCGTATTGATGATGCTAACACTATTGTCTCCTTTGTTAGAAACCATATTATCTGTCACTTTGGATCACCACGATCAATCGTGAGTGATCAAGGCACTCACATTTGTAACAGGAGATTAGCTGGACTACTGAAGAAGCATGGAATTGTTCACAAGGTAGCAGCAGCTTACCATCCCCAGACCAATGGACAAGCAGAGGTGTCTAACAGAGAGATAAAGCGTATCCTGGAGAAGATCGTCAAGCCTCATAGGAAGGACTGGAGTACCAGGCTACAAGATGGGCTTTGGGCATATCGGACAGCATATAAGACGCCAATCAGGATGAGCCCCTTTTGCCTGGTTTATGGAAAAGCTTGTCACGTCCCAGTAGAGGTAGAGCACAAAGAATTCTGGGCGGTAAGAGAAATCAACATGGGATTTGAGAAGGCCAGGGATGAAAGGAAGCTGCAACTACATGAATTAGAGAACCTTCGCCTAGAAGCATATGACAACTCCAGGCGATACAAAGAGAAGATGAAGGCCGTGCATGACAAGCACATCAAGAGGAGAGAATTCAGACCTGGGAAGCTAGTTCTCCTTTACAACTCAAGACTGAGGCTCATGCCTGGAAAGCTGAGATCAAGGTGGGAAGGTCCTTACAGAGTAGAGAAGGCAGAGCCATATGGAGTCTTCCACCTGAGTCACCCTTCAAGTTCCAATTTCATTAAGGTCAATGGACATCGCTTAAAGCTTTATCACGGTGAGAAGATGAAGTAACACAAAGAGTTAAAGGTCTTCTTCTTGGAGGACCCACCAACAGAAGCAGACTGAGTTTGAAGACCGTCTATCTTAAGGACATAAAAGCAAAGTGTTAGGTGAGAGACAACCCACCATGGTACGATTGTTTCCTTTTACTCTCAGTCTTATTTTATTTTATTTTCTTTTTATTAGCATTCATCCATAATTTCTGCATATTCATCTGCATGCTGCATTCTGCATTCTGCATAATAAAAAAAAGAAGAGAGCACTCGACGCGCAAGCGTCGCTGACCCGTACGCATCAAATATGAGTGTGAGAATGAGAAAAATTTAACAGAAAGTTGGGCTAGAGTGGTGCTGGACACATGCCAAGTACACAAGCGAGATGATGCGTACAGGTCCCTCACTTGTGCGCGTCGCTTGTGATTCTAGCCCACCACGTGTACGCGTCCCTGAAGCGCACGCGTGAACATATAAAATTGGCGTAATTAATGTATGGCCAGAAAGTTATGATGGTGTGGGAATAGAACTGTGCTGGGAGCACAAAACACATCACGCGTACGCGTCCCTGAAGCGTACGCGTCCATTTCTCAAAAGGGCCATCCACGTGTGCGCGTGCCTGACGCGCACGCGTCGCATGCCATTTTTGCCCCATAACCAGAGCGAACAGAGAGTTGTGCGTGCACGCGGCTGCCCTCGTGCCAATTGCATAACCTATGTCATGCGTACGCGTCCCTGACGCATACACATCCCTGACGCGTACGCGTCACCTGACCTTTGCGCACCTCACGTGTACGCGTGATGCACGCGCCTGATTTCAAATCTTCTACCCCTCCAATCCTAATTCAATCCTAATTATCTCTTCTTTCTTCTTTCTTTCTTCTTCCTTATTCTTTCTTATGCCCTATTACTTTCTCCTTTCCTTCTTCATCCTTTTCATCCAGGTTCTTTTCTTTTTTCCCCCTTTTACTCTTTCATTATTACTTTAATTTATGTTTCCTTTTTTTTATTTTCTTTTAATTTCATTATCTAAGGTTTCTTCCTTCTTCCATGCATTTTTGAGTTGGTGTTTGAAATTTACATGGGTGATTGTTTTCTTTTATATTTTACTTGTGGATATATTAGGGTGTGATTTGACAATTAATACTAATTTTTTGGGTTGCTTGCATATTGGATTTCATACTTTCCCTAACATATTTTACATGCATACCAAGAGTTTGTGAAAAGTCTGTATGGCATTGTGAATTCTCAATTATTCTATTCTTCTACTCTACTGCCTGTTTTTCACAAAACCCTTGCAACCTTTTATTAATTAATTATAATTGTCACCACAAACGTGATTGTTAGTTTGTTACATTGGATAATCAAATTAAGCTCTTAATGCTTGATCTGTGCTACTCATGCCTTTACCGGCATGCTAATAAACATCCTGCATCTAATTGTCTTAACTTATCATGCTATATTTCCATTGATGTCCTAATTACATGGAATCATGACCATGTGCTTACGACATTCTTCTTTACTTTGATATTGATTATCCCTTGTATTTTTCCCCTCCCGGTTCTAGCTATTTGAATTCAGGTCCCTTTCTTTTCTCCCTTTTCAGGATGGTCACCAGGAAGGGTAAAGAGAAAGCCTCTAACAAACCACCGGCGAGGAGAGGAACAAAAAGAACATCAGATGTGGAACCATCCTCAACATCAGTCAAACCAACAACAAAGCGGGTCAAGAGGATCATCAAGGTCGATGAAACTAAGAAAGCTTTTCCAGCAAGGGACACTGCGCGGTTCACTAACCGCTACTGTGAGCAGATGTTCCCTATCTTGGCTGAGCGGAACTACAACAATGAGCACCTACTCATCCCTCCTGCCCACATTGTTGATTTTGTAGAGCCCCACATTGAGCGCAGACAATGGAGATTCTTATGGAGGCAGCCACGGCAGGTCAACCTTTCATGGGTAGTTGAATTCTACTCCAATTTTCACATGCCAGCCCTGTAGGCTGTCTGTGTCCGTCAGAAGCAAGTCCCTATATCCGAAGGGGCCATTCAGTAAGCCTTAGATCTCCCCCCTTCTCCAGAAGGATTGGATGCATACCAAGAAGCCTCTGTCAAGCGCTAGACATACCAATTTGATTGGGATGCCGTCCTTAGAGTTATAGCATAACCTGGCAGTAGATAGATCTATGGATACCATCGATCCCGACCTAAGGGCATCTTGGCTTCAGCACTTACCTTGGAGGCTCGAGTGTGGGCACAGATTATGTCTCACTACGTCTTTCCAAGCACTCACGAGTCCTCCTTCACTGCAAACATGGCTGTTCTCCTCTGGTGTATCCTTACAGACCAGCCTCTCAACCTACCAAGACACCTCCAGCACGCCATGGGAAATGTACAAATTGCAGGCAACCTACCCTTTTCCGCCTTGGTTTCAGATCTAGTCTCGGCAGCCAGAGTCTCCTATAGAGCTTGGGACACCAAGACTACACTTCCACAGGATGATCAGTATGTTCCCAACAGGAAGTACATCAGACCCCCAACACCCACTATCAGCCAGACTGCGGACCCGCCCAGAGATATTCCTTCTCCTTCCACATCACAAGCACCTTCCATAAATCAGCTACTCCTTCAGATACTTCAGAGATTGGACCGGCTTGACCGGCAGGCAAAGCGAATGGAGCACCATAACAAGTGCCGATTTACATACCTCAAGGAGCTAATTGTTGGAAACTACCCACCTGCAGAAGAACCAGACACTCCAGACTCCACCTCACCTACCAGCTCCGGGAGTCATGACAACCCCAACTGTGGAGATGCTGTTACCAGCCCCCCTTTGCTCCTAACTGATGGCACCGAGGACGGTGCCAAGCTTTAGGTGTGGGGAGGTCGGTCAGTACTTGACTTCTGGAGGTAATCTCTCTCTCTTAACACCAACATTTTAGTTTTTCTTTTGTTAGATAGAATATATTGCATGATAATAATTATTTGCATGTATGTTTGCTTGGTTAAAGTAATAAACTTCTTTTCAAGACTCTATTTTATAATAATTCACTAATTTAAATTAAAAAATGTTGTTAAACTTGTTTGAAGACTATAAATTGGAACATGAATTGTAGCTAAGAACACACAACCTGTGAGATTTGAGCTTAATTACATGGTTACACTATTTAACCATAACATTTTATTCTTGTGTATTTTCTTCTCTATAATTGTAATCTATAGTTTGTTCCACTCTATATGTCCAATATTTAGTGTATTTATATGCATGCATATGATTGAGGCCATCATTTGTTATTAGCTCTCTTATCCCAAATAGCCTACCCTTTCAATTACCTTTGTTAGCCACCTTGAGCCTTTTAATCCCCATTTGTTCTATATTTTACTACATCACTAGCCTTAAGCAGAAAAACAATTAATTACCCCAATTGAATCTTTGGTTAGCTTAAGATAGAGATTGTGTATTGACTAAGTGTGGGAAAACTGTGGGAACATGGGTTAATAGGGAATGTGTTATATTTCTACTTTGATAAAATATTAGGAATTTGGGTACCTACTCATGTGAGACCAGAAAAATTAAAAAAAAATCCATGTGCATTGATATGTTATATTTACTTTTATATTTAAAAAAAAAATCCAAAAATATTCAATTAAATAAATAAATAAATAAGGGGACAAAATTACCCCAATGTTAAGTTAATGAAAGATTAATGCATATGTGATTAAATTAAAGAAAAGTTGATACATGAGTGTGTGATGCAAAAATGGGAATTTTGGGTAGCTAGGCATAATTTTAGAGTTATATAGAGTGTGTGTGTGTTTAGGTGGGAACTTAGGTTAGTCAAGGATTCAATTTATAGCTCACTTAGCCATACATATATCCTCACCCTTACCTTAGCCCCATTACAACCTGGAAAAGACCTCATGATGTTTGCATTGGTACATTAAATACTTGTTGATTGGTTAGATAAAGAACAAAGTTTTAGAAAGCATGACTAGAGAAGAGTAGAGTGATTACCCTATACACTTGAGTGATTAGAGTGCATATACACTATCAGTGAGGGTTCAATGCTTGATTCTATGTTCCCTGCTTTCGTGAGTTATCTTCTTATAAGTCTACTTGTCTTTACTGTATGATTTTAATTAGTGATATCTGATTTATGTTTCTCTTGAAGAACTTATTTACTTTCAACCAAGTAGACAGAATCATCTTAGCATATAGTTTCATTCATATATAGGTTGCATTTCATGAGTCTTACTTTTCCCTATTTATTCTTTTCATCTCTTTGAGCTTAGCATGAGGACATGCTAATGTTTAAGTGTGGAAAGTTTGATAAACCACTATTTTATGGTTTATCTTGTGCTCAATTGAGTGGTTTCATCAAGTCTATGCACACTTATTCATACAAATTGAATGGTTTTACAATTCCTTCCTAGTTTTGTTCTATGGTTAAAAACTTGATTCCTAAGCCTTTAATTTGTGTATTTTAATCCCTCTTTATACCATTCGATGCAGTGATCTATGTGTTCAGTGTTTTCAGGCTTTATAGGGCAGGAATGGCATAGAAGATGGAGAGGAAGCTTGTAAAAATAAAAGGAGCAAAAGAAATAAAGGAGACAATCAGCGAGGAGTGATAAACCCCATTTGTAAGATTTATCTTGTGCTTGATTTAGGGGATTTTATGACCTTTTACCCACATTTATTCAATGAAATAGCATGGTTTCATGATTGTCTCTTAATTTGCACTTAAGTGTGAAAACGTGCTTTTTAGGCCCTTAATTGGTTAATTTTGATTCACTTCTGATTTCACTAGATGTCTTGATGTGTTTGTTAAGTGATTTTAGGTTGAAAAGGCTGGGAATGGATCAAAGGAATGGAAAGAAAAGCATACAAAGTGGAGAAATCATGAAAAGCCAAAGATTTGGAAAAAGCCCATGGACGCGCGCGCACACTATACGCCTACGCGTGGATCGCGAAATGCTCCATGGACGCGTACGAGCGCTATACGCGTACGCACCGAAGGCCGCACGTGATTTTTAAAAGAGAACTCGTGCCTGGCAATTTTGGAGGGTTCTGGCCCTATTTGGAGCTGCGTTTTTGGCAGGAAAATGCATAAAAGGACCAAGGATTGAAGGGGAATACAACATTCACATCATTCACACACTTCACACATACACACACATTAGGATTAGGATTAGTTAGTTTTAGAGAGAGAAGCTCTCACTTCTCTCTAGGATTAGAATTAGGATTAATTTTAGTTCTTAGATCTAGATTTCAATTCATGCCTTTCTTTAGTTCTTAGATATAGATTTCAATTCTTGTTGTTACATTCATTATTGCTGAGCGGATAATTTATATGCTTTTTGGCACTATTTTTAGTATATTTTTAGTAGAATCTGGTTACTTTTAGGGATGTTTTCATTAGTTTTTATGTTAAATTCACATTTCTGGACTTTACTATGAGTTTGTGTGTTTTTCTCTGATTTCAGGTATTTTTTGGCTGAAATTGAGGGACTTGAGCAAAAATCAGATTCAGAGGCAGAAGAAGGACTGCTGATGCTGTTGGATTCTGACCTCCCTGCACTCAAAGTGGATTTTCTGGAGCTACAGAACTCAAACTGGCACGATTCTAATTGCGTTGGAAAGTAGACATCCAGAGCGTTCCAGCAATGTATAATAGTCCATATTTTGACCAAGTTTAGATGACGTAAAAGGGCGTTGAACGCCAGTTTTATGCTGCTATCTGGAGTTAAACGCCAGAAACACGTCACAAACCAGAGTTGAACGCCAGAAATACATTACAACCTGGCGTTCAACTCCAGAAAGAGCCTCTGCACGTGTAACATTCAAGCTCAGCCCAAGCACACAACAAGTGGGCCTCGGAAATGGATTTATACATCAATTACTTACTTCTGTAAACCCTAGTAACTAGTTTAGTATAAATAGGACTTTTTACTATTGTATTAAACATCTTTGGATCATCCTGGGACGTCTGGTTATTAGATTATGGGGCCTGGCCATTCGGCCATGCCTGAACCTTTCACCTATGTAATTTCAACGGTAGAGTTTCTACACTCCATAGATTAAGGTGTGGAGCTCTGCTGTTCCTCAAAGATTAATGCAAAGTACTACTGTTTTTCTATTCAATTCAACTTATTCCGCTTCTAAGATATTCATTCGCACTTCAACCTGAATGTGATGAACGTGACAATCATCATCATTCCCTATGAACGCGTGCCTAACAACCACTTCCGTTCTACTTTAGATTGAATGAGTATCTCTTGGATCTCTTAATCAGAATCTTCGTGGTATAAGCTAGATTGATGGCTGCATTCATGAGAGTCCGGAAAGTCTAAACCTTGTTTGTGGTATTCCGAGTAGGACTCTGGGATTGAATGACTGTGACGGACTTCAAACTCGCGAGTGCTGGGCGTAGTGACAGATGCAAAAGGAGGGTGAATCCTATTCCAGTACGATCGAGAACCTCAGATGATTAGCCATGCAGTGACAGCGCATCGGACCATTTTCACAAGAGGATAGGATGCAGCCATTGACAAGGGTGATGCCTCCAGACGATTAGCCATGCAGTGACAGCGCATCGGACCATTTTCCAGAGAGGATTAAAAGTAGCCATTGACAACGGTGATGTCCTTACATAAAGCCAGCCATGGAAAGGAGTAAGACTGATTGGATGAAGACAGCGGGAAAGTAGAGATTCAGAGGAACGGAAGCATCTCTATACGCTTATCTGAAATTCTCACCAATGAATTACATAAGTATTTCTATCCTTATTTTCTATTTATTATTAATATTCGAAAACTCCATAACCTTTTGATATCCGCCTGACTGAGATTTACAAGGTGACCATAGCTTGTTTCAACCCGACAATCTCCGTGGGATCGAACCTTACTCACGGAAGGGTTATTACTTGGACGACCCAGTGCACTTGCTGGTTAGTTGTATCGAAGTTGTGAATGAAAAACATTTTTTAAGACGTGCGTACAGAGTTTCTGGCGCCGTTGCCTGAGATCACAATTTCGTGCACCAAGTTTTTGGCGCCGTTGCCGGGGATTGTTCGAGTTTGGACAACTGACGGTTCATCTTGTTGCTCAGATTAGGTAATTTTTTTTTTGTTTTATTTTCAAAAATTTTTCAAAAACCTTTCAAAAATTTCTCATCTGTTTTCGAAAAAAATAATAAAAATGTTTTCAAAAAAATATATTTTTCTTCAGAATTTTTAAGAATGAATTCTAGTGTTTCATGATGATTTGTTGAATCCTGGCTGGCTGTAAAGCCATGTCTAAATTCGTTTGGACTGAGGCTTCAACTAATCACGTCAATGCATGTAATTGCATACTAAAGCTTGGCTGGTTATTGAGCCATGCCTAACCCTCAGATTGGAGCTTTAGAATAAGAACACAAGATTCCTGGAATTCATATTAAAAATTTTGGAATCCTTATTTTTTCTTTTTCACATTAATTTTCGAAAAATCCAAAAAAATTCATAAAATCATAAAAATAAAAAATATTTCATGTTTCTTGTTTGAGTCTTGAGTCAATTTTTAAGTTTGGTGTCAATTGCATACTCATCTTGCATTTTTCGAAAATTGCATTCATGCATTGCATTCATCATGATCTTCAAGTTGTTCTTGATAAACCTTCTTGATTGATCTTCATATTACATTGTTTTTGTGTTGTATGGTGTTTTTCATATGCAATCTTGAATTCTTAGTGTTTAAGCATTAATGATTTCTAAGTTTGGTGTCTTGCATGTTTTCTTTGCATTAAAAATTTTTCAAAAATAAGTTCTTGATGTTCATCTTGACATTCAAAGTGTTATTGGTGTTCATCTTGACATTCATAACATTCTTGCATGCATTCATTGTTTTGATTCAAAATTTTCATACATTGCATCATTTTCATGTTTTTCTCTCTCATCATAAAAATTCAAAAATAAAAAAAAAAATAATATCTTCTCCTTTTTCTTCTCATAAATTCAAAAATTTGAGTTGACTTTTTCAAAATTTTTTAAAATTTAGTTGTTTCTTATGATTCAAATCAAATTTTCAATTTAAAAATCTTATCTTTTTCAAAATCATTTTTAAAAATCAAATCTTTTTCATTTTTCTTAGTTATTTTCGAAAATTTTAAAAATATTTTTCAAAAATCTTTTTCTTAATTTTATCACATAATTTTCGAAAATAACATCATCAATTAATATTTTGATTCAAAAATTTCAAGTTTGTTACTTGCTTGTTAAAAAAGATTCAAACTTTGAGTTCTAGAATCATATCTTGTGATTTCTTGTGAATCAAGTCATTAATTGTGATTTTAAAAATCAAATCTTTTTCAAAACCAATTTCAATCATATCTTTTCAAAAATATCTCTCTATCTTATCTTTTTCAAAATTTGATTTTAAAATATCCTTTCTAACTTCTTATCTTCTTATCTTTTCAAATTGATTTTCAAATTTGTTTCAACTAACGAACTAACTTTTTGTTTGTTTCTTATCTTTTTCAAAACTACCTAACTAACTCTCTCTCTCTCTCTCTAATTTTTGAAAATATCTTCCCTCTTTTTCAAAATTTCTTTTTAATTAACTAATTAATTTAATTTTTGATTTTAATTTTCGAAAAAATTACTAACCTTTTTCAAAAACTATTTTCGAAAATCAGTAACTCTTTTTCAAAAAAAAAATAATTTTCGAAAACTCCCTTTCTCTCTCATGTCCTTCTATTTATTTATTCATCTACTCACACAAGAACCTCTATACTGTGGTAAAAAGGATCCCTATTATTATTTTTCTGTCCCCTCCTTTTTCATATGAGCAGGAGCAAGGACAAGAACATTCTTGTTGAAGCAGATCCAGAACCTGAAAGGACTCTGAAGAAGAAACTAAGAGAAGCTAAATTACAACAATCCAGCAAGCACCTTTCAGAAATTTTTGAACAGGAAGAGGAGATGGCAGCCGAAAATAATAATAATGCAAGGAGGATGCTTGGTGACTTTACTGCACCTAATTCCAATTTACATGGAAGAAGCATCTCCATTCCCACCATTGGAGCAAACAAATTTGAGCTGAAACCTCAATTAGTTTCTTTGATGCAGCAGAACTGCAAGTTTCATGGACTTCCATCTGAAGATCCCTTTCAGTTCTTAACTGAATTCTTGCAGATCTGTGATACTGTTAAGACTAATGAAGTAGATCCTGAAGTCTACAGGCTCATGCTTTTCCCTTTTGCTGTAAGAGACAGAGCTAGAATATGGTTGGACTCTTAACCTAAGGATAGCCTGAACTCTTGGGATAAGCTGGTCAAGGCTTTCTTAGCCAAGTTCTTTCCTCCTCAAAAGCTGAGTAAGCTTAGAGTGGATGTTTAAACCTTCAGAGAGAAAGAAGGTGAATCCCTCTATGAAGCTTGGGAGAGATACAAAGAACTGACCAACAAGTATCCTTCTGACATGCTTTCAGAATGGACCATCCTGGATATATTCTATGATGGTCTGTCTGAATTAGCTAAGATGTCATTGGATACTTCTGCAGGTGGATCCATTCACCTAAAGAAAACGCCTGCAGAAGCTCAAGAACTCACTGACATGGTTGCTAATAACCAGTTCATGTACACTTCTGAAAGGAATCCTGTGAATAATGGGACGCCTATGAAGAAGGGAGTTCTTGAAATTGATACTCTGAATGCTATATTGGCTCAGAATAAAATATTGACTCAGCAAGTCAATATGATTTCTCAGAGTCTGAATGGAATGCAAGCTGCATCAGACAGTACTCAAGAGGCATCTTCTGGAGAAGAAGCTTATGATCCTGAAAACCCTGCAATAGCGGAGGTGAATTACATGGGTGAACCATATGGAAACACCTATAATCCCTCATGGAAAAATCACCCAAATCTCTCATGGAAGGATCAACAAAAGCCTCAACAAGGCTTTAATAATGGTGGAAGAAATAGGTTTAACAATAGTAAACCTTTTCCATCATCCACTCAGCAACAGACAGAGAACTCTGAACAAAATACCTCTAATTTAGCAAACTTAGTCTCTGATCTATCTAAGGCCACTGTGAGTTTCATGAATGAAACAAGGTCATCCATTAGAAATTTGGAGGCACAAGTGGGCCAGCTGAGTAAAAGGATCACTGAAATCCCTCCTAGTACTCTCCCAAGCAATACAGAAGAGAATCCAAAAGGAGAGTGCAAGGCCATCGAATTAATTACCATGGCCGAACCTGTAAGAGAGGGAGAGGACATGAATCCCAAGGAGGAAGACCTCCTGGGACGTCCAGTGATCAATAAGGAGCTTCCCTCTGAGGAACAAAAGGAATCTGAGACTCATCTAGAGACCATAGAGATTTCATTGAACCTCCTTATGCCATTCATGAGCTCTGATGAGTATTCCTCTTCTGAAGAGAATGAGGATGTTACTGAAGAGCAAGTTACCAAGTACCTTGGTGCAATCATGAAGCTGAATGCCAAATTATTTGGTGTTGAGACTTGGGAAGATGAACCTCCCTTGTTCACTAATGAACTAAGTGATCTGGATCAACTGTCATTGCCTCAGAAGAAACAGGATCCTGGGAAGTTCCTAATACCTTGTACCATAGGCACCATGATCTTTGAAAAGGCTCTGTGTGACCTCGGGTCAGGGATAAACCTCATGTCCCTCTCTGTAATAGAGAAACTGGGAATCTATGGGGTGCAAGCTGCTAAAATCTCATTAGAGATAGCAGACAATTCAAGAAAAAAGGCTTATGGACAAGTAGAGGACGTGTTAGTAAAGGTTGAAGGCCTTTACATCCCTGCTGATTTCATAGTCCTGGATACTGGGAAGAATGATGATGAATCCATCATCCTTGGAAGACCCTTCCAAGCCACAGCAAGAACTGTGATTGATGTTGACAGAGGTGAACTAGTCCTTCAATTGAATGAGGACTCCCTTGTGTTTAAAACTCGAGGTCATCCTTCTGTAAACATGGAGAGGAAGCATAAAAAGCTTCTCTCACTGCAGAGTCAACCAGAGCCCCCACAGTCAAACTTTAAGTTTGGTGTTGGGAGGCCACAACCAAACTCTAAGTTTGGTGTTGAACTCCCATATCCAAACTCTAAGTTTGGTGTTGGGAAGTCTCAACAATGCTCTGAACATCTGTGAGGCTCCATGAGAGCCCACTGTCAAGCTATTGACATTAAAGAAGCGCTTGTTGGGAGGCAACCCAATTTTTATTTAATTATATTTTTATTAGTTATATGTCTTTATAGGTACATGATCATGTGGAGTCACAAAATAAATAAAAAAAAATTGAGAACGGAATCAAAAATAGCAGAAGAAAAATCACACCCTGGAGGAAGATCTCACTGGTGTTTAAACGCCAGTAAGAAGCATCTGGCTGGCGTTCAACGCCAGAACAGAGCATGGTTCTGGTGCTGAACGCCCAAAATGGGCAGCATCTGGGCGTTTGAACGCCAGAATTGTACCCTGGAGAAGAGCTGGCGCTGAACGCCCAGAACAAGCATGGTTCTGGCGTTCAACGCCAGAAATGGGCAACAAATGGGCGTTCAACGCCCAGAACATGCACCAATCTGGCGCTGAACGCCCAGAGTTGTGTGCAAGGGCATTTTGCATGCCTAATTTGGTGCAAGGTTGTAAATCCTTGAACACCTCAGGATCTGTGGACCCTACAGGATCACCTCAGGATCTATGGACCCCACAGGATCCCCACCTACCTCCACTCACTTCTTCTTACCCCTCTTTCACACAATCCCATAAACACTCTTCCCCAAAACTCTTCACCAATCACCTCAATCTCTCTTCCCTATCACCACTTCACCACTCACATCCATCCACTCTTCCCCATAAACCTACCTCATAAAGTCCACCTACCTTCAAAATTCAAAATCACTTTCCCACCCAAAACCCACCCTTATGGCCGAACCTTACCCCCCCTCCCTTCCCTATATATAGCCCTCCATTCTTCCTCATTTTCACACAACACAACCCTCTCTTCCCCTTCTTGGCCGAAACACATCTCTCTCCCTCTCCTCCATTTCTTCTTCTTCTTCATCTATTCTTTTTTCTTTTGCTCGATGGTGAGCAAAAATTCTAAGTTTGGTGTGATAAAAGCATAAGCTTTTTGTTTTTCCATTACCATTGATGGCACCCAAGACCGGAGAATCCTCTAGAAAAGGGAAAGGGAAGACAAAAGCTTCCACCTCCGAGTCATGGGAGATGGAAAGATTCATCTCCAAAGCTCATCAAGACCACTTCTATGATGTTGTGGCAAAAAAGAAGGTGATCCCCAAGGTCCCTTTCAAGCTCAAGAGAAATGAGTATCCGGAGATCCGACATGAAATCCAAAGAAGAGGTTGGGAAGTTCTAACAAACCCCATCCAACAAGTCGGCATCCTAATGGTTCAAGAGTTCTATGCCAATGCATGGATCACTAGGAACCATGATCAAAGTAAGAACCGAACCCAAAGAATTATCTCACCATGGTTCGGGGGAAATACTTAGATTTTAGTCCGGAAAATGTGAGGTTGGCGTTCAACTTGCCTATGATGCAAGGAGATACACGCCCCTACACTAGAAGGGTCAACTTTAATCAAAGGTTGGACCAAGTCCTCATGGACATATGTGTGGAAGGAGCTCAATGGAAGATTGACTCCAAAGGCAAGCCGGTTCAACTAAGAAGACTGGACCTTAAGCCTGTGGCTAGAGGATGGTTGGAGTTCATCCAATGCTCCATCATCCCCACTAGCAACCGATCTGAAGTTACTGTGGATCGGGCCATCATGATTCATAGCATCATGACTGGAGAGGAAGTAGAAGTTCATGAAGTCATCTATCAAGAACTATACAAGGTAGCTGACAAGTCCTTCACTATGGCAAGGTTAGCTTTTCCCCACCTCATTTGCCATCTATGTTACTCAGCTGGAGCTTCCATAGAAGGAGACATTCCCATTGAGGAAGAAAAGCCCATCACTAAGAAAAGGATGGAGCAAGCAAGAGAGCCCATTCATGGATCTCAAGAGACGCATGAAGCTCATCACCATGAGATCCCGGAAATGCCTCAAATGAATTTTCCTCCATAAAACTATTGGGGGCAAATCAACACCTCCCTAGGAGAATTAAGTTCCAACATGGGACAACTAAGGGTGGAACATCAAGAGCACTCCATCATCCTTCATGAAATTAGAGAAGATCAAAAAGCAATGAGGGAGGAGCAACAAAGACAAGGAAGAGACATAGAAGAGCTCAAGGACATCATTGGTTCCTCAAGAAGGAAACGCCACCATCACTAAGGTAGACTCATTCCTTGTTCTTACATTCTCTGTTTTTCGTTTTCTCTATGTTAAGTGCTTATCCATGTTTGTGTCTTCATTACATGATCATTAGTATTTAGTAACTTTGTCTTAAAGTTATGAATGTCCTATGAATCCATCACCTCTCTTAAATGAAAAATGTTTTAATTCAAAAGAACAAGAAGTACATGAGTTTCGAATTTATCCTTGAACTTAGTTTAATTATATTGATGTGGTGACAATGCTTCTTGTTTTCTGAATGAATGCTTGAACAGTGCATATGTCTTTTGAAGTTGTTGTTTAAGAATGTTAAATATGTTGGCTCTTGAAAGAATGATGATAAGGAGACATGTTATTTGATAATCTGAAAAATCATAAAAATGATTCTTGAAGCAAGAAAAAGCAGCTAAGAACAAAGCTTGCAGAAAAAAAAATAGAAAGAAAAAGAAAAGGCAAGCAGAAAAAGCCAAAAGCTCTTAAAACCAAAAGGCAAGAGCAAAAAGCCAATAACCCTTAAAACCAAAAGGTAAGGGTAAATAAAAAGGATCCCAAGGCTTTGAGCATCAGTGGATAGGAGGGCCTAAAGGAATAAAATCCTGGCCTAAGTGGCTAAACCAAGCTGTCCCTAACCATGTGCTTGTGGCGTAAAGGTGTCAAGTGAAAACTTGAGACTGAGTGGTTAAAGTCAAGGTCCAAAGCAAAAGGAGAGTGTGCTTAAGAACCCTGGACACCTCTAATTGGGGACTTTAGCAAAGCTGAGTCAGAATCTGAAAAGGTTCACCCAATTATGTGTGTGTGGCATTTATGTATCCGGTGGTAATACTGGAAAACAAAGTGCTTAGGACCACGGCCAAGACTCATAAAATAGCTGTATTCAAGAATCATCATACTAAACTAGGAGAATCAATAACACTATCTGAACTCTGAGTTCCTATAGATGCCAATCATTTTGAACCTCAATGGATAAAGTGAGATGCCAAAACTATTCAAGAGGCAAAAAGCTACAAGTCCCGCTCATCTGATTAGAGCTATGTTTCATTGATAGTTTGGAATTTATAGTATATTATCTTCTTTTTATCCTACTTGATTTTCAGTTGCTTGGGGACAAGCAACAATTTAAGTTTGGTGTTGTGATGAGCGGATAATTTATACGCTTTTCGGCACTGTTTTTAGTATGTTTTTAGTAGAATCTGGTTACTTTTATGGATGTTTTCATTAGTTTTTATGTTAAATTCACATTTCTGGACTTTACTATGAGTTTGTATGTTTTTCTATGATTTCAGGTATTTTCTGGCTGAAATTGAGGGACTAGAGCAAAAATCAGATTCAGAGGCAGAAGAAGGACTGCTGATGCTGTTGGATTCTGACCTCCCTGCACTCAAAGTGGATTTTCTGGAGCTACAGAACTCAAAATGGCGCGCTTCCAATTGCGTTGGAAAGTAGACATCCAGAGCTTTCCAGCAATGTATAATAGACCATACTTTGACCAAGTTTAGATGACTTAAAAGGGCGTTTAACGCCAGTTCTACGCTGCTGTCTGGAGTTAAACGCCAGAAACACGTCACAAACCAGAGTTGAATGCCAGAAATACGTTACAACCTAGCGTTCAACTCCAGAAAGAGCCTCTGCATGTGTAACATTCAAGCTCAGCCCAAGCACACACCAAGTGGACCCCGAAAGTGGATTTATACATCAATTACTTACTTCTGTAAACCCTAGTAACTAGTTTAGTATAAATAGGACTTTTTACTATTGTATTAGACATGTTTGGATCATCTTGGGACGTCTGCTTCTTAGATCATGGGGGCTGGCCATTCAGCCATGCCTGGACCTTTCACCTATGTAATTTCAACGGTAGAGTTTCTACACTCCATAGATTAAGGTGTGGAGCTCTACTATTCCTCAAAGATTAATGCAAAGTACTACTGTTTTTGTATTCAGTTCAACTTATTCCGCTTCTAAGATATTCATTCGCACCTCAACTTGAATGTGATGAACATGACCATCATCATCATTCCCTATGAACGCATGCCTGACAACCACTTCCATTCTACTTTAGATTGAATGAGTATCTCTTGGATCTCTTAATCAGAATCTTCGTGGTATAAGCTAGATTGATGGCGGCATTCATGAGAGTCCGGAAAGTCTAAACCTTGTCTGTGGTATTCCGAGTTGGACTCTGGGATTGAATGACTGTGACGGACTTCAAACTCACGAGTGCTGGGCGTAGTGACAGACGCAAAAGGAGGGTGAATCCTATTCCAGTACGATCGAGAACCTCAGATGATTAGCCATGCAGTGACATCGCATCGGACCATTTTCACAAGAGGATAGGATGCAGCCATTGACAAGGGTGATGCCTCCAGACGATTAGCCATGCAGTGACAGCGCATCGGACCATTTTCCATAGAGGATTAAAAGTAGCCATTGACAACGGTGATGTCCTTACATAAAGCCAGCCATGGAAAGGAGTAAGACTGATTGGATGAAGACAGCGGGAAAGCAGAGATTCAGAGGAACGGAAGCATCTCTATACGCTTATCTGAAATTCTCACCAATGAATTACATAATTATTTCTATCCTTATTTTCTATTTATTATTAATATTCGAAAACTCCATAACCTTTTGATATCCGCCTGACTGAGATTTACAAGGTGACCATAGCTTGCTTCAAGCTGACAATCTCCGTGGGATCGAACCTTATTCACGTAAGGTTTATTACTTGGACGACCCAGTGCACTTGCTGGTTAGTTGTATCGAAGTTGTGAATGAAAAACGATTTATTAAGACGTGTGTACAGAGTTTCTGGCGCCGTTGCCTGAGATCACAATTTCGTGCACCAATCATTCTTCTATTCCTTTGTTGTAATTTCCTTTATGTTGTTTCTATGCCTTATTATAGATCTACTCTTGCTCCTTCTCTTTTCTTTCAATTCAATTTGAGGTAATTCATAATAATTGTGTTTTTTTTGCTTGTTGTTGTTAATTCCTTGCAATAATTGTTGTTAGATTCTATCCTTGTTGTCAATTTACTATGCTTTTCTTTTGTGCCTTCCAAGTGTTTGATAAAATGCTTGGTTAGATTTTAGTGTAGCTTTTGTTCCTCTTGGCCTAGGTGGAGTAATTAGTGATGCTTGAGTTATCTAATTCCTTTGTTGATTGATAATTAGAAGTTGCTAATTGATTTGGATACCACTAAAGCTAGTCTTTCCCTTGGGAGTTGGCTAGGACTTGTGGAATCAAGTTAATTCATCCACTTGACTTTCCTCCATGGTTAAAGGTTAACTAAGTGGTAGCAATGGACAATTTGTCGTCATAATTGAGGAGGATAACTATGATAGGACTTCTAGTTCTCATATCTTGCCAAGAGCTTAGTTAGTTGTTAGTTTATTTTCTTTGCCAATTATATTTCTTGTCTAAAATCTTAAAAATGCCAAACATACCTCATAACCAATAACAAGGCACTTTATCGCAATTCCTAGGGAGAACGACTATTGTTTTAGTGACAAACAATCTTTTGTATGAAAGGACTATTGTTTGGTTTAGAAACTATACTTGCAATTAGAATTCATTTGTGAATTCTAGACCATCAAAAATCCATTCATCAAAATGGCGCCGTTGCCGGGGAGTTGTAATGGTGTTATGTTATTTGTTATTGTATATATGTGAATAGTGTGAATAGGTTTGTCTTTTGCTTATTATAACTAGATTTTGTTAGTTTTATTTTGATTATTTTTTCACTATGAATTCTCACTTTGGCTATGAGTTTGGTTCTTAGTATGGTGTAGGAAATGTGAACTTCAATGACAAGATGTGTCAAGGATGGAACCAACAAAGATGGGAGGAGCCTCAAGGAATTGATCACTCCTATTGGCAACAACCTCCGGATACTTATAGGTATAATCACCATCCTAATGTATGTCAATTGAATGGCTATGGTAAAACTTTTTGTGAAAATCAATTACCACCATCATATGCCTATGACTCTTATCCTCAACATGAACCTCAACCATACTCACAAGCCTTTCCATACCAAGCATCTTCCTAGGACCCATATCCATCATATGACCAATCACTCATACCATATTCTTATGACCATTATGAGCAAGAACCTTTAGAACCACAACCCTATCTAGATTACTACCATGAACCACCTCAATACTCACTATCTCCATACCCTTACCAAGAAGAACCACCTTCCTACTATGAACCCTTCCTCGAAAATGATGAACCCTCTTATCCACCCCAAGCCCCAATAGATGATTCTCTCACCTTGCTACTTCAAGGACAAGCGGATATACAAAGGAACACCCTAGATTTTGTGACTAATTTGACCAAGGTAGTGCATACTTTAGCCTACCAGTGCTTGAACACTCAAGATGCTTCCATAGCCACATGTGAAGAATCAATTGAAGATCATAGCATGAAGGAGAGATTGGAAACTCCGGTGGGAAATGAGGGTTGTTATTTTGTATTGGAGCAACTAGAGGAAGCCATGATTATTGAAGAAAAGGAAGAGGTTGTTGAAGATTTAAGAGATGTTGAAAGTCCATGGGAATGTAGCATCATGGAGCACTCTTCCAAGAAGCTTGATATTGACGTTGAGGAGGGTGCGCAACCTCCAAGGCATATCATAGTTGGAGACTTGGAAGAGGTTTATCAAGATATGGATTCAATCATGGATGAATTTCTATCTACAATTGAATCCTCTCTCATTGGATATGAAGTTAAAATTATAGAAAGATGTGCACAACCTCCCATACCCTTGGTGAGCAATGAAGAAGAGAGTGAATCGGAAGAGAGCTACCAAAGGGAAGATGTTGAAATTGAAGAAGCTTGCGAAGAGGTGGAGATAGTCAAGGAAGAGCACAAAGGAGTGGAGCTTGCAAGATCATTGGGACCACCCCTTCCTAAGACATCATCCTACACAACATTCAAGTGGTAAAATTCTTATCCCTAAGCTTTACTTTCTCACTTGAATATGGTTTGATTGAAAATGATGGTCAACTTAGAGCTCTTTGTGGAGTTAAAAGTAGAAGAGAGTTGTATAGTGGTTGGAAACATCACTCTAAGTTCATGATGGTTGCATGCTCAAAGTTGTATAGTAATGATTGGTGGAGAACCAAATTGCATGGGTCTAGGAAGTTATTTGGAGGCTTCTTTGAGAATTATAAGGTCATGCCACCCGGATGGAATAATGATGACCAATTTAAGGACGGGTGTCAAAACAAAGTGTGGGATCCCGGATCGCACAAGAAAAATCAAATTTGGGAGCTCATAGTTTGTGAAGAACTCCATCAAAGCTTGAAGATATTAAAATTTAAGAATGGAGCTTATTGGAGACTCAAGCATTGGTGGATGTTCAAGGATAGCTTTAAGCACAAGCTACCTTGAGAGAATGTAACAACCTTGATTTTCGAGTACATGAGATCTTTTCTGAAAGTACGGAGAACTCTGAAGGATCAGTAAGGGGAGAAGCGCTGATATATTATCAAGTATCTCAACCCTCATTGTCATTATGTCATCTTTAAGATAGAACCTTTTATGAGGCAAGCTCGATAACGCGGTCACGAAGAACCTAGTTTTTGTACCGTATCGGTTAGGAGTTTTGATTTGGTTTTTCGTAAATAGTCTCAGTTTAATGATCCGGACTCAATTCGTGAGAGAAGAGAGATAATAGTATAATATTATCATTATATTAGTATTAGAAAATGCTTGAATGACATTATAAGGTTACCTGGTCTGTTT
This sequence comes from Arachis hypogaea, assembly GCF_003086295.3. Lineage (NCBI taxonomy): Eukaryota > Viridiplantae > Streptophyta > Magnoliopsida > Fabales > Fabaceae > Arachis > Arachis hypogaea. Next base: position 67,101,690 of record NC_092055.1, read on the forward strand.
TTGTTAAAAACAGAAAATCGGTTTAACTGGGTTTACGGTTTACTGGTGCAGCTTAGCACCAGTACTCTCTGATGAATTTAGAAATGCTAAGGCCTCATTATACATGTTCTATTCTCATAATAAATATTTTACTAGTGTCATTTATGCTAGTAGCTCAGAAAATAATTTTTAGAGATGTTTTTACGAGTGTTCCGATACACCTAGTTTTAGTAGTTGTACACCAGAGATATTTTAATATTATTTTAATCCACCTCCAAGCCAACCAATCACAACTCACCTTACACCCCCAAGACCTCCAAGGCTGTCTCATTTCATCATTTTGGCCGAAAATAACAAGAGAGAAAAGAGAGAAACTTTCATGAACACTTAATCTTCAAAGCTTGATTTCTTCTGAACTAAAACTCAAATCAAAACTCCAATTTCACCAAAATGATCCTCTCTTCCTCCTCCACATAATCATGTAACTTATCAAGGATGGAAATAAGGTGAGATGGCTGTCTCCCTCTCATTTCAATTCGGTTTTCGAGGAAAACCATGCAAAACATGTGTTTTCTTGATGTTCTTCCTTAGGAATCATGCTTAACTTGAGACTTGAGGGCCAAGAAACATGAATTTCCAGCAAGTCTAAGGTGATATATCTCTTCCTAACATACTGAGTGAGATTTGGTCAGTTGAGAGTTTTTGGATTTAAAGTTGTTCTTGATGTGATTTAGGAGGAAAAAGTGCTTAAGGACCACCTGAAAGTTTAACCGAATTAGGAGCAGCAAAACCAGGTAGGGATTGACGAATTTAATCTTGATTAATTGTGTTTGAGTTTTGTGATTATGATATGGTTTGGCTGTGCTTGAAATTGATTGTTTGTATGAGTAATTCTTGTTGAAATTTTGGTGAAAATTTGATGAAATTCAAGCTATGAATGTGTGTTCTTGTGGCTGCTAGAAAACGAAACCCTAGAGCTTAAATTGAGGTTCAATTTGTGTTAAAATAATGTAGAAAAGATGGGGTTTTAGTGGCAGGAAATTTATTTTGAATTTTGGTAAAAATCGGTTGCTGAAAAGACTGAAAAACGGGTAAAAACAGAGAAAGGATTTGAAGAATATACGAAGAACACTTTGAGTTTGGTGAAGAACATTGAAGAACACCTTTTAGATCTTAGAAAGGGAAAGGAAGTAAAATTTTTGGTGTTTAAGGGGTTATATGGTAATTTCTGGAAGATAGGGTGGTAAAAGTAGAAATATTAAAAGTTACGGGTGGTAAAAAGTGAATTTTAAAGGTTAAAAGTAAAAGGTAAGTTAATTTTCGAAAATTTAGTATTAAAATAATAAATAATAATAAAATATTAAATAATAATATTTAATTAAAAATAATATTTTAATAAAAATAATAAAATAATGAGGAAAAGGTAGTTTTCTGTAAAAGCTTTAGAAAGACAACTTTAAGTGCAGAATCTCATAATTACTTTCATAAAATACTTAGGGAGTGGTAATAACATGATAGTGAGGCAAAGATAAAGAAAAGATAAAAAGTTAAAGAAAAGATAAAAACCAAAGAAAAAGTCTGTAAAATTTTAATGACAGAAAAACAGACAGAGACTAGTGAACGAACTAGGGCAACTTAGTTAGTACTTGAGTTGCGACAAGGGTTAGGTGTTATATGAAAAGTTAAACTATTTCAGTATAGATTTAATGAACCTATACCTGGGACAGGCTAACTATTCATACCAAAATTTACATAAGCTTTAAATACACATGTTAAACAGAGAAATCAGAGCAGAATAAAGTAACACAGAGCACAGAGTAACCAGAGTAAAGTAAAGAGATACAAAGAGAAAAGAATAATATGATAAAGAGAAATGGTTTGAGCCAGGATATTGTAAAAGTGAAAGATGTAAAGTTTGTACAATATGATTGAACAGAGAAAGAAAGAGGTACTGCATAAGAATGTGAAAATGATGATGAATAATGAGAATGATGATGAATGATGATAATGAGAATGATTATGTAATGATCTGCTGCGTGAAGGCAGTTAGATAGATAGTGGTACGACCACAGAAAGTTTTCCATGTTACACAGCTATTGAGAGCTGTACCTGCAACTGATAACCTGGGATCACTTGCAGAGGATATTAATTCATACACGGCTAGAATGTCGCACTTGTAAGGCAAGGATTGCTTACAGAGAATATGATTTCATACACGGCTGGAATGCCGCCACCTGTAAGGCAGAGTTTGCTTACAGAGGATATGACGCATACGTCGGTTAGTGAGAACTGTACCTATGCTGACTGGAAAACCATACCCGTTTCAGCTGCTTCAGGTTACGTCGGGAGCGGGTAGAAACCGACAGATGAGCTCATTACCTGCGCTAGGGCTAGACATGCATCATACTTGGTTGCATATTTCCTTTGTTATGATTGTGGTATGAATGTACACTTTCCTTGTTTGTATTCTATTCTCTGCGCTTGTGTTATTTTCTTGTATTCTTCTGTTTGTGTTCTGCTATCTGTTTTGTCTATCTTCTCTACTTATATGTGTTTTCTAATTACTGCTTCTTTGTATTCTGCTAATAGTCTGCTAAACAACATAGAATTAATGAACTAATAACCCCGACCCTACTAAGAACTCCCCAGTTCTTACCCCTTCTCTCTCCCTTTCCCCTTCAGATGGAAGTAAGTGTACCTTACCATACGTACTTTAACCTAAATCCTGTGTACGAGATTCCTATTGTGTGGCTACTTCATGAGGTACCAGAGAGACGTCCTGTGGAAAAGTCTGATCGTGCAGAGGAGTAACATATGATATTCTATTTTTTGATGACGTTCCACTTGACTTGAGTTTTGAAGACCTAGAACGTACCTTCCCTCGCTTTAGTAGTTTAGAGGGACTAGGTGAATATAGAGTCTAGGCTAGCCTAGGTGCCAGCTTAGGGACCTCTTGAACAGGTCAGGACCTGGGATGTTGTATGTATATACATGTATATAGATATTATTTAGCTATATCTAGGGGTGTTCTAACTAACAGTCTATATTCTAATAAAGGCTGAATCACCGAATATTGTCAACTACTTGTGATGTATTTATGTGTGGTTGTTTATAACTGTTTTATCTGTTATTATTTGTGAATTGATTATAAATGATTCTGTCTATTAATCCAAATATTTTAAAAAAAAAAAAAAATACACCTTGCAAATTAACTATGCTTTTAGCAACGAATCAGGCTCATATGATAAATAATAGATAATAATTAGGAAGACAAATTGGTAGCGCTTAGTTTCCGGTATGATCTAGACATATTGAAAATTGGGTCGTTACAATTTGGTATCAGAGCAGTTCGTTCCTAGTAGAGCTTGGGGAGTGGACTGACTATACTTCATTGCATACTCTGTTGTGTGTCTCATGCGTATAGGATATCCCAGTGATATATGTTGCATGATTGTTTCTGTGTTTTCATTTTGGGAATGTTCACACTTGACTTGAAGTGTTAAGACTGATCACCTTAACAATGATTGTTTGGTGTGAATAGGACTACAATGGGTTCACGGAGATGAGGCGTACGGGAAGGAATTCCTAATGTTAACTACGAGAGGGAACAGGAAACGTTTATGGCTACCATGAACAACGCGGCTGAAGTAGTGCGTGAAGCTGCGGTAACAGCGGCTAGGGCTGTTGAACGTCTTGGAGTGAGAAATGGGAATGATGAGAATAACTTAGGGCATCCTGAAAGACCTATGACCCTTGCGACCTTTCTGAAGGTTAATCCGCCTAAGTTCAAGGGTACACTCGTTGCGACTGACGCTGATAACTGGTTTCGAGGTATAGAACGATCACTGAGAGCGCAGCATGTTCCGGAAGGACAACACGTGGAGTTTGCTACTTATACGCTCGAGGGAGAAGCTGAGTACTGGTGGCAGGGGATACAGCGACTGCTACAACGTAATGAAGGTGACATTCCTTGGGATATTTTTAAAGATGAATATTTCCCAAGAGCAGTGCGTGATGCTTAAGAGATAGAGCTTATGCAGCTGAGGCATGGGGATATGACTGTTGCTGAGTATGCTCGTAATTTCGATGACTTGTGTCGTTTCTCTAAGACCTGTCAAGGGAATCCTACTGACTTTGAAGAATGGAAGTGCTTGAAGTTTGAAGGAGGCCTTCGTGATGATCTGATGAGTTCAATAGTTTCGCTGGAGATACGTAATTTTGTTAAATTAGTCAACAAGAGCAAGTTAGTGGAAGAATGTATTAAGAAAGTGACTGTGGCCAAGGTGAGTCGCCAAGGATTTCCACCAAGGCGTTTTAGCAATCATCAGGCAGCTAGGAGAAGGGTGCATTTTAAAGCGCATGGCATACGACAGCATAAGAACCTACAAGTTGGTAACATTACTGCTCGCCGTACGGGTAAGAATGTAGGTAAAGTAAGGAAAGGCAATGGTAAACGAGCCCATCAGGCTTACATAAACACTGCATGTAAGCAATGCGAAAAAGAGCATGATAACAGGTCTTGCCAGTTTGGATCACCTAACTGCTATGCTTGTGGAGAACTTGGACATATTGCCAAGGATTGTCCGAAGGGATTTACTCAAAATTCAGTTAGAACCCAACAACAAGGATGAGTATTTGCTATCACTATTGACGATGTTGTGCAATCGAACGCCCTCATTCAAGGTCAGTGTTATGTCAAGAATCGATTTCTAACTGTACTGTATGATTCGGGTGCATCGCATTCTTTATTTCTCTAACTATTGCTTACGAGTTAGGATTATATTTCTTTAAATTGAATTTTTACTTGATTGTCCATACACCTGCATCCCAAAATGCTTTGACCAGTTTAGTGTGCCTGCAAGTACCATTCGCTGTTAGGAACAGGACTTATATACACGATCTAATCTGTTTACCTCTATGTGGTTTAGAAGTTATTTTAGGATTAGATTGGTTATCTAAGTATCATGCTTTCTTGATTATTTTAAAAGAACTGCTGTTATTCCATCTGATAGTCTATGTACTAAACCATTTCTGTCCCACACCTTATATCTGAATTCTGTAAGAGTTACCTTAGACGGGAGGGATTATGAGGGGTACGTTCTGTTAGTGGCTAGCTTGAATGACAGTGAACTAAGCTTAGAACGAATCCGAGTGGTGAAAGAATTTCCTGATGTTTTCCCGAACGACATACCTGAGTTTCCTCCTTAGTGGGAGATAGAATTCAGCATTAAACTAGTACCTGGAACCGGACCGATTTCCATAGTACCGTGCCGGATGTCACCACTGGAACTTGCAAAGTTGAAGAAGCAGTTGGATGAGCTACTTGGAAAGGAATTTATTCGTCCTAGTGCATCATCTTGGGAGCTCCAGTATTGCTAGTAAAGAAGAAGGACGATGGAATCAGACTTTGCGTATATTACCGACAGCTAAATAAAGACACTATCAAGAACAAGTATCCACTTCCACGGATAGATGATTTGATGGATCAGTTGGAAGGTGCAACTGTGTTCTCGAAGATTGATTTGCGATCGAGCTATCACTAGATTCGAGTGAAAGAATCAGATATAAGACTGTATTTAGAACTTGTTATGGTCACTATGAGTATACGGTTATGTCGTTTGGACTAACTAATCCTCCTACAATTTTCATGGATTACATGAATCGTATTTTCCGTCCGTACCTTGATCAGTTTGTAGTAGTTTTCATAGATGATATTCTCATCTATTCGAAGACAGAAAGAGTGCATGAAGAGCATCTAAGGACAGTATTGCAGACACTGAGGACTCGGAAGTTATATGATAAACTATCAAAGTGCGAATTTTGGACAGCGAAGGTGGATAGAATTTTTGAAGGACTATAATTTCAAATTAAGTTATCACCCAGGAAAAGCGAACGTGGTGGCAAACGCTTTAAGCAGGAAAAATTTGAGTATCTCTTGGATGATGATACAGGAAGAAAAATTACTAGCGGAATTTGAGGACCTTAAGTTGGCTATGATTGAGACGTCAAGTGGAGTCCGTTTGGCCTAATTGCGTATAACACCAGATTTTAAGATTAGTATTCAGCAAGCACAAGCACAAGACTCAGAAATGATGACGATGCTGAGACGGATGAACACAGAAGAACCAGAAGCTGTGAGACAGGATCGTAGTGGCCTATAGAGGTACAAGAACAGAATTTGTGTGCTAACTCTGGAGAATTGCGACAAAAGATTCTTGATGAAGCTCACCAAAGTAGATTTTCTATGCATCCTGGAGTGACAAAGATGTATCGAGATTTGAAACAAATGTTCTGGTGGCCGGGCTTAAAGAAAGAAGTAGCTGATTATGTCTTAAAATGTTTAGCCTGCCAGAAGATGAAGGTGGAACATCAGAAGCTGTCAGGAACCCTGAAACCCTTAGAAATACCACAATGGAAATGGGAGCAGATTACTATGGATTTTGTCACGGGATTGCCAAGGACCTCAACAGGACACAATACCATCTGGGTAATTGTGGACAGGTTGACAAAGTCAGCGCACTTCCTTCCGATTCGAGTTGACTATACTCTAGAAAGGCTGGAACGAATATATATTCAAGAAAACGTACGACTACATGGGATACCTTTGTAAATTGTCTTAGATCAAGTTTCGAGGTTTACTACTAGATTTTGGGGAGCTTTTTAGAAAGCGTTGGAAACAGAATTGCACACGAGTATAGCATACCATCCTCAGATAGACGGACAATCAGAGCAGACAATCCAGACATTAGAAGACATGTTACGATTATGTATGATAGACAACCAAAGCAGCTGGGATAAGTATTTGCTGTTGGTCGAATTTGTCTACAACAACAGTTGCCAATAAAGTATCGGGATGGCACCATACGAAACTCTCTACGAAAGAAGATGTCGGACACCATTGTGTTGGAATGACGATGGAGAAGCTAGTGTCTTAGGTCCAAACATAGTGTAAGAAACTACTGAGAAGATAAAGGAGATTCGTCAGAAGATCCAGACAGCACAAGGCTGACAAAAGAGCTATGCCGATAATAGACGTAGACCCTTAGAGTTTAGTGAGGGAAACCATGTCTTTCTAGAAGTAACTTCGATTACTGGAATAGGTAGAGCCCTTAAGACAAAAAAGCTTAACCCATGATACATAGAACCTTTCCAAATACTTAAAAGAGTCGTTCTAGTAGCTTATCAAATAGTCGTTCCTCCTTATTTATCAAACCTTCATGATGTTTTTTTTATGTCTCGCAACTTAAGAAATATGTTCCCGATGAGAGTCACGTTTCACAACAAGAAACAGTACAGTTATAAAATGATTTGACATATCAAGCATCACCAGTTCAGATCATAGAAAGAAGTCATAAGCAGCTAAGAGGCAAGACTGTTCGCTTAGTCAAAGTAGCATGGCAACCAAGAGGAGAAGAAGAGCACAATTGGGAATTGGAAGATAATATGAGAGCTAATTACCCGCATCTATTCTCAGGTAACTAAAATTTTGAGGGCAAAATTTTCTTTTAGGAGGGTAGAATGTAACAACCCTGATTTTCGAGTACATGAGATCTTTTCTGAAAGTACGGAAAACTCCAGAGGATCAGTAAGGAGAGAAGCTCTGATATATTATCAAGTATCTCAACCCTCATTGTCATTATGTCATCTTTAAGTTAGAACCTTTTATGAGGCAAGCTCGATAACGCGGTCATGAAGAACCTAGTTTTTGAACTGTATCGGTTAGGAGTTTTGATTCGGTTTTTCGTAAATAGTCTCAGTTTAATGAACCAGACTCAATTCATGAGAGAAGAGAGCTAATAGTATAATATTATCATTATATTAGTATTAGAAAATGCTTGAATGACATTATAAGGTTACCTGGTCTATTTTTGTTAAAAACAGAAAATGGGTGTAACCGGGTTTACGGTTTACTGGTGCAGCTTAGCACCAGTACTCTCTGATGAATTTAGCTATGCTAAGGCCTCAGTATACATGTTCTATTCTCATAATAAATATGTTACTATTGTCATTTATGCTAGTAGCTCAGAAAATAATTTTTAGAGATGTTTTTACGAGTGTTCCGATACACCTAGTTTTAGTAGTTGTACACCAGAGATATTTTAATATTATTTTAATCCACCTCCAAGCCAACCAATCACAACTCACCTTACACCCCCAAGACCTCCAAGGCTGTCTCATTTTATCATTTTGGCCGAAAATAACAAGAGAGAAAAGAGAGAAACTTTCATGAACACTTAATCTTCAAAGCTTGATTTCTTCTGAACTAAAACTCAAATCAAAACTCCGATTTCACCAAAATGATCCTCTCTTCTTCCTCTACATAACCATTTAACTTATCAAGGATGGAAATAAGGTGAGATGGCTGTTCCTTTCCCCTTTTAATTCGGTTTTCAAGGAAACATGATTAAACATGTGTTTTCTTGATGTTCTTCCTTAGGAATCATGCTTAACTTGACTTGAGTGCCAAGAAACGTGACTTTCCAGAAAGTCTAAGGTTAGAAATTACCTCCTAACTTGCTGAGGGAGATTTGGTTAGTTGAGAGTTTTTGGATTTAAAGTTGTTCTTGATGTGATTTAGGAGGAAAAAGTGCTAAAGGATCACCTGAAAGTCTAACTTAAATCCTGTGTACGAGACTCCTATTGTGTGGCTACTTCATGAGGTACCAGAGAGACGTCCTGTGGAAAAGTCTGATCGTGTAGGGAAGTAGCAGATGATGTTCTATCTTTAGATGACGTTCCACCTGACTTGAGTTGTGAAGACTTAGAACGTACTTTCCCTCAGTTTAGTAGTTTAGAGGGACTAGGTGAGTATAGAGTCTAGGCTAGCCTAGGTGCCAGCTTAGGGACCTCTTGAACAGGTCTAGACCTGGGATGTTGTATGTATGTATATGTATATAGTTATTATCTAGCTATATCTAGGGGTGTTCTAACTAACAGTCTATATTCTAATAAATGCTGGATCACCGAATGTTGCTAGCTACTTGTGATGTATTTATGTGTGGTTGTTTATAATCGTTTTATCTGCTATTATTTGTGAATTGATTATAAATGATTCTGTTTATTAATTCAAACGTTTTCAAAAAAAAAAAAGTACCTCGCTAACGAACTATGCTTTTAACAACGAATCAAGCTCATATAATAAATAATAGATAATAATTAGGATGACAAATTGGTAGCACTCAGTTTCTGGTATGTCCTAGGCATACTGAAAATTGGGTCGTTACATATATGATTGAGGCCATCATTTTATTTAGCTCACTTACCCAAATAGCCTTACCTTTTATCTTCCATTGTTAGCCAATTTGAGCCTACGCTTAACCCACTCATTCTTAATTTAGCACATTACAAGCCTTAAAGCGAAAAACAATAAAAGTCCTCAATTTGGATCTTTGATTGGCTTAGGCTAGTGAGTGTGTAACATTCAAGTGTGGAAAAACATGGGACATTGGGTAAATAAAAGGGTAGTTTTGTACTTTTGTTGTAAATAGTGGGAATTGGGTACATGCTCATGTGTTAATTAAATGTATAGACCTTATGCATTGATATTTTTGTATAATGTTTGAAAGAAAGAGAAAAATGAGAAAAACAAAAGAAAAAAAAATGGAAAAGAAAAGAAAAAAATAGAAAGAAAAGAAAAGAAAAAGAAAAAGAAAGAAATAAAAAGGGGACAAAATGACCCAAAGCAAAATGAAGTTCAATAAAAATCAATGCATAAGTGTTGTGAAATGAAAAGGAAATGCATGAGTATGTGAAAAAGTGAAAAATGGGTAGTTAGGTTAGTTTTGAATTGTATAGGATGTCATAGGTTAGGTGGGAAGTCTAAGCTTATCAACGATTCAAATCTCAAGCTCACTTGACCAAATATGCATCCTACCTTGACCCTAGCCCCATTACAACCAATGCAAAGACCTCATGATACTTGTATGCATGCATGGAACAAATGTTGATTGTTTGAAGAAAAAAAAATCTTGGAAAGCATGGTTAGGGGAGAATTAAGTGAATCAACCCTAAACACTTGAGCGAATAGAGTGCAAACACTTCCGGTGACGGTTTGATGCTCAATTACATGTTTTCACCTACAATCATCACTTTTCTTGCAAGTTTATAAAACTTTTACTAGCTCAATTTAATTGTGGTTTGGCATGGTTGTTAATACCCTTAGCCCTTGTGCATATATGCTACTTGGGAATTGATTTATTTTGACCTAGCAATTGCATTCATGTAGATAGTTGCATATTTGCATATAGTTTAGTTTCATTGAATAAATGCCATACCCTTTACTTCCTTCTTGGTTTAAGCATGAGGACATGCTTGGTTTAAGTGTGGGGAGGTTGATAAATCCATTTGTAGGGTTTATCTTGTGCTTGATTTATGGGATTTTATGACCTTTTATCCATATTTATTCAATGAAATAGCATGGTTTCACAATTGTCTCCTAATTTGTGCTTAAGTGTGAAAACGTGCTTTTTAGGCCCTTAATTGGTTAATATTGATTAACCTTTGATTCCACTAGATAAACCCTACAAATGGGATTTCAGGTTAAGTGATTTCAGGTTGAAAAGGCTAGGAATGGATCAAAGGAATGGAAAGGAAAGCATACAAAGTGGAGAAATCATGAAAAGCCAAAGATTTGGAAAAAGCCCATGGACGCGTGCGCGCACTATGCGCCTACGCGTGGATCGCAAAATGCTCCATGGACGTGTACGCGTGCTGTACGCATACGCGCCGAAGGCCGCACGTGATTTTTAAAAGAGAACTCGTGCCTGGCGATTTTGGAGGGTTCTGGCCCTATTTGGAGATGAGTTTTTGGCAGAAAATGCATAAAAAGACCAAGGATTTAAGGGGAATACAACATTCACATCATTCACACACTTCACACATACACACACATTAGGATTATGATTAGTTAGTTTTAGAGAGAGATACTCTCACTTCTCTCTAGGATTAGAATTAGGATTAGGTTTAGTTCTTAGATCTAGGTTTCAATTCATGCCTTTCTTCTACTTTTGCTTCTTAATTCTTGTTGTTACATTTCTATGCCTTATTGTAGATCTACTCTTGCTCCTTCTCTTTTCTTTCAATTCAATTTGAGGTAATTCATAATAATTGTGTTTCTTTTGCCTGTTGTTGTTAATTCCTTGCAATAATTGTTGTTAGATTCTATCCTTGTTGTCAATTTACTATGCATTTCTTTTGTGCCTTCCAAGTGTTTGATGAAATGCTTGGTTAGATTTTAGTGTAGATTTTGTTCCTCTTGGCCTAGGTGGAGTAATTAGTGACGCTTGAGTTATCTAATTCCTTTGTTGATTGATAATTAGAAGTTGCTAATTGATTTGGATACCACTAAAGCTAGTCTTTCCCTTGGGAGTTGGCTAGGACTTGTGGAATCAAGTTAATTCATCCACTTGACTTTCCTCCATGGTTAGAGGTTAACTAAGTGGTAGCAATAGATAATTTGTAGTCACAATTGAGGAGGATAACTAGGATAGGACTTCTAGTTCTCATATCTTGCCAAGAGCTTAGTTAGTTGTTAGTTTATTTTCTTTGCCAATTATATTTCTTGTCTAAAATCTCAAAAACCCCAAACATACCTCATAACCAAAAACAAGGCACTTTATCGCAATTCCTAGGGAGAACGACCCGAGGTTCCAATACTTCGGTTTATAAATTTAGGGGTTTGTTTTAGTGACAAATAATCTTTTGTATCAAAGGACTATTGTTTGCTTTAGAAACTATACTTGCAACGAGAATTCATTTGTGAATTCTAGACCATCAAAAATCCAATCATCAAGGAGCGACGCGCATGCATGGCTCACGCATGCGCGTGAATTAGGAGTTCGCACAACGACGCGTGCACGTGCCTGATGCGTACGCGTGACAAGGAAAATCGCCAAACGATGCGCACGCGTGACTAACGCGTATGCGTGACTAACGCGTACGCGTGACATGCGCAATCTATAGAAATTGCAGAAAACGCTAGGGGTGATTTTGGGCCGAGTTTGGACCCAGTTTCCGCCCGAGAAACACAGACTAGAGCCAGGGAATGAACAGAGACTCAACACACATTCTCATTAGCGTAGTTTTAGTTTAGTTTTGGATCTTAAAGAAAAAATTACTCTTCCTCTAGGTTTCTTTTACATTCATAGATTTCTAGTTTTATGCTTTTGCTTTGGATATTGAGAAGAGTCATTACCTCCGTTGAAGTTGCTATTCTAGTTTGTTTTCTTATTCCCTTACTCTTTCATATCCTTAATCTTTGTTCAGAGTTACAATTGGATTGTTTTTAGAATTTATTAATGCAAGAAGTATTTTTCCATTTAAATTTTATTATTTGTTTAATTGCTTCTAATTGATTTTAATTATCATGTTCCCTTTTTACTTCTTTTATAAGACCACGAAGATGGTATTCATGTTGACAGAGTAGACTTCCAACTTGACTTGGGATTGATTAAAAGGAGACCCATGAGTTAGAATGCTCAAGTGATTAGTTAAATTGGAAGTTGTTGGCTAATTCTCTATTTACTAACGCTAGTCCTTCCCAAGGGAGAGGATTAGGATTTGCAAATAAAAGTTAGCTCAATCACTTGACTTTCCTTTATTTAGTAAGGGTTAACTAAGTGAAAATAACAACCTTTTGATACTACACTTGAGAAAATCCAAAAAGGATAGAACTTCCAATTAATCATTCCCCCGGTCAAGGCTTTTTATTCCGAATACATAAATATCTTTTAATTTACATTTCTTTAATTCACAATCCTTTATTTTCCTGCCTTTCAACTCTCAAAATTTCTCGGAAAACTCCAGATTAATAAAGTAGCACTCTTTTGTCAACTCGTTGGGAGACGACCTGGGATTCATACTCCCCATATTTTTATTCTAATTTTGTGACAACCTTTCTAAATTGATAAGCGGATTTTTGCTGGTTAATAACTGTGCTCACAACGTATTAATATATTGATTTCTTAATCGCTAATTTCCGCCTGCATCAGCGTGCGCACAAGTACCTGTGCGCACGCACAGGAGCCGATTCAGCCAAGTGTGCGGACGCACACGTCTGTACGTCCGCACAGGTCCCTCCACGTGATTTTGTTAATGAAACGCGTGCTATATGTTTTCTGAGGGCTTTTGGCCCAAATTTTGGAGGCTTGAGGCTGAATTTAGAGTGCTATATAAGGGAGATTCAACACATATCAAAACAGGCTTTTCATTAGGTTAGATTAAGTAGAAAATGCTCTCTTAGGGTTTAATTTCCATTTCCATTGTAGCTTTTTATAGAAGCTTTGTTCTTTGATTTTGCTCCTTTAATTGTAAGTACTCTCAATTTCCTCTTTAATTATAGCACTTTTACTTTCATTTCCTTTTGGTTTAAGTTACTTGTCCATATTACATACATAGTTCTTTTGTTCTTTCATTAGTTTATTAATTGTAATTTTGTCTTGTTCTTTTATTTATTTATTGCTTCCTTATCATTGAAAACCCCTTTGATTCTCACAACCAAAAATTGTGCACTAGTCGGCACTAGTTCCTAGGGAGAACGACCCGGGAGTCTAAATACTCTCGGTAAATTTTGTATTGAATTGTGACATCTTTTGGATTGAATTTTGACTGTGAGATTTTATTGTTGATTTGGACTATACTACCAACGAAGGAATTCCATTTTGAGAAACTCTAGATTAACGATGAAACACTCATTATCAAATTGGCGCCGTTACCGGAGAACTAGTGTCATGAGTGTTATAGTTTTGGTTGTTGTAAATATGTGAATAGTATGAATAGATGCTTTTTGGTTGCCTGTTTGCTTTTGTTGGTAATTAGGATTTTGTTTATTTTGTTAATTGATGTCTTTATTTGTTATTTTCAATTTTCTCTGTGAGTTATCACCCTCTTGGTTTGGAGTTTGGTTGTGCTTATTTTGTAGGGCTTGATAATCTCAATTTTGGATTGCATCATGGGATTTGAGCATCTATTTTGGAAGGAGCAACCTCCTTTATATTACAATGAACCAAACCATCCCCAATATGCATATCCAAACCAAGGATATGGTGAATTTCACTATAGTTATGCACCTCCACCACCATATGCCTATGACCCATACCCCCAACATAACCCTCAATCACCACTTTTTCAAACACCACACCAATACCATCATCCACTTTCTTACACACCACTTCAAGATACCTACCAACATGAACCACCTCCTATATATATAACCTTCCTTCCAAATAATGAAATCCCTTATTCATCACAACGTGAAACTTTTCCACCCTTGGCCCAAGAACCACAAGATCTTCAAGACTTTCTCCAAGAGAAAGAAAGATTCCAAAGGACACAAGGGAAACTTATGGCTACCATAGTCGAGGCAGTAAACCATTTAGTCCTCCTACGCTCATCCGATCAAGACACTTCTCTTGAAAAATGTGAAGGATCAACTAAAGAATGAGTGAAGAGGAGGACGTAGAGCCTCAAGGGAAAGAAGAAGGGTTAGAGCTTGAAGGGAAACAAGAGGAAGAAAGGGAAGTATGTGAACCGGAGGAGAGAAAGGGAGAATTGAAGGAGATTGATCAAGATGAGGATTCCATCATTGATGATTTTTTGTCTTCCTTGGTCAATCCCCTTAATAATTCCATTGAGCCTCTTCCCATTAGGTTTGAGAGAGACATGGAGGTAGACTTCTCACAACCTCCTTGTTTTGATGTAAGTGATGGGGAAGAGGAGGAGGAAGTTGGTGAGGAAGGAGTTTACAACCAAGAATATATTGAGTGGGTGGCAATTTCACCTATGAACTTCATTGGCCCCCATCAATATGCTATCTTGGAGACGGATTACCAACTCAAGGTCCTTCTTGGGTTGGTACATGGTGGAGGAAGGGGTATTGGTTGTGATTTAAGAAATTTGTCATGTCGGTCTAGAATTTTCTCAAATGAATGAATTCTCATTGCAAGTATAGTTCCACACCAACAAACAATCCTCCCAATCAAAAATTTGGTTACCACACGTACAAACCCCAATGAATTTATAACCGAAGTATTTAGACTCCGAGCCGTCTCACAAGGAATTGCAATGAAGTGCTCAATTATTGGCTATGAGGTATTTTGGGGTTTTGGGGATAAGAGACTTGAAATGTAAATAGCAATGAAAATAAACTAACAACTAAAAAGGTCTTGGCAAAGGTTGGCGGTCAATGACCTCTATCTTTATCACTAACCACAACATGAGAATTGGCAAGGATCAACCCCATTAAGTCATCCTTTAACTAATAAAGAAAAGTCAAATGAGCTATGTCAATCCAAGTCCATAAGTTCTAGTTCTACACCAAATCAATTAGTGAGATCTAGCGTTAATGGCTCCCAATCGTCAATCACTTGGACATTAGTAACTCAAGAGTTCCTAAGTTACCTTCCTAAGCCAAGAGCATAAAATTCTACTCTAACATCCAACCAAGTATTTTGTCAAACACTTGGTGGGTGTATAAGGAAAGCATAATAAATGACAAGAAATAGTAAAATCTACCCACTACCAATTGCAAGGAAAGTAAATCACAACTCAAATCAATAATTAAAAGAACATCAAACATTAAATTGCATTAAAAGTAAATCAAATCCAACAATAGCATCCATGAACATAAAAGAGAAATTAACATAAAAACTAAGAAGAATAGAGTAGTAGAACAAGAAATTGTAAAGGAAATTCTAGAAACTAGAAGAGATTAACCTAACCTAATTCTAGAGAGAAGAGGGAGCTTCTCTCTCTAGAAACTAACCTATATGATGCTATACTACCAAACAATTGCTCCCCCCTTGCTTGGACTTCAATTCTGCATGAAATACACTCAGAAACAAGTTGGAATTGGGCCTGGGCAGCTCAGAAATTACCCCCAGTGTTTTGCCTTTAAGTGGGTTAGGTAAGAGTATCGGCGCGTGCGGGCCACGTGCGCGTGCGCGTCGATTGACAAAATCTTCACCCGCGCGGATGCGGCATGTACGCGTGTGCGTCTCTAGTCGAAACCACTTTGGCTCGTGCGCGCCTTGTACGAGTGCGCGCCCATTGATGCCTTCCCAATCTTTGTTTCTTCATGCATTCTCCTCTTTGTATGCTTTTCTCCTCATTTCTTCCATCCAATACTTGCCTTATGATCCTGAAATCACTCAACAAACACATCAAGGCATCAAATGGAATTAAAGTGAATTAAAATCACCGATTTAAGGCCTAAAAAGCATGTTTTTTTACATTTAAGCACAAATCAAGGGAGAATTGCAAAACCATGCTATTTCATTGAATAAATGTGAGAAAAGGTGATAAAATATCCCAAATTAAGCACAAGAAAAATCACGAAATCGGGGTTTATCAAATCTCCCTACACTTAAACCAAGCATGTCCTCATGCTAAGAATAAAGAAGGACAAGAAAAGGGTTATGAACATTTATTCAATGCAAATAAACTATATGCACCTATCTATATGAATGCAACTAAATGCAAGTTGATTCTACCTACTTGGTTAAAAGTAAATCAATTTCCAAGAACACACATGCACATGTAGGGCTAAGTAGTATGATGATTCATGAATCCTATCAATCTGAATATCAAAATAAAGTACAAATAGACTTGCAAGAAGAACACTCATGAAAGCCGGGAACAAGGAATTGAGCATCGAACCCTCACCGGATGTGTATCCGCTCTAGTCGCTCAAGTGTATAGGGTTGATTCACTCAATTTTCCTCTAATCATGCTTTCCAAGATTTGTTTTTCTTCTAACAATCAACAATTATTCAATGCATGCATAAACTCATCATGAGGTCTTATTCATAGGTTGTAATGGGGCTAGGGTAAAGGTAGGGATGCATATGGTCAAGTGAGCTTGAAATTTGTATCTTTGATTAGCCTAAGCTCTCACCTAACACATGTAACAACCTATACAATTCTAATACACAACCTAGCTACCCATGATTCCCACTTTTTCACATACTCATGCATTCTTTTTAATTCACATTCCATATGCATTGATTTTTATTGAACTTTACTTTAGGGCATTTTTGTCCCCTTTTTATTTCTTTTTCTCTTTTTTTCTTTTTTTTTTATTTTTTTTCTTTTATATATATATATATATGTTTTTTTTATTTATCATTTTTATTTATTTATTTTTCACACACTTTTTTTCAAAGTATATACAAATGTATCAATGCATATGGTTTTACATATTTAATGCATAAGCATGTACCCAATCTCCAATATTTTCAGCAAAAATAAAAAATCACACTTTTACCTCAACCAATGTCCTAAGTTTCCCATACTCAAATGATACACACCCTCACTAGCCTAAGCTAATCAAAGATTCAAATTAAGGGATATTTATTATTTTTCACTTAGGGGTAGTGATGTGCTACAAGTAAGAACAAAAGGGATCAAATAGGCTCAAATTTGGCTAACAAGGATTGATGAAAGGTAGGCTATTTGGGTAAGTGAGCTAAATGAAATGATGGTCTCAATCATATAAATGCATGTATACATGGAATAATGGACATAAAGAATCAAACAAATCAAAGATTACAATCATAGAGAGAGAATAATACACACAAGAATGAAAATAAGTGGTTATATAATGTAACAACACAATTGGGCTCAAAACTCACATGCTTGTGTTCTTAGCTCAAAAATCATGTTCCAAAATACATTCTTCAAGAAAGTTTGTCAAAAATTTTTCAAATTGATAGGGTGCCCTAAAAACAATTTTTCTTGGAAAAGAAATCATCACCCTAACCAAGTAGTCCTAACATAAAAAGAAGTGGTAAAATATGTACAAATTCTAACATGCAATCTATCATGCAATGCAACAACTAATCTAACAAAGGAAATCAAGAATTATGTTGAAAAAGGAAATTGTTACCCATGGAGGTCAGTCGGACGACCTCCCCACACTTAGAAATTTGCACCATCCTCGGTGCATGCAAAGAAGAGCAAGGTGGACGGGTTGCTACAATTGATGAGCTCCTTCAAAAGGTTGGGCGGGTGAACTTGTTTGTTGACCCATTTGAAAGCTTTTCCATTCCTTTCCTTCTTGGTGGCTAACCTAAAAGGAAAGAAAAAGAAAGAAAATTAAGCCTACAGCAAAGATATGAAAGCAATTAGAACATAGGCGGTGGCTAATGCCAAATAAAAGTATGATTCTCAAATACATGGTAGCTACAACATGTGAGTGAGAAGGCAATTCAAGCAAAGGCATATTAACTAATACTTGATGCAAGAACAAGTTAAAGCATGGGTACATGACATGAAGAGCATGTTGCATCAAGCTTAATCAATAATTGACACAAACAAGATTAGTGATAAGCATGAGAGCATTTGGTCCCATCCTAACTCAATGATGATGAGGTACAAAAACAAGGGATCATGAGTCAGGATGGACTAAAGCATTAATCTTGTGTGTAGAGTGAATATTATGCCAAACAAGTCACAAAGTACCAAGATTAACCAAGAAATTCTCAACAATTGAATATAAGAATCTAACACCATTATTAAAATAAGAAACTTAGAAAATAGAAGGGAAAACAAGTTAAAAAAATAAAATTAAAATGCAATGAATGAAAACAAGGAAATGCAATAAAAGAAGATGCAAGAAAAGAGAATTTTTTTTTTACCGGCGCGGACGCGTCATGCACGCTTACGCGCCGATGCGCAGTTTGGCCAAAGGACGCGGACGTGCCAAGTGCGTGCACGCGTGGGTTGCAGGCACAGAATAGGTACAGAATAGGCATAACTCTCTGGAACATGTACCAGGAGGGCAGGTGGCGCTATCGGCGCGCACATGCACAGTATGCGTGCGCGCGCATTGCGCAATTAACTTCAAGGACGCGTACACGCCAGGTGCGCGCACGCGCGGGTGGTTTATGCTTCAGGCATGGTGCTGGCGCAGTGTAGGCGCAACTCTCGGGTCAATGTATGGAGGGGTGAGATTTTTTAATCCGCGATTTTGCGCACATGGCGCGCCCGCGTGGATGGTCGAAAATGCTTGAGCCGCGGGTACGCGCTAGGTGTGCGCACGCGCGGGTTGGTGCTCTGTTTTTCAAAATTTTTCCATGTTCTTGCACCAATCCAAGCATTCCAAACCTCCAAACAGCTACCCAAACACCTTCAAACCTTATTTAACATACTAAACTACCAATTATACTCAACAAACTCAACAAAATATGAAATTAAACTAATTACCAATATGTACAAAAGGGAAAAATGAAAAGAATTTACCATGGTGGGGTGTCTCCCACCTAGCACTTTTGTTTATTGTCCTTAAGTTGGACTTATGGGGAGCTCCTCTTAAGGTGGCTTGTGCTTGAAGCTATCCTTGAACATCCACCAATGCTTTAATCTCCAATGAGCTTTAGTCTTCAAAGATGATAACTCCAAGCTTTGATGGAGTTCCACACAAGCCATGAGCTCCCAAACTTGATTCTCTTTGTGCGAACCGGGATACCACACTTTGTTTTCACAGCCATCTTCAAATTGATCATCATGATTCCAATTGGGTGGCATGACCTTAGAATTCTCAATTGAGCATCCAAACATTTTCCTAGACCCATGCAATTTGGTTCTACACCAACCATTGCCATTTAACTTTGAGCATGCAACCATCATGAACTTAGAGTGATGTGTCCAACCACTACACAACTCTCTCCTACTCTTAACTCCACAAAGAGCTCTAAGTTGACCATCATTTTCAATCAAACGATATTCAAGTGAAAAAGCAAAGCTTAGGGATAAGAATTTTACCCACTTGAATGTTGTGATGGATGGTGACTTAGGAAGGGATGTCTCCAATGGTCTTGCAAGTTCCACTCCCTTATGCTCTTCTTTGATTATCTCCACCTCTTCAGAAGCTTCTTCAATTTCAACCTCTTCCTCTTGGTAGCTTTCTTCCAATTCAATCTCTTCTTCATTGCTTACCAAGGGTGTGGGAGGTGAGGTATCTTTTTCCTTACCCTCTATGTCAAGTCCAATGGGGAAGGATTCAATTGTACATAAAAATTCTTCAGTGATTGAATCCATCTCTTGGTCAACCTCTTCAAAATCTTCAACCGTAACATGTCTTGGAATTTGTACACCCTCCTCAACATTAATGTCAAGCTTCTTGGAAGAGGGCTCTATGACTCCACATTCCCATGGACTTCCAACATCTCCTAAGACTTCAACCACTTCTTCCGGCTCATCTATCTCAACTTCTTCCTCTTGTGACAATTTTTGCTTCAACTTCTCTTCTTCATCTTGAAGCTCTAAGCTCACTCCATCACTATGCTCCTTAATTGCTTCTCCACATTCAACAATGGGAGTTCCTTGATCGCATAGACTTAGGCGGGAGAAGACCATATTGTGAACAGTTTCCGCTAGGATAGCCATCTTGGCTTCTAACTCCTTGAACTTCTTTTGGTTCCCTTCTTCCCTTCTAATGTAAGAACTAACATATTCTTGGAGAGAATCGTCCATTGGAGGTGGTGTGGAAAAAGAAGGTTCATTATTTGGGAAGGACGTTTCATAATTGGAAGTTGGTTAATCTTGGTAAGGGTATGGAGATGGTGTATATTGAGGTGGTTCTTGAGAGTAATTGTGTTGGAATGGTGGTGGTTCCATGTATGGTTCATATGGCTCAATTGGTGATTGGTATGGTGGATAAGGATTATGGGCATAATGAGGTGTTTGGTGATATGGGACTTGTGAGTAAGGTGGTTCAAAGTCATATTGAGGGGGTGGTCTTGAAGGTTGGGGCTTTGGTCTTATCCTCTCTAACTGCATTTGCATAGAATTCTTTGATGAGGTTTCCATTGATCTTCCCCTCTGGACTGGTGAGCAATTGCCACCCCCTCTGTTCGATTTTTCTCCAAATCTGTGGTGATTCATTGGCATTGATTTGGAAGATTAACTCTGGCAATATCTTTCTGGCCCTTATCCACTCAAATTCATGCTCATGAAAGGCAGTCTTGAATCTCTTGTCATCAAAAGGAGCACTCACCATAGGTTCCTTCCTCTTTTTCCTCTTTGAGCTTGATGATGCCATGACTTGAGTTGTTGTTTGATGGGGTTTGAGGCTTCGGATAGATGAAGAGTGGGTTGGTTAAAGCAATGTGTGATGAAGGGTTTAGTGTGCCCATAGAAGTGTGGAGAGT
The DNA here is from genome assembly GCF_003086295.3 of Arachis hypogaea. Classification (NCBI taxonomy): domain Eukaryota; kingdom Viridiplantae; phylum Streptophyta; class Magnoliopsida; order Fabales; family Fabaceae; genus Arachis; species Arachis hypogaea. The sequence continues at coordinate 67,122,815 of NC_092055.1, forward strand.
GGGGATTTGAATGTGAGGAGTGAGCATGCACTAAGGTTCACTTATATAAGAAACTCATGAGTGAATGAAGGGTGTGGATTGCATGAATGTTTACTAGATGGACGGATGGGCTTGTTTATGAAGGAAAGACAAGGATCATCATTTAATGAGAGTGATTGGTTCGGTCTTCTAGGGTCTTCTTTCTCCAATGTTGCATGGCAGTGTTTCCCCATGCGTTCCCTCTTGAGACATGTGTGTAGTGCTCTTCATTAAGTGGCAAAGTCTCCCCCATTTAATTTTCCAATCAATCCCTTTTCATGCTTCTTTTCCTTTCCTATAAAGATTTGAAATAAGGAAATTAATATCATAAAAAAAAATAAACTCTAAGGCTAGAATAAAATGAAAGAAAGGATTTGATTGTTAATTTATGAATTCCAACTAACTAACTAACTATTAGTGGGTCCTTATATGCATTTTGGTGGCACCATGAGGTGACACCAAACTTAGTTTGGATCATTGTGATGGAAGTTTTATGTTCAAAGCTCCCAAGACTAGCATGCATCTTGGTTTGCTTTGAACACCAAACTTGTTCCTCACTATATTCTGCATAAGAAGATTTTCACCAATTGTTTGTAAAGTTTGGATTGAAGCTCATAAAGATTGACTTATTCATTATCATTTGAAAGCATATAAAACACGGGTTGCCTCCCATGAAGCGCTTCTTTAGCGTCACTAGCTTGACGTTTTTCCTTCATCATGGTGGTTGGTAGTGCTTAAAGTCCTCCCCTCTTGCTGTGGACTTGTATCCATTGGTTGGATCAATGATCTCCACATGTTCCAGGGAAAGAACTCTGTTGATGGTGAAGACCTTAGGTAATTGAGATGGCATAGTAGGGAGATTAGGGGGAATATCTGGGAAGTAAGCTGAGACAACTCTATCCCCTGGAGAGAAGTCTTCCGTAGGGATCTTCTTGTTCCTTCATCTCCTTGGTACCTTCTTCTTTGTTTCTTTTGAGGTTGCCTTCCCCTTGGTGACCTTTTTTCTCCAAGGAGATGTGATGCTGTCTTCACCTGCCTCTAGAGGTTTAGGTTCCTCCAACTTTTCTTTGAGCTGTGGCAATTGCTGTTTTCCTTGTTTATCAATTGAGGGGGTTTCAGAATGAACTGGCTGTGCTTCAGTGCTTGTCTCCTCCTTCAGTGTCTCCTTATCGTTTATGCTTAGTTCCTTATCCTCTTGATTTGTTTCTTGTGAGAGTTTGAAGACATTGAAGCTGAGTCGTTCATCATGGATTCTCAATATTAGCTCCCCTTTCTCTACATCGATAAGTGCTCTGGCCGTAGCTAGGAATGGTCTTCCCAATATGATTGGGTGAGTGTGACTTTCTTCCATGTCCAGAATGACAAAGTCTGTTGGGAGAAAGTACTTCCCAACCTTTAGCGACACATTTTCCACCACTCCTATTGCTTGCTTTTGAGTTTTGTCAGCCAGTCTGATAATGACATCTGTGGGTATTATCTCATTAATCTGCAGCCTCTTCACCAGGGATAAAGGCAGTAAGCTGATGCTGGCCCCCAAATCACATAGTGCTCTATCGAACATAGTTTCACCTATGGCACAAGGGATATGAAAACTTCCTGGGTCTCTTCTTTTTGTAGGCAACTCAGGTTGAATAAGGGCACTACATTCCTTGTTCATCACTATAGTCTGCCCTCCCTTGAGTGAGCTTTTCCTGGGAAGAAGTTCCTTCATATACTTGATGAATGCAGGCATTTGTTAAATTGCCTTGATGAATGGTATGTTCACATGCAGAGATGCAAACAAGTCTAGGAACCTTGAGTATATTCTTTTTTCCACAGCACCATTGAGCAGTTGAGGGAATGGTGCATAGAGCTTTAGCAGCTCTTGTTGTGAGATTTCTGGTTCCTTGTGATCTCTATCCTCCTCCTTTGTTGAGTTGTCTTCAGGTTGTTTGCACATTTTGCCTTGCTTGTCTTCAATCTCTTGATCACTTGTAGTGACCATTTTGCAATCTTCCCATCTTACTTTCTTTGCTTCTCCCTTGGGGTTTTTCTCTGTGTCACTTGGGAAGCTATCAGTAGGTTTGGGAATTTTCTCAGCTAAATATCCCACCTGGAATTCCAGCTTCCTAATGGTCTCTCCCTGGTTCTTAATATTGGCTCGCACCTCCTCTTTGAACACCTTATTTTCTTGAATCTCTTGGCATATTCCTTCAAGTAAGGTTTCAATCTTAGAGAGCTTGTCATCAATTGATGAGTGATTCGGAGCAGATGTGCTGTTTTGGTTTTGATAAGTGTGTGGAGACGTGTTGTTGTGGGGGTGTTGAGATGTCCTCTGGGTGAATTGCTGGTGAGCTGCATTGTTGTTGGAGTTGTAACGTCTCTGGTCTTGGTTTTGATCTTGCTCACTTCCCCACCCAAAGTTTGGGTGGTTTCTCCATCCAGGGTTGTAAGTCTTGGAGTATGGATCATAGTTTTTCCTTGGTGAATTCCTAATGTAGTTGGCTTGCTCCTGACTCCCCTCTGCTTCTTCATTCACTCCTTCTTGGATTGTTGATGAAGATGAGATTGCTGCTACTTGGTTCCTCTCCATCTTCTTGGTGAGGTCAGCTAGCTGCTGGGTAATGAGCTTGTTTTGGGCCAACAGAGCATCTACATTGTTTAGCTCCATCACTCCTCTTGTGTTCCCTCTTTCGGAAGCATAGAAGTAGTCGTTTTCTGCTACTGTTTCAATAACATCTATGGCTTCCTCAATGGTCTTCTTCTTGTTCAAGGATCCTCCAGATGAATGGTCCACGGCCTTCTTTGACTCATAAGAGAGCCCTTCATAGAAAATGTGCAGCTGGACCCATTCGTTGAACATGTCAGGTGGACACCTCCTTGTTAAGTCCTTGAACCTCTCCCATGCTTCATACAGAGTCTCACCATCTTGTTGCCTGAAAGTTTGAACCTCAGCTCTCAGCCTATTGATTCGTTGAGGAGGGTAAAATCTTGCTAAGAATTTGTTCACCACATCTTCCCAAGTTGTCAAGCTCTCCCTTGGGAAAGATTCCAGCCACTTGGCTGCCTTGTCCCTGAGTGAGAAAGGAAATAAGAGCAGTCTATAGGCGTCAGGATGAACACCATTAGATTTCACTGTCACATATTCTCAGGAAGGTGGCCAAATGTTGATTGGGATCTTCTTGAACACCTCCTCCAAACGAACAGTTGTTCTGGACAAGGGTGATGAGCTGTGGTTTAAGTTCAAAGTTGTTGGCATGGATTGTTAGCTTTTGGATGCTACTTCCACAATTTCCTGGGTTTGGATTAATGTAAGAGCCCAAAACTCTTCTATCCTCCCCAGCATGATTTGCTCCACCTCCTCTGCCATGGTTGTGAGTCTCTTCTTCATGATGATTTTCCATGTTTTCTTCCATGTTTGGTTCAAAGTATTCCTCAAAGTGTTCTTCCTCTTCTTCACCACCAACTACACGTTTTTCTTTTGCCTCCCTCCTTAGTCTAAGGAAGGTTCTCTCAGGTTCAGAATCAAAGGAAGTTGAAGCCCCGCTTCTTCTCCCTGTCATACAACCAACAAGTACAAGCAAAGGAAATAGATGAAGACAGTATTTGTGTCAGAATTACTGTTAGTTGTGGGTGATGCAATATATCAAACAGTTAGTGGGTTGGCAAACAGAATTGAAAATAACAAAGAAAAACAAAAGAGTAGAGGGTGAAGGGAAGAAGTTTAACTAAAACAAAAAGTAAATCACTCAAATAGAAAATGAAATTCACAAAATAAAAATGCTCAATCTAGTGATCTTCCAATTTAATCATTGTTGATGCACAATCAATCCCCGGCAACGGTGCCATAAACTTGATGCACGAAAAACTTGTCTCTCAACAAATCTCCTTTCCGCAAGTGTACCGAATTTGTCGTCAAGTAAAAACTCACAATAGAGTGAGGTCGAATCCCACAAGGATTGATTGATCAAGCAACTTTAATTAGAAGAATGTTCTAGTTGAGCGAATCCAGAATTTGGGTTGAGAGTTGCAGAAAATAAAAATGGCGGGAATGTAAATAACAGAAAAGTAAATGCTAGAATTAAAGAACCGGAAGTAAATGACTGAAAATAAATTGCAGAATTGTAAATGGGAATGGGGGATTTGCTCATAAAAGTAAATGGCAGAAATTAAAGAGAATGGGTAAGATCAGAGATGGGGAGTTCATTGGACTTAGGAGATGTTGCAATTCTCTGGATCAAGTTCATTTTCATCTCTTCCTCAATCAATGCACTCATTGATCTCCTTGGAAATCTTAAGTGATTGAATTACAATTTCTTGCAATTCAATCTCTCAAATCTTGATCAATAGCCAATTCCTTGGTCAATTTCTCATGAGAAGAGATGAAGTATTGAGAGGGTTATAGTCACATACCCATCCAAACCCAATTTGGTCCAGCATGAGAAAGCATTTCTAGCTTGATCTCTTCATTCCTCTTTCAAGGTTCAAAAGAGATCCAAGTTTGAGTAGCTTCTCATCCAAGATAACTAATCAATTGGATGAAGATCGAAAGCTTTCAAGTAAAATCAAGAGGAAAGATAGAAGAAGAATAATGAAAATTAGTATTGATCCATCAAATTACAACAGAGCTCCCTAACCCAATGAAAGGGGTTTAGTTGTTCATAGCTCTTGAAAATAAAAACAAAGATGGAGAATACATCATAAAACTAGAAATTGCAAAGAAAGTAAAATACAGAGAGTAGTTCTCTTTTTCCCAGCCTCCAAAACTTCTTCTCAATTCAAAGCTACTCCAATATATACTACTCTTCTCAGCTTCTAGTGTGATTCTTCAAGTCTTGGGCCTTTGGATCTTGAGTTTGAAGCAGTTCTTTTATTTATTTGGGCTTGGCTTTACTTGAAGAGAGAAAGTGCGAAGTGGGCGGAGACTTTAGTTCAGGACGTTAGGGGTGTTAATATTGAGTGAGAATATAAGTTTGAGAACGTTAGTGACACTTAACATTGTCACTAACGTTCCAATGCACCCCTTTGCCTCACGTTAAAACCTAGGTTAACGTGGCTTTTAACGTTGCCTTGTGAACCTTCGAGAACGTTAGTGACACTCAACATTGTCACTAACGTTCCAGTGTGCCCCTTCTTGCTTCACGTTAAAGCCCACGTTAACTAGGTTAACGTGTCTTCTAACGTGGCCCTTGCCATCCTTCGAGAACGTTAGTGACATTCAACATTGTCACTAACGTTCCAATGTGCCCCTAGGTCTCACGTTAGAGTCCACATTAACTAGGTTAATGTGGCTTCTAACGTGGCCATCTTTAGCCATCCCAACGTTAGTGACAATGTTGAGTGTCACTAACATTGGCTCATCTTTCATTCCTCATCGTTAGCTTCCACGTTAACCAAGTTAACGTCAAAGTTAACGTGACTCTTGGGGGTTGTGTGGTTGCTTCAACGTTAGTGACAATGTTGAGTGTCACTAACGTTGTCGACAACTCTTCATCCCTTACGTTAGTTCCCACGTTAACCAAGTTAACGTGGGAGTTCACGTGGTACTTTGCACCATAGGCCAACGTTAGTGACAATGTTGAGTGTCACTAACGTTGGCTTCTCTTCCCCCCTTAACGTTAGAGGCCACGTTAACTAGGTTAACGTGGCTTCTAACGTGGCCACGTTAAGCCACTTATGAGTAATTGCCAACGTTAGTGACAATGTTAAGTGTCACTAACGTTGGCTCAACTTCTCTTTTCCACGTTAGATTTCACGTTAACTTAGTTAACGTGACTCTCTAACGTGGGCATTGATGGCTTTTTGAGCGTGTTATTGGCAATCACTTTTCTCATTAACCTTGCAAGTTACCTCCCCTTTTCTTGCTTCCTTTTGGTCCTGAAATCAAGCAATAAAGTGCATCAAAGCTCTACTCCAAGTCATGAGTAATGCAACATAATAATTGTCACTAAACTTATGCAAAATCCTCATGAAATTATGTAAAATGCACAATGTATGCTTGAATCAAGGCATAGGTGAATATCTACCCAAAACTAGCTTATTTCCTAAAGAAATGCATGAAACTAACCTAAAAACAGTAAAGAAAAGGTCAGTGAAACTGGCCAAGATGCCCTGGCATCATACCTCAATTATCATTAATTCAAATAACAATTTATGACATGGAATAATTCATAAATCAAATTATAATAATCAATTCAAATGTTGGAATAAATAAATAAAAGTAAAACTAAAATAAAAGAACATTAAACCTGGGATCCAGAGTTACTCTTAAAACAAGAAGAAATCCTAAATCCTAAAAGAGAGAGAGAGAAGTTCTCCCTCTCAACTAAATCTAAATCATTGAAAGGTAAAATATGCGAGCTCCCTTTGAATGGGTGCATTCTCACACTTTATAACCTCTGGTCTATGCTGTCTGTACTTGGATTTGGGCCAAAAAGGGCTTCAGAATTCGCTGGGGGCGCATTCTGTAAATTCTGATACGTGGCCCCTGTCACGCGTCCGCGTGGGTCATGCGATCGCGTCATTTGGAGCTTTTCCTTGCCACGCGGTCGCGTCAGTCATGCGACCGCGTCATATGCGTTCTGCTTAAGGCGCGCGGTCGCGTCAGTCATGCGGCCACGTCGCTGCTGATTCGTGCTTGGCACGCGATCGCGTCGTACATGCGATCGCGTGGATACCAGTTTCCTTAAAGCTCCGTTTTGCTTTCTCCTTCCATTTTAGTATGTTTCCTTTTCCATCCTTTGAGTCATTCTGCCTTAGAAAATCTGAAACTACTCAACACACTAATCACGGCATCGAATGAAAATAAAGGTAATTAAATTAATTAATTTTAAAGCTTAGGAAACATGTTTTTCACAATATGACATAATAAGGAAGGGAAAGTGAAACCATACAATTAATGTGAATAAGTAGGTGAAGGATTGGATAAATTACTCAAATTAAGCACAAAAGAACTCATGAAATATGGGTTTATCACACATCCTCATTGTAGCTTGTAACGACCCAATTTTCAGTACGCCTAGGACATACCAGAAACTGAGTGCTACCAATTTGTCATCCTAATTATTATCTATTATTTATTATATGAGCCTGATTCGTTGTTAAAAGCATAGTTAGTTAGCGAGGTACTTTTTTTTTTTTGAAAATGTTTGAATTAATAAACAGAATCATTTATAATCAATTCACAAATAATAACAGATAAAACAATTATAAACAACCACACATAAATATATCACAAGTAGCTAGCAATATTCGATGATCCAGCCTTTATTAGAATATAGACTATTAGTTAGAACACCCCTAGATATAGCTAGATAATAACTATATACATATACATACATACAACATCCCAGGTCCTGACCTGTTCAAGAGGTCCCTAAGCTGGCACCTAGGCTAGCCTAGACTCTATACTCACCTAGTCCCTCTAAACTACTAAACTGAGGGAAAGTAGGTTCTAAGTCTTCACAACTCAAGTCAGGTGGAACGTCATCAAAAGATAGAACATCATCTGCTACTTCCCTGCACGATCAGACTTTTCCACAGGACGTCTCTCTGGTAACTCATGAAGTAGCCACACAACAGGAGTCTCGTACACAGGATTTAAGTTGAAGTTCAAGAACAAACGGGGTGTAAACATTGGCTGGTCTCACAGTATATACATATAAACAGAGAACAATATTCACCCTAGACTCAGAAGACTACCTAGAGAGGAATCCTCTTTACAGAACAGTCATCAGCAAACTACGGAAGGGTACTCATGCTTCCATCTAAAGGGGGAAGGGAGAGAGAAGGGGTAAGAACTGGGAAGTTCTTAGTAGGACCGGGGTTATTAGTTAAGTACATTAATTTGTGTCGCTTAGCAGATATATAGCAGAATACTGAGAAATAGTGAACAGAAGATACAGATAAATGGACAAAATAGAGAAAACAGAAAGCAAAACACAAACAAAAGAATACAAGAAAACAAAACACAGACACAGTGAATAAAATACAAACAAAGAAAGCATACATTCATTCAACAATCATAACAGAGAAAATGCACAACCAAGTATGATGCATGTTTGTCCTATGCAGGCCATGAGCTCACGTGTCGGTTTACACCCTGCAGCCCGACATTATCCAGGAACTAGTCCTAGATATGGCTTATTCTCTGTAGGTGAACTTCGGCCTACAGAAATAGCACTCCCGTAAGTGAACTTCGGCTTACAGGAATAGTCTAAACACAACACAATAACTTTCTGTAGGTGAACTTCGGCCTACAGAAATAACACCTCTGTAAGTGAACTTCGGCTTATAGAAAAAGTCTAATTACAGCACAACAACTTTCTGTAGGTGAACTTCGGCCTACAGAAATGACACCTCTATAAGTGAACTTCGGCTTACAGGAATCACAACTCTCTGTAGGTGAACTTCGGCCTACAGGAGCAACACCCTGAGATACACAATTGATATTCACTGTAGGTGAACTTCGGCCTACAAGAATAACAACTCACTGTAGGTGAACTTGGGCCTAAAGCACCTCTAGGGCCAACAGAAAAGCAGCAGATGAATATACAAATATCTCTGGAGTTGCCTTAACGCAACAAATGACCTTTCAACAGGCCCTCTGCTTGTTCTCTATTCTCTTTATCATATTACTCTTTTCACTTTGTCTTTTTACTCTGCTCTGATTACTCTGTTCTTTGTATCTCTTTACTTTTTTTTTATTACTCTTTCCTCTGTATCTATATTACTCTTTTTCTCTTTATCTCTTTACTTTACTCTGGTTGCCCTGTTCTCTGTGTTTCTCTACTCTGCTCTGATTTCTCTGTTTAACGTATGTATTTAAAGCTTATGTAAATTTCGGTATGAATAGTTAGTCTGTCCCACGTATAGGTTCATTAAGTCTATACTGAAATAGTTTAACTTTTCATATAATACCTAACCCTAGTCGCAACTTAAGGACTAACTATGTTGCCCTAGTTCATTCACTAATTTCTGTTTGTTTTTCTATCATTAAAACCTTACATACTTTGTCCTTAATTTTTATCTCTTCTTTAACTTCTTATCTTTCCATTATCTTTACCTCACTAATATATTATTACCACTCCCTAAGTATTTTATGAAGGTAATTATGAGATTCTGCACTTAAAGTTGTCTTTCTAAGGCTTTTACAGAAAACTGCCTTTTCCGCATTATTTTATTATTTTTATTAAAATATTATTTTTAATTAAATATTATTATTTAATATTTTATTATTATTTATTATTTTATCATTAAATTTTCGAAAATTAACTTACTTTTACTTTTAACCTTTAAAATTCACTTTTTACCACCCGTAACTTTTAATATTTCTACTTTAACCACCCTAACTTTCAGAAATTACCAAATAACCCCTCAAACACCAAAATAATTACAACCTTGCCCTTTCTAAGATATAAAAGGTGTTCTTCAATGTTCTTCACCACAATCAAAGTGTTCTTCATGTTCTTCATAAATTCTTCGGATTCTTTCTCTGTTTTTACCTGTTTTTCAGTCTTTTCAGCAACCGATTTTTCCCATAATTCAAAATAAAATTGAAGCCACTAAAACCCCATCTTTTCTACATGATTTTAACACAAATTGAACCTCAATTTAAGCTTAGGGTTTCGTTTTTCCAGCTGCCCAAGAACATGAACTTTAAAGCTTAAATTTCATCAAAATTTCACCAAATTTTCACCAAGAATCAATCATATATGCAACCAATTTTTAGCACAGCCAAATAATACAACATTCACACAACTCAAAAATAAATAATCAAGATTAATTTCATGACACCCTACCTTGATTTGCTGCTCCAAATCCGGTTACTCTTTGAAGTGTTCTTAAAGCAATTTTTCCTCCTAAAACACATCAAGAACAACTTTAAATCCACAAACTCTCAACTGACCAAATCTCCCTCAGCATGTTAGGAAGAGATATCTCACCTTAGACTTGCTGGAAATTAATGTTTCTTGGCCCTCAAGTCAAGTTAAGCATGATTCCTAAGGAAGAACATCAAGAAAACACATGTTTTGCATGGTTTTCCTTGAAAACCGAATTGAAGAGGGAGGGAGACAACCATATAACCTTATTTCCAGCCTTGATAAGTCACATGGTTATGTAGAGGAAGAAGAGAGGATCATTTTGGTGAAATCAGAGTTTTGATTTGAGTTTTAGTTCAGAAGAAATCAAGCTTTGAAGATTAAGTGTTCATGAAAGTTTCTCTCTTTTCTCTCTTGTTATTTTCGGCCAAAATGATGAAATGAGACAGCCTTGGAGGTCTTGGGGGTGTAGGGTGAGTTGTGATTGGTTGGCTTGGAGGTGGGTTAAAATAATATTAAAATATCTCAGGTGTATAACTACTAAAACTAGATGTATCAGAACACTTGTAAAAACATCTCTAAAAATTATTTTCTGAGCTACTAGCATAAATGACACTAGTAACATATTTATTATGAGAATAAAACATGTATGATGAGGCTTTAGCATTGCTAAAGTCATCAGAGAGTGCTGGTGCTAAGCTGCACCAGTAAACCGTAAACCCGGTTAAACCGATTTTCCTGTTTTTAACTAAAACAGACCAGGTAACCTTATAATATCGTTCAAGCATTTTCTAATACTAATATAATGATAATATTATACTATTATCTCTCTCCTCTCATGAATCAACTCCGGTTCATCATACAGAGACTATTTACGAAAACCAGAATCAAAACTGCCAACCGATACAGTTCAAAAACTAGGTTCTTCGTGACCGCGTTATCGAGCTTGCCTTAGAAAAGGTTCTATCTTAAGGATGACATAATGACAATGAGTATCGAGATACTTGTTGATATAGAAGAGGTGTTCTCTTTACTGATCTTCCGGAGAAATCCGTGACTTTAGAAAAGATCTCGCATACTCGAAAATCAGGGTTGTTACATTCTACCCTCCTAAAAAAAAATTTTGCCCTCAAAATTTCTACCACGTGAAGAATCCATCTTCAAGTGATCTACTTTCTTCAAGCCATCCTGACGAAGAGGTAGGTCCGTTCCTTACAGCATCCAAATCTAACATAGTCAATGCCATGTATATCATAACAGCTATTAGGATAGCTGGTCTTACATCGATTCGTCGTTCGGATCTCGAATAAACCATGCCTATTCACAGTCATTGAGGTCTTATTCGCACCAAACAATCAACATTAAGGTGATCAGTCTTAATATCTCAAGTTTGGCACGAACATTCCCCAAATGAGCACTCATAGACATTCATGCCAAATGTATCTTGAAGATACCCTAACAGCATGAGACACACAAGCAGAGTATGCAATGAAGCATAGTCAGTCCACTCCCCAGGCTCTACTGGGAATGAACTGCTCTGATACCAAATTGTAACGACCCAATTTTCAGTACGCCTAGGACATACCAGAAACTGAGTGCTACCAATTTGTCATCCTAATTATTATCTATTATTTATTATATGAGCCTGGTTCGTTGTTAAAAGCATAGTTAGTTAGCGAGGTACTTTTTTTTTTGAAAACGTTTGAATTAATAAACAGAATCATTTATAATCAATTCACAAATAATAACAGATAAAACAATTATAAACAACCACACATAAATATATCACAAGTAGCTAGCAACATTCGATGATCCAGCCTTTATTAGAATATAGACTGTTAGTTAGAACACCCCTAGATATAGCTAGATAATAACTATATACATATACATACATACAACATCCCAGGTCCTGACTTGTTCAAGAGGTCCCTAAGCTGGCACCTAGGCTAGCCTAGACTCTATACTCACCTAGTCCCTCTAAACTACTAAACTGAGGGAAAGTACGTTCTATGTCTTCACAACTCAAGTCAGGTGGAACGTCATCAAAAGATAGAACACCATCTGCTACTTCCCTGCACGATCAGACTTTTCCACAGGACGTCTCTCTGGTACCTCATGAAGTAGCCACACAACAGGAGTCTCGTACACAGGATTTAAGTTGAAGTTCAAGAACAAACGGGGTGTAAACATTGGCTGGTCTCACAGTATATACATATAAACAGAGAACAATATTCACCCTAGACTCAGAAGACTACCTAGAGAGGAATCCTCTTTACAGAACAGTCATCAGCAAACTACGGAAGGGTACTTATGCTTCCATCTGAAGGGGAAAGGGAGAGAGAAGGGGTAAGAACTGGGGAGTTCTTAGTAGGGCCGGGGTTATTAGTTAAGTTTATTAATTTGTGTCGCTTAGCAGATATATAGCAGAACACTGAGAAATAGTGAACATAAGATACAGATAAATAGAGAAAATAGAGAAAACAGAAAGCAAAACACAAATAAAAGAATACAAGAAAACAAAACACAGACACAGTGAATAGAATACAAACAAAGAAAGAATACATTCATTCAACAATCATAACAGAGAAAATGCACAACCAAGTATGATGCATGTCTGTCCTATGCAGGCCATGAGCTCACGTGTCGGTTTACACCCTGCAGCCCGACATTATCTAGGAACTAGTCCTAGATATGGCTTATTCTCTGTAGGTGAACTTCGGCCTACAGAAATAGCACTCCCGTAAGTGAACTTCGGCTTACAGGAATAGTCTAAACACAACACAACAACTTTCTGTAGGTGAACTTCGGCCTACAGAAATAACACCTCTGTAAGTGAACTTCGGCTTATAGAAAAAGTCTAATTACATCACAACAACTTTCTATAGGTGAACTTCGGCCTACAGAAATGACACCTCTATAAGTGAACTTCGGCTTACAGGAATCGCAACTCTCTGTAGGTGAACTTCGGCCTACAAGAGCAACACCCTGAGATACACAATTGATATTCACTGTAGGTGAAATTCGGCCTACAGGAATAACAACTCAGTGTAGGTGAACTTGGGCCTACAGCACCTCTAGGGCCAACAGAAAAGCAGCAGATGAATATACAAATATCTCTGGAGTTGCCTTAACGCAACAAATGACCTTTCAACAGGCCATCTGCTTGTTCTCTATTCTCTTTATCATATTACTCTTTTTACTTTGTCCTTTTACTCTGCTCTGATTACTCTGTTCTCTGTATCTCTTTACTTTTTTCTGATTACTCTTTCCTCTGTATCTATATTACTCTTTTTCTCTTTATCTCTTTACTTTACTCTGGTTGCCCTATTCTCTGTGTTTCTCTACTCTGCTCTGATTTCTCTGTTTAACGTATGTATTTAAAGCTTAAGTAAATTTCGGTATGAATAGTTAGTCTGTCCCAAGTATAGGTTCATTAAGTCTATACTGAAACAGTTTAACTTTTCATATAATACCTAACCCTAGTCGCAACTCAAGGACTAACTATGTTGCCCTAGTTCGTTCACTAATTTCTGTCTGTTTTTCTGTCATTAAAACCTTACATACTTTTTCTTTGATTTTTATCCCTTCTTTAACTTCTTATCTTTCCTTTATCTTTGCCTCACTAATATGTTATTACCACTCCCTAAGTGTTTTATGAAGGTAATTATGAGATTCTGCACTTAAAGTTGTCTTTCTAAAGCTTTTACAGAAAACTGCCTTTTCCGCATTATTTTATTATTTTTATTAAAATATTATTTTTAATTAAATATTATTATTTAATATTTTATTATTATTTATTATTTTATCATTAAATTTTCGAAAATTAACTTACTTTTACTTTTAACCTTTAAAATTCACTTTTTACCACCCGTAACTTTTAATATATCTACTTTAACCACCCTAACTTTCAGAAATTACCAAATAACCCCTCAAACACCAAAATAATTACAACCTTGCCCTTTCTAAGATCTAAAAGGTGTTCTTCAATGTTCTTCACCACACTCAAAGTGTTCTTCATGTTCTTCATAAATTCTTCAGATTCTTTCTCTGTTTTTACCCGTTTTTCAGTCTTTTCAACAATCGATATTTACCATAATTCAAAATAAAATTACAGCCACTAAAACCCCATCTTTTCTACATGATTTTAACACAAATTGAACCTCAATTTAAGCTTAGGGTTTCGTTTTTCCAGCTGCCCAAGAACATGAACTTTAAAGCTTAAATTTCATCAAATTTCATCAAAATTTCACCAAATTTTCACCAACAATCAATCATATATGCAACCAATTTTTAGAACAGCCAAATAATACAACATTCACACAACTCAAAAACAAATAATCAAGATTAATTTCATGACACCCTACCTTGATTTGCTGCTCCAAATCCGGTTACTCTTTGAAGTGTTCTTAAAGCACTTTTTCCTCCTAAAACACATCAAGAACAACTTTAAATCCACAAACTCTCAACTGACCAAATCTCCCTCATCACGTTAGGAAGAGATATATCACCTTAGACTTGCTAGAAATTAGCGTTTCTTGGCCCTCAAGTCAAGTTAAGCATGATTCCTAAGGAAGAACATCAAGAAAACACATGTTTTGCATGGTTTTCCTTGAAAACCGAATTGAAGAGGGAAGGAGACAGCCATCTAACCTTATTTCCAGCCTTGATAAGTGACATGGTTATGTAGAGGAAGAAGAGAGGATCATTTTAGTGAAATTAGAGTTTTGATTTGAGTTTTAGTTCAGAAGAAATCAAGCTTTGAAGATTAAGTGTTCATGAAAGTTTCTCTCTTTTCTCTCTTGTTATTTTCGGCCAAAATGATGAAATGAGACAGCCTTGGAGGTCTTGGGGGTGTAGGGTGAGTTGTGATTGGTTGGCTTGGAGGTGGGTTAAAATAATATTAAAATATCTCAGGTGTATAACTACTAAAACTAGATGTATCGGAACACTTGTAAAAACATCTCTAAAAATTATTTTCTGAGCTACTAGCATAAATGACACTAGTAACATATTTATTATGAGAATAAAACATTTATGATTAGGCCTTAGCATTGCTAAAGTCATCAGAGAGTGCTGGTGCTAAGCTGCACCAGTAAACCGTAAACCCGGTTAAATCGATTTTCCTGTTTTTAACTAAAACAGACCAAGTAACCTTATAATATCATTCAAGCATTTTATAATACTAATATAATGATAATATTATACTATTATCTCTCTCCTCTCATGAATCAAGTCCGGTTCGTCAAACAGAGACTATTTACGAAAATCAGAATCAAAACTGCCAACCGATACAGTTCAAAAACTAGGTTCTTCGTGACCGCGTTATCGAGCTTGCCTCAGAAAAGGTTCTAGCTTAAGGATGACATAATGACAATGAGTATCGAGATACTTGTTGATATAGAAGAGGTGTTCTCTTTACTGATCTTCCAGAGAAATCCGTGCCTTTAGAAAAGATCTCGCATACTCGAAAATTAGGGTTGTTACATAGCTCCCATTTCCTACAACATAATTTGAACCAAACTTATAAGCAAAGTGAGGATGAGAATTCATAATAGAAAATAAAAATAAAAGCTACAAAAATAAGCAACAAAGTCCTAATCCTAACAAAAACTAACAAATAAGAAAAAGGTAAACATATTCACAATAGCCAATAATATAACACCATTGGAACTCCCCGGAAACGGTGCCATTTTGATTTAAGAAAATTTGTCGTGTCGGTCTAGAATTTCCTCAAATGAATGAATTCTCGTTGCAAGTATAGTTCTACACCAACAAATAATCCTCCCAGTCAAAAATTTGGTTGTCACACGTACAAACCCCAATGAATTTATAACCGAAGTATTTAGACTCCGGGTCGTCTCACAAGGAATTGCAATGAAGTGCTCAATTATTGGCTATGAGGTATTTTGGGATTTTTGGGATAAGAGACATGAAATGTAAATAGCAATGAAAATAAACTAACAACTAAAAAGGTCTTGGCAAAGGTTGGCGGTCAAGGACCTCTATCCTTATCACTAACCACAACATGAGAATTGGCAAGGATCAACCCCATTAAGTCATCCTTTAACTAATAAAGGAAAGTCAAATGAGCTATGTCAATCCAAGTCCATAAGTTCTAGTTCTACACCAAATCAATTAGTGAGATCTAGCGTTAATTGCTCCCAATCGTCAATCACTTAGACATTAGTAACTCAAGAGTTCCTAAGTTACCTTCCTAAGCCAAGAGCATAAAATTCTACTCTAACATCCAACCAAGCATTTTGTCAAACACTTGGTGGGTGTATAAAGAAAGCATAATAAATGACAAGAAATAGTAAAATCTACCCACTACCAATTGCAAGGAAAGTAAATCCCAACTCAAATCAACAATTAAAAGAACATCAAACATTAAATTGCATTAAAAGTAATTCAAATCCAACAATAGCATCCATGAACATAAAAGAGAAATTAACATGAAAACTAAGAAGAATAGAGTAGTAGAACAAGAAATTGTAAAGGAAATAAGATGAGAACATGAAATTAAACCTAAATCTAGAAGAGATTAACATAACCTAATTCTAGAGAGAAGAGGGAGCTTCTCTCTCTAGAAACTAACCTACATGATGCTATACTAGCAAACAATTGCTCCCCCCTTGCTTGGACTTCAATTTTGCATGAAATACACTCAGAAACAAGTTGGAAATGTGCCTGGGCAGCTCAAAAATCGCCCCCAGCGTTTTGCCTTTAAATGGGCCAGGTAGAGTATCGGTGCGTGCGCGCCACGTGCGTGTGCGCGTCGATTGAAAAAATCTTCACTCGTGCGGATGCGGCATGTACGCGTGCGCGTCTCTAGTCGAAACCACTTTGGCGCGTGCATGCCTTGTACGCGTGCGCGCCCATTGATGCCTTCCCAATCTTTGTTTCTTCATGCATTTTCCTCTTTGTATGCTTTTCTCCTCATTTCTTCCATCCAATACTTGCCTTATGATCCTGAAATCACTCAACAAACACATCAAGGCATCGAATAGAATTAAAGTGAATTAAAATCACCAATTTAAGGCCTAAAAAGCATGTTTTTACATTTAAGCACAAATCAAGGGAGAATTGCAAAACCATACTATTTCGTTGAATAAATGTGAGAAAAGTTGATAAAATTCCCCAAATTAAGCACAAGATAAACCACGAAATAAGGGTTTATCAGGTTGCCAGGTGAATCCAAGGTTCTTCAAGAAAATCCATTCAAGACTTGGAGTTCAAGCATGGTGTAGAGCACAATCGAGTGATTTCTGGAGAATGTTGGGTTATTTCAAGGGTCAACTAGGAGCTTTTTCATCCGGCTTGGAGCATGGAGATCAACAAGAAGGTAACTGGATGCCTAGAATATGGGATCCCAGAGGACCTATGAAGTGCAAACTTGGATGGAGGTTCAAGGAAGAGTGGAAACACAAGCCACCCTAGCAAGAGTCTCCTCAATAAGTACAACTTAAGGACTATAAACCAAAGTGCTAGGTGGGAGACACCCCACCATGGTAATATTCTTCTAACTTTCTCTCTTTTAGCTTTTATTTCATGAATAAATTGGTTGTTTTTGCTTGGTTGGTTGGATTTATTTTGATGTTTGTTAGGTAATTTTAGTGAAATAATGTGTTTTTGGGAGTTTTATGATGATTTGGGAGTTGAAAACCTATTTTGGATGTCATGTTTGATGCCTTAGGGGCAAAATTTTTGTTGTAGGAACAGAGATCTGTGCGTACGCACAGCCTTGGGCGTCCGCACAGTTTTCCTGTTTTTCAGTTCCTGTGCGTGTGCACAGCTATGTGCACACGCACACCCTTAAACACTCCCTCTGTTCCCAGCACGCGCACAGCTTGTGCGTGGGAACACTACCCCCTCTCCCTCCTTCTGTGCGTCCACACATCCTTCGTGCACCCGCACACCTCCCTTTTTCAAAAAAAAGGGCCATCTGTGCGCGTGCATAGAGATGTCCGCGCGCATAGAGATGTGCGCCCGCACAGCCCTTGGCAACCCCCTGGTCGCAGCACACGCACCCCTTGTGCATGTGAACGCAATCTCTTTTTCCATTCTGTGCGTTCGTACACAGCTTGTGCGTCCGCACAGGTTGTGATACATCTTCTGCTTGCAGTGCCCGCACGCCTCTGTGCGCGCGTATACCCCCCCTCTCTTCCTTCCGTGCGTTCGCACTCAACCTTGTGCGTCCGCATAGGTCTTTTCTCTCTTCTCTATTTCTTTATTTCTTCCTCTTTTATTTCTTTCTTTTATTTCTTCTTTCTTCCTTCTTTTTCTTCTTTTTTTCTTTTCTTCTCCGACGAAACTCAGTCGCCGTGAGCCTCGTAGTGGCTAACACAAGTGCCACTGTTACCTATCCCTTTCCATCCAGTTCTTCACCTCTTCAATTTTCTTGTTTTTATCTTCTTTGTTATGTTTATTTTCTTGCTTAATTTCTATTTTCTTTATTTAACTTCGGTTATTTAGTTTAAATTTTGCTTACTGCTTTGTCTATTGGTGCATTGTAAGTGTTCAATTTTGACTTATGGGTTGTTGATTGGTGCACGAAATTGTGATCTCAGGCAACGGCACCAAAAACTCTGTACGCACGTCTTAATAAATTGTTTTTCATTCACAACTTCGATACAACTAACCAGCAAGTGCACTGGGCCGTCCAAGTAATAAAACCTTACGTGAGTAAGGGTCGATCCCACGAAGATTGTTGGTATAAAGCAAGCTATGGTCACCTTGTAAATCTCGGTCAGGCGGATATAAAATATTTGATTATGGAGTTTTTGAAAATAAATGATAAATAAACAGAAAATAAAGATAGAAATACTTATGTATATTATTGGTGAGAATTTCAGATAAGTGTGTGGAGATGCGTTCGTTCCTCTGAACTTCTGCTTTCCTGCTGTCTTCATCCAATCAATCTCACTCCTTTCCATGGCTGGCTTTATGTAAGGACATCACCATTGTCAATGGCTACTTTTCATCCTCTCTGTGAAAATGGTCCGATGCGCTGTCACTGCATGGCTAATCATCTGGAGGCATCACCATGGTCAATGGCTGCATCCTATCCTCTTGTGAAAATGGTCCAAATGCTCTGTCACAGCACGGTTAATCATCTGAGGTTCTCGATCATACTGGAATAGGATTCACCCTCCTTTTGCGTCTGTCACTACGCCCAGCACTCGCAAGTTTGAAGTTCGTCACAATCATTCAATCCTAGAATCCTACTCGGAATAAGACAGACAAGGTTTAGACTTTCCGGATTCTCATGAATGCCGTCATCAATCTAGCTTATACCACGAAGATTCTGATTAAGAGATCCAAGAGATAATCATCCAATCTAAGGTGGAACGGAAGTGGTTGTCAGGCACGCGTTCGTGGGGGAATGATGATGATTGTCACGTTCATCACATTCATGTTGAAGTGCGAATGAATATCTTAGAAGCGGAATAAGTTGAGTTGAATAGAAAAACAGTAGTACTTTGCATTAATTCATGAGGAACAGCAGAGCTCCACACCTTAATCTATGGAGTGTAGAAACTCTACCGTTGAAAATACATAAGTGAAAGGTTCAGGCATGGCCGAGAGGCCAGCCCCCAAAACGTGATCACAGGATTAAAAATACAATCCAGGATGATCCGAAGATCCAAATACAATAGTAAAGAGTCCTATTTATACTAAACTAGCTACTAGGGTTTACAGAAGTAAGTAATTGATGCATAAATCCACTTCCGGGACCCACTTGGTGTGTGCTTTGGCTGAGCTTGAAGAGGAATACTAGCTTTGGTAACTTGCTCTTCAGTAACATCCTCATTCTCTTCAGAAGAGGAATACTCATCAGAGCTCATGAAGGGCATAAGAAGGTTCAATGGAATCTCTATGGTCTCTAGATGAGTCTCAGATTCCTTTGGTTCCTTAGAGGGAAACTCCTTATTGATCACTGGACATCCCAGGAGGTCTTCCTCACTGGGATTCACGTCCTCCCCTTCCTCCTTGGATTCGGCCATGATGGTTATATCAATGGCCTTGCACTCTCCTTTTGGATTCTCTTCTGTATTGCTTGGGAGAGTACTAGGAGGGGTTTCAGTGATTCTTTTACTCAGCTGGCCCACTTGTGCTTCCAAATTTCTAATGGAGGACCTTGTTTCATTCATAAAACTCACAGTGGCCTTAGATAGATCAGAGACTAAGTTTGCTAAATTAGAGGTATTTTGTTCAGAGTTCTCTGTCTGTTGCTGAGTGGATGATGGAAAAGGTTTACTATTGTTAAACCTATTTCTTCCACCATTATTAAAGCCTTGTTAAGGCTTTTGATGATCCTTCCATGAGAGATTTGGGTGATTTCTCCGTGAGGGATTATAGGTATTTCCATATGGTTCACCCATGTAATTCACCTCTGCTATTGCAGGGTTCTCAGGATCATAAGCTTCTTCTTCAGAAGATGCCTCTTGAGTACTGTTGGATGCAGCTTGCATTCCATTCAGGCTCTGAGAAATCATATTGACTTGCTGAGTCAATATTTTATTCTGAGCCAATATGGCATTCAGAGTATCAATTTCAAGAACTCCCTTCTTCTGAGGCGTCCCATTACTCACAGGATTCCTCTCAGAAGTGTACATGAACTGGTTATTAGCAACCATGTCAATGAGTTCTTGAGCTTCTGCAGGCGTTTTCTTTAGGTGAATGGATCCACCTGCAGAAGTATCCAATGACATTTTAGCTAATTCAGACAGACCATCATAGAATATATCCAGGATGGTCTATTCTGAAAGCATGTCAGAAGGACACTTTTGGTCAGTTCCTTGTATCTCTCCCAAGCTTTATAGAGGGATTCACCTTCTTTCTGTCTGAAGGTTTGAACATCCACTCTAAGCTTACTCAGCTTTTGAGGAGGAAAGAACTTGGCTAAGAAAGCCTTGACCAGCTTATCCCAAGAGTTCAGGCTATCCTTAGGATGAGAGTCCAACCATATTCTAGCTCTGTCTCTTACAGCAAACGGGAAAAGCACGAGCCTGTAGACTTCAGGATCTACTCCATTAGTCTTAACAGTGTCACATATCTGCAAGAATTCAGTTAAGAACTGAAAAGGATCTTCAGATGGAAGTCCATGAAACTTGCAATTTTGTTGCATCAGAGAAACTAGCTGAGGTTTCAGCTCAAAATTGTTTGCTCCAATGGTAGGGATGGAGATGCTTCTTCCATGTAAATTAGAATTAGGTGCAGTAAAGTCACCAAGCATCCTCCTTGCATTATTATTATTTTCGGCTGCCATCTCCTCTTCTTGTTCGAAAATTTCTGAAAGGTGCTTGCTGGATTGTTGTAATTTAGCTTCTCTTAGTTTCCTCTTCAGAGTCCTTTCAGGTTCTGGATCTGCTTCAACAAGAATGTTCTTGTCCTTGCTCCTGCTCATATGACAAAGAATGGAATAACAAAGAAAATATGGAATCCTCTATGTCACAGTATAGAGATTCCTTTGTGTGAGTAGAAGAAGAAAAGAATGTAATGTAAGGAAAGAGAAGGGAGGATAATCCAAACACAAGGGTGAGGAGAGCAGAGATATGAGATGAAGAGAAGTGTTAGTAAATGAATAAATAAATAGAAGGAGGTGAGGGAGAGGGAAGTTTTCGAAAATAAATTTTAAAAAGGAGTTAATGATTTTCGAAAATTAAGATAAAATTAAAATTAAAATAAAAAATTGAAATAATTAATTAATTAAAAAGAATTTTTGAAAAAGAGGGAGGTATTTTCGAAAATTAGAGAGAGATAGTTAATTAGATAGTTTTGAAAGAGATAAGAAACAAACAAAAAGTCAATTAGTTAGTTGAAAAAGAATTGAAAATCAATTTTGAAAAGATAAGAAGATAAGAAGTTAGAAAAGATATTTGAAATTCAAATTTTTGAAAAAGATATGTTTTAAAAAGATATGATAGAAAAGATATGATTTTAAAAAAGATAAGATAAAAAGATATTTTTGAAAAGATATGATTGAAATTAGTTTTGAAAAAGATTTGAATTTTAAAATCACAATTAATGACTTGATTCACAAGAAATCACAAGATGTGATTCTAGAACTTAAAGTTTGAATCTTTCTTAACATGTAAGTAACAAACTTGAAATTTTTGAATCAAAACATTAATTGTTAAAGATATTTTCGAAAATTATGAGATAAAAATAAAAAAGATTTTTGAAAAATATTTTTATAATTTTCGAAAATAAACAAAAAAAATGAAAAAGATTTGATTTTTAAAAAAGATTTTGAAAAAGATAAGATTTTTAAATTGAAAATTTGATTTGACTCATAAGAAACAATTGAATTTTAAAAATTTTTGAAATAGTCAACTCAAATTTTCGAAATTTATGAGAGAACAAGGGGAAGATATTTTTTTTATTTTTGAATTTTCAATGATGAAAGAGAAAAACATGAAAAAGACTCAATGCATGAAAGTTATGGATCAAAACAATGAATGCATGCAAAAATGCTATGAATGTCAAGATGAACACTAAGAACACTTTGAAGATCATGATGAACATCAAGAACATATTTTTGAAAAATTTTCAATGCAAAGAAAACATGCAAGACACCAAACTTAGAAATCTTTCATGTTCAGACACTGTGAATGCAAAAATGCACATGAAAAACAAGAAAAGACACAAAACAAGAAAATATGAAGATCAAACAAGAAGACTGGCCAAGAACAACTTGAAGATCATGAAGAACACTATGAATGCATGAATTTTCGAAAAATGCAAAGAATTTTTAGAAAAAATGCAATTGACACCAAACTTGAAATTGACTCAAGACTCAAACAAGAAACACAAAATATTTTTTTATTTTTATGATTTTATAATTTTTTTGTATTTTTCGAAAATTATTGTCAAAAAGAAAAATAAGGATTCCAAAATTTTTAATATGAATTCCAGGAATCTTGCACTCTTAGTCTAAAGCTCCAATCTGAGGGTTAGACATGGCTTAATAGCCAGTCAAGCTTTAGCATGTAAATCAGGTGGATCAGGAACAACAGCAGGTGGATTAGCAACAACTAGCTTGCTCTTGATAATGTTGGGTTGGAAGCCCTAGTCCAAATGAATTTAGACATGGCTTTACAGCCAGTCAGGCTTCAACATGCTTCATGAAACACTAGAATTCATTCTTAAAAATTCTAAACCGTCAGTTGTCCAAACTCAAACAATCCCCGGCAACGGCGCCAAAAACGTGGTGCACGAAATTGTGATCTCAGGCAACGGCGCCAAAAACTCTGTACGCACGTCTTAATAAATTGTTTTTCATTCACAACTTCGATACAACTAACCAGCAAGTGTACTGGGTCGTCCAAGTAATAAAACCTTACATGAGTAAGGGTCGATCCCACGGAGATTGTTGGTATGAAGCAAGCTATGGTCACCTTGTAAATCTCAGTCAGGCGGATATAAAATAGTTGATTATGGAGTTTTCAAAAATAAATGATAAATAAACAGAAAATAAAGATAGAAATACTTATGTATATTATTGGTGAGAATTTCAGATAAGTGTATGGAGATGCGTTCGTTACTCTGAACTTCTGCTTTCCTGCTATCTTCATCCAATCAATCTCACTCCTTTCCATGGCTGGCTTTATGTAAGGACATCACCATTGTCAATGGCTACTTTTTATCCTCTCTGTGAAAATGGTCCGATGCGCTGTCACTGCATGGCTAATCATCTGGAGGCATCACCGTGGTCAATGGCTGCATCCTATCCTCTTGTGAAAATGGTCCAAATGCTCTGTCACAGCACGGTTTATCATCTGAGGTTCTCGATCATACTGGAATAGGATTCATCCTCCTTTTGCGTCTGTCACTACACCCAGCACTCGCGAGTTTGAAATTCATCACAGTCATTCAATCCCAGAATCCTACTCGGAATACCACAGACAAGGTTTAGACTTTCCGGATTCTCATGAATGCCGCCATCAATCTAGCTTATACCACGAAGATTCTGATTAAGAGATCCAAGAGATAATCATCCAATCTAAGGTGGAACGGAAGTGGTTGTCAGGCACGCGTTCGTGGGGGAATGATGATGATTGTCACGTTCATCACATTCATGTTGAAGTGCGAATGAATATCTTAGAAGCGGAATAAGTTGAGTTGAATAGAAAAACAGTAGTACTTTGCATTAATTCATGAGGAACAGCAGAGCTCCACACCTTAATCTATGGAGTGTAGAAACTCTACCGTTGAAAATACATAAGTGAAAGGTTCAGGCATGGCCGAGAGGCCAGCCCCCAAAACGTGATCACAGGATTAAAAATACAATCCAGGATGATCCGAAGATCCAAATACAATAGTAAAGAGTCCTATTTATACTAAACTAGCTACTAGGGTTTACAGAAGTAAGTAATTGATGCATAAATCCACTTCTGGGGCCCACTTGGTGTGTGCTTCGGCTGAGCTTGAATGTTAGAGGCTCTTTCTGGAGTTGAACGCCAGGTTGTAACGTGTTTCTGGCGTTCAACTCTGGTTTGTGACGTGTTTCTGGCGTTTAACTCTAGAGAGCAGCATAAAACTGGCGTTCAACGCCCTTTTACATCGTCTAAACTCGGCCAAAGTATAGACTATTATATATTTCTGGAAAGCCCGGGATGTCTACTTTCCAACGCAATTGGAAGCGCGCCATTTTAAGTTCTGTAGCTCCAGAAAATCAACTTTGAGTGCAGGGAGGTCAGAATCCAACAGCATCAGCAGTCCTTCTTCAACCTCTGAATCTGATTTTTGCTCAAGTCCCTCAATTTCAGCCAGAAAATACCTGAAATCACAGAAAAACCCACAAACTCATAGTAAAGTCCAGAAATGTGAATTTAACATAAAAACTAATAAAAACATCCCTAAAAGTAACTAGATTCTACTAAAAACATACTAAAAACAATGCCAAAAAGCGTATAAATTATCCGCTCATCATTGATGCTTGAATTTTGGTTTGAATTGAGGAATATGTGCACCACATACCGTGTGTTTGTTTAAATTCCTGGATGAACTTTTTGTTTAATTCATATGTTGTCATGACCATATGGGTTAGACCATACCCTTGTTTGGCATTCTATTCAAGAATTGTGAACTTTTGAATGATTATAATGTTATTTTGTATTGAAATTTCAATCATGTACTTGTTCATTATCTTGAACTACTAGCACTAAATTGATCTAGAAATTAACCTTTTTCTCTCTTATTTGGTGTAATTTTTAACAAGTACATAGTGAAGTTAGTGAATTGATTGGAATTGCTTGTTCATCATGGTTTTTAAGTCAATATAATCACATCATAAGGTATTTGCTCCTTGTTAATGCTTTGCATTTGTTTGAGTAGACTTGACTTGATTCTCATCAAGACTTGTCACTTTTTGTAGCAAGCACCTTCCCATGTGATTATTTGATTATTCTTAAGGATGAAGAGGTAGTTCTCTTCGTCATTGCATTGGTTATTATTTGCTGTGCTATTTTATATCAATTTTGCTCTTTCACTCGCATAACCTCAATATCCAATAATCCTACATTCAATTCACTCTTATTGTAGTTGCCTAAGTTTGCTTGTCCTTAATTGATGCTCATCCATTGCTTGCATCTTAGGCCATTTAGTTGAGGAACTCATGCTCAGTTTTTCATTATGTGGATGCCACTTTAACCGGCCGTTGTGTGTATTCCACACCACTATGCAAAATTCCTCAATTATATGCTTATTTACTCTCTCCTTTACCTTTTAGTGCAACTTGCCCTATGAGTTCTAATTATACTTTATTCATTCTTTTCGAGGATGAAACATGAAGGCAAGGAATCGGGAGAGGAGGAGGACACTGAGGATGGAGATGCCGAGCATACATTGGACTTGGCGATTTCCCCACAACCCAAGCCCCCACATCCACCAACCGAAGGTGGAGCTCTTGAGAGACATTCTCCCCGGATTATGTTCGTGCATGGAGGACCGTGCAATGCTTAAGTGTGGGGGAGGATCCGTCATTTCAAAGGCGTAAATTCTCTCTTCCGAACACTTTGTACTTTATTTTTGTTTCTTTTTATTATGTTTCTTGTACATATTTGGAGTGTTTTTAACTGTTGCATTGCATTTTCTTTTGGTATATATATCATAGTTATATCTATTGTATTTTGCATCTTTTTCTTAGTATATATGTTATAGACAGAAGTTATGATTGAATGATGTGAATAGTATAGCACATAGTTTAATTTTGTCCTAATTGTTCATGTTAGTTTTTGAATTGTTGAAAATTAGGAATAGAACAAGGAAAATTTTTGAAAATTACATCCATCACATCATACATATATATAGGAAATAAATTTGGTGAAAAACAACAAAGATTTCCAAGAATTTTGTTTTTAGGGCATTCTATTGAATTGATTTAGAAAATTGTTTTCAAACTTCCTTGAATGACTTTTATGGAACATAGAAGAGTAAAGAACAAATACCTTGTGAGTTTTTGGGCTATAATGAGTGGTTACACATTTTAACCACTAATTTAATTCATTGAGTGTTATATCTCTTCTATAATTGTAATCTTGGTTGTGCTTAATTCTTTATTTCCAAGGATTGATGTTTTGAATTGCATTGAGCATGATTGAGGCCATCTTTGAATTAAACTCACTCACACATATAGCCTTACTCTTGCATCTACCCTTGTTAACCCCTTTTGAGCTTTTTAATCCCCTTTGTTCTAATTGTTAGCACATCACAACTCTAAGAGGAAAACCATGAATAACCTTGAAATGTTTCTTTGATTAGCTTAGGTTAAGGAGTGTGTTTCATTTAAGTGTAGGGGAAATTTTGGAAAACATTGGTAGAGAAAAAATTTTGTTTTGGGAAATTATTGAAAATTTAGAAAAATGGGTGCACATTCATGTTTCAATTTGCTTTAACCATATGTATTTGTCATAGTAAAAGAAAAAAAAAAGTAGAAAAGAAATAGAAAAAAATGAAATGAAAAAAAAATAATAAGATGGGACAAAGGTTGTCTGATGAGTCCATATTTGATAGTATATTTTGACTCAATTTAAATGGATTCTATCATATGAACTCACACTTAAGCACCAAAATAGCATACTTTTGTGTTTAATCCCTAGTTTGATCTTAAATGTGAAAACATGCAACTTTGTGCTTTGATAGATGATGAGATATTTTGGAGAAAAAATAAATCTCTCCCAAAACACACAAATCTAACCGGCAAGTGTACCGGGTCGTATCAAGTAATAAAAACTCACGGGAGTGAGGTCGATCCCACAGGGATTGAAGGATTGAGCAATTTTAGCTTAGTGGTTGATTTAGTCAAGCGAATCAAGATTTGGTTGATGGTTTTGTGACTTGCAGAATTAAATTGCATTGAAGTAAAGAGAACAAGAAATAAATTGCTGAAACGTAAAGGACAAGAAATTAAATAGCAGAAACTTAAAGTGCAAGAAATGTAAATTACGGAATCTTAAAGTGCAAGAAATGTAAACAGCTGGAATTGTAAAGGGAATTGGGGAATGGATTTGCAGAATTTAAACAAGGAAAAGTTGAATTGCATTAAACAGAAGAGGGAAAGGGAATTGAGATTGAACCGGATATGAAGCAGAAAAGTAAATGAACATAGAAAGGAAAGAAACAGAATGTAAATTGGGGATTTGGATCTCAGGACCCAGAGACTAGAAAACCAAGTCTAGATCTCAATGCCTTCCTAGATCCAACAAGAACAATTGCAAGGGAATTGTAAATTGCAAAGAGAATAGATGAAGAGCAGTTAACCGGAAATGAAATTCAATTAACAGTAAAGAAACAGAGAGATCCAAGATTGAGATTGAAACAGAATTTCTTCAATTCTCCAATCCAAGATCCAAGACAAATGTAAAATGAAATTGAAAGCAATGGAAACAAAGAAATTAAAGTTCACTCAATAACAAAAGCTCTCCGAAAACTATTATGAAAATTCCAAAAGGAAAGCTCCCCGAAAACTTGAATTCTATCCTATTTATACACTTTCTTCAAATGATCTTCAAGCCTTGAGTTGGGCCTTTGCTCTTGGTGGAATTGGGTTGGAAGAGGCCTTGGTTGATTGCTCTTGAAGTTTGAAGAAGAACCAAAGTGAACCAATTTAACCGGTTTTGAGTTTAGCAAAAGTTGGACCAAAAGTTTGAGCCAAAGTTAGGGGTCTAACTTTGGCTCCAACTTTTCATAGCAGCCAGCACAATTTGCTGGTATGAACGTTGGTGCCAACGTTAGGGGTCTAACTTTGACCCTAACATTGGCCTTGCCTTGTGTGCTAGTGGCGCCAACGTTAGCCACCAAGTTAGGGGGCTAACGTTGGCGCAAACTTTTGCTCCTTCCCCATTGAATTTTCATGTGCCAACGTTAGCCTCCAAGTTAGGGGGCTAACGTTGGTGCAAACGTTGGATGGCCAGGGAGGAATTCATGTGCCAACGTTAGCCTCCAAGTTAGGGGGCTAACGTTGGCGCAAACGTTGGATGGCCAGGGAGGAATTCATGTGCCAACGTTAGCCTCCAAGTTAGGGGGCTAACGTTGGCGCAAACTTTTGGAGCCCAGGGGAGAATTTTCAAGTTCCAACGTTAGCCTCCAAGTTAGGAGGCTAACGTTGGGGCTAACTTTTCAACCAAAAGTTTGATGCTAACTTTAGGTCCAGCTTCTTGCTTCCTGGTTCAATTTCACTTATTCCATTGTCCTCTCTTCACTCCTAGCCATTCCTTCTTGCTTCAACCTTTCTCCAAGCTTTCTTCTCCTATCATTAATCAACCAAACTCATCAAAGCTATGCTCAAAATCATGAGATATTCATTCTTTCATAATATGCAACAAATATAGCATAAAACCTCATGAAATGGCATGAATTCATATATGGTTGGTTCAATCAAGGGAAACATGAAAATCTACTCAATTAGCTTGCTTGTAGCTCAAGAAAGTGCATAATTCTAATGAAAACAAAAGAAAAAGACTAGCTAAAATAGGCTAGGATGACTTGTCATCAATAGAGCAATTTAATCCCACTTTTATGTCATTCGATGCCGTGATATGGTTTGAGAGTGATTTCAGGCCTTGGAGGCAAGAATGGATAGCCAAAAGTGGAAGAAAGCATGTACAAGGGAGAAAATATAAAGGAAACAAGGAAAAACACACACAGCGAAGTGTGCGTGCGCACAAGCAAGAATTCCCATGTCTGTGTACGCACGCACCTGATTTTTAGCCGCGTGTGCGGACGCACACGTCTGTGCGTCCGCACAGGTCCCTGCACGTGATTTCATTAATGAGGCATGTGCTGCGTGAATTTGGAGGCCTCTTGGCCCATTTTGGAAGGCTAGATTGCTGTTTGGAAGTGCTATATGAAGGAGAATTGAAGAGTTATAGAGAGGAAGCATTTTGAGTATTTTTACATAGTTTTCATAGTATTAGGAGTAGGAGTAGTGTAGAGTAGAAAGCTTTCTTAGGGTTTATCAATTTCCATTGTAGCATTTTATAGCAAGCTTTGATTTTGGATTTTGCTTCTTTAATTGTAAGTACTCTCAATTTCCTCTTTAATTCAAGCACTTTTACTTTCTTTTCCTTTTGGTTCAAGTTACTTTGTTCATATTGCAATTTTGTGTTTCTTGAAGTTTTGATTGATGAATTTTATATTTCATGCCTCCTTTAAGCTTGATTGCTTGTTTATGTTTGATTTTGTTGATAGTTGGTTATAGTTTTACATTTTATTTTGCAAATTTTCCATGCTTTACTTTTATGCACACAAGGTGTTTGTGAAAATGCCAACTCTAGATTTTGAGTAGATTTTCACACCTTGGCTTGTGGTTTGAGTTCCTAGGATACTAGAGTCATAATGTCTGACATTTCGTGGTAATTCTTGGGTAGTTAGTTGACTCTTGTTTCCATTGACGCTAGCCTTTTATCAACCGGTTTGGTAAGTTGGTTAGTGATACGCGGAAACTGTCTCTCAACAAATTTCCTTTCGGCAAGTGCACCGGATTGTCGTCAAGTAAAAACTCACCATAGAGTGAGGTCGAATCTCACAGGGATTAGTAGATTGAGCAATATTAATTGGAGAATTATACTAGTCGAGCAGAATCAAAATTTGGGTTGGGAATTGCAGAAAGTAAAATTGGCAGAAAACTTAAATTGCAAGAAATTAAAGGAACAAAAAATTAAATTGCAGGGAATTAAAGTGCAGAAGCTTAAATTGCAAGAAATTAAAGGGAACTGGGGATTAAGCATGAAATTAAAAAAAGAAGAATGTAAACAGAATGGGTAGATCAGAGAAAGCATTTCTAGCATGATCTCCTCATTCCTCTTCTAAGGTTCCGAGGAGATCCAATTATGAATAGCTTCTTTCCCAAGATAACTATCTAATTGGATGAAGAACAAAAGCTTTCTAGCAAAATTAAGAGAAAAGAAAGAATAAGATGAATGAAAACTAATATTGATCCATTGAATTACACAGAGCTCCCTAACCCAATGAAAGGGGTTTAGTTATTCATAGCTCTAAAAATGGAAATTGGAATTCTCCAATACATTCTGAAATTCAAGTGCAGTAAATGAAAACTAAACAAAAATCGAAAAATTGGTGAAAAGTCCTCTATAACTTAAATTCTAAGCTATTGATACACTTTCTTCCATTGATCTTCAAGCCTTGAATTGGGATTTTGGCCTTGATGGAATTGGATTGAAGATGGCTCCAATTGGTTGCCCTTTGTGTTGAGAAGAGATCCGTGTAAAATTTGACTCCTGATGCTTCATGTTTGAGTCAACGTTTGAGTGCCAACATTGACTCAAAGGTCATTTTGTACAAACTAGCGAATCCATAAACTTTGCTGTCATTGGCGTCTGACTCAACGTTGGAGGGCCAACGTTCAGCTTACCCACGCGTACGCGTGCTTCACGCGTCCGCGTAAAAAGGGTCAAAAAATGCTCATCCACACGTACGCGTGCTTTACGCTGCGCGTGGATGCAAATTTTTCATTTTTCAGCTTCAGGGGACGTTGTCCTCAGCGTTGGACCCCCAACGTACCCTCCAACATTAGCATTATCACGCGTGCGTGTACTCCACGCTAATGCGTAAACTGTCTTTTTTTCCGTCCACGCGTACGCGTGCTTCACGCCTTCGCGTGAAATCTGAGATTTTTCTTAGTCACGCGTACGCGTACACCACGCTTACGCGTGTATTGCCTTATTTTCAGTCCACGCGTACGCGTCACTGACGCGTACGCGTCGATTTCAAAAATTTCAAATCAAAATTCTGGGCTGAGCATCGTGTACGTTGGAGGCTAGCGTTTGAGATAACGTTGTACCTCCAACGTTCGATTTTGACGCATACGCATGACCCACGCATACGCGTGGATGGTCAATTTTCGCCATTCCACGTGTGCGCGTGATGCACGCTTGCACGCGGATATCAAATTTTGCTTTTTTCACGCG
Source organism: Arachis hypogaea (assembly GCF_003086295.3). Classification (NCBI taxonomy): domain Eukaryota; kingdom Viridiplantae; phylum Streptophyta; class Magnoliopsida; order Fabales; family Fabaceae; genus Arachis; species Arachis hypogaea. Next base: position 67,154,064 of record NC_092055.1, read on the forward strand.
TATACGTCACCCAAAATTTCCTTAGCTCCATAATTGAATTTTTCATCACCACGTTGGGGGTAACATTGGATGTCCAACGCTACCTCAAACGTGAGCATCAGTAGTGTTTACAGAGAAGTGCTCTGTTTCTCTTCCAACATTTGAAGCAACGTTGGTGGTCCAACATGGCCATCAACATTGCTTCCTCTTCATCCTTTCCATGCTCCTTCCTCAACCTTCCTCCATGCTTTCCTTCACCTATCATTAACCAATGAATGCATCAAAGCCTTGCTAAAGTCATGAGAATTCTTATCATTCTTAGTATACAAGAAATCATAGCATAAATCATCAACAAATTGCATCAAATTTCTCAGGGTTGAATGAATATAGGCAAACACGAATTTCAACCCAATTTGCTTACTTATAGCTCAAGAAAGTGCATAAAACCTATCAAAAACAAAGAAAAAGGCTAGTGAAACTAGCCTAAGATGCCCTGGCATCACAACACCAAACTTAAATCTTGCTTGTCCGTAAGCAAGTACTAAATTATTATAAAAAGGAATGAAACAGAAGGGACTATTCATATTAGCAAAGCATTATTTCTTAGTTGATGGGGTTTTATGCAGAAAATGCAATAGCTAACTTTTTATTGATATTTAAGCATAGAATGTCTCCTTCAAGCATCAATTAACACACTGCTATGACCTTTTATTATTTACTTATCCTTGGTAATTACTTTTCTTCATTTTCTTTTCCTATAAAAATTAGCTCAGTGTCATGTGTTAGCAGTTTCTTAGCTCATATGTACTTAACACATTATTCACTATAGACACTTGGCTCACAATTCTTCTTAGAACGTTGATGCCCAGCACCTCTTTGGGTTACTAAATATTTTTTACTAGGTTGATCTTGATAATGGACTTTCGGTTGATAATCCCGGGTTAGTTAACCCAAGTTACCAAGTGTTAAAGCACTCCATAGAATCTAATAATCCAAGCAGATCCTAGTACAAAGATACCACAGGCATATGTCCTAAGGTCCAAACTATTGGTGTCTAGCCTTATTCATTGCTTTCTTTTGTTTTTGCTGCCACTTTTGGCTTTTCTTTTTCTTTCCTTTTCTTCTTGTTTCTCTTTCCATCCAAGGACTTTTATTTACTAAGGTTCATAGATACTAAGCTAACTTTCACTTAGAAATAGAGCAATCTATCCTTTTATTTATTTGTAAGTGAGCTACTACACAATCAAACATATATACCACCACTTACTTTTATTTTACTACTTGCTAAAAAGGAACTCTTCTACTTATTTATTCACTCATTTCTTTTATTTAATTGAAAAGAGTTAGGGAACAAGATAAGCATTTAACAAGTGAAAATGAAAGTACAAACACTTAGGCTAGCACACTTATTGGTGGTGCAAGATGACTAAAACCATAGTTGACTATTAACATGGGAACACTCAGACCTCCAGTTTAGAGTATTTTAAAGCGGATGGAATTAAGCCACAATACAACCTCTTGGTGGTGCCTTCTAATTGCTTCCTTTCTGTTATCACCATCAGTGGCTTTAGTGTCTTTCTTTTTGTCCTTTGATGGTAATGCATAGTTCTTCCAAGGGTTGATTGAATTCCTGCAAAAGCTACTAAAAGCTGCTTGTTCCCCAAGCATTTGAGAGGTTGTTAGTATGCATGTACGTTTGTAGGCTTTTAAACTTAGAATGGTATGTGAACACCAAACTTAGTTTATTGCCTTCTGTAACAAATTAGTCTTATGCAGAAAACATCAAGTACTTTATTAAGACAGTAAACTATAAACTAGAAAATAACTATGAACTAAATAGTAAACTAAAAACTAGAAAGTAAACTATTGTTAAGTAATTTCCCTAATTGGTTGGAGCTAGTGACTAGTCAGGCTGAGGGTTACAATGTGTTCTTTAATGAAATCTTTGGTGGAACACCAAACTTAGAATTACACATTCTCCTTTGGATTGTTTTGGTGTGGAACACCAAACTTAGTTTCTTGCAATACAGAGAATATACTTAACTCTTTTATTGACAAGCTATAAGAAGAAGATTACCTTTGGTTGGGTTGCCTCTTCAGGAAGCATATCTCTTCGGTCTTCCAAGTGCTTCTTCCAAGAATGTTCAGACTTACCCTTTAAGCCATGTGATCCCCCTTTGTCTTCATGCTAGCCTTTCCTTTCCTTGTCTTGTCCCTTTCATGAAATAGTTCTCTGTGTACCTAGCTTTCATAATAAGACAAAATGAATGAGTACTAATAGGTAGTGGTAAAAGAACAATTAATCTTCTAAATTTAAAACCTTGGCTATCATTCCTCATGCTTATTTAACCAACCGTGACTCCTTTTTGGTGCCACCATATATAGTCTTGAAGGACACCAAACTTAGTGTTTGGTCATATGGTTCAAAGTGTTACTTCCTCCAAATGTTGTCATTGAAATCTCAACGAAATTAGTGTCACTTTTTGGTTAAATCATCATGAGAAAAACTTTATTTTACTATTTATAAACATGAACTAAAAATTATAACCATGGTTGCATTTTCATGACCTTCAAGGCTCAAGAAAATTTGACTTTTATGACTTGTTCTTGCAATATATAGAACACCAAACTTAATGTTTGGCTATAAATTCCAAGAACCAATGTCAAACTGGCATTATGATCATTATTTTTTTGAAAGGTATCCTAGTGTGCCTGTAGGCACACCAAACTTAGAATGTGATCATATGCTTCTCAATGTCATGAAAAATTTGTCAAAATAGTCTTGAATTCATGCTAGAGCAACACTCATTATTCATACTGAAGCATTAAAAACAAGGTAAACTAAATCATACGCTGCCTCCCATTGAGCGCTTCTTTAGCGTCACTAGCTTGACGGTTGATCTTTGTCATGGTGGATTGTAGTGCCTTAGGTCTTCTCCCCTTACAGTAAAACAGTCTCCACTTGATTCCTTAATGATTTTTACATGCTCTAGGGAGAGGACGTTTCTAATGGAGAACACTTCGGGTAATTAAAATGGAATGGTTGGAAGATGGGATGGGATTAGTGGATGATGGGCTGATATCACTTTGTCTCTAGGGGAAAAACCCTCTGTAGGAATCTTTTTATTTCTCCATCCCCTTGGTAATTTCTTCACAACTCTTCTCTCTTCTTCCAATGGTGCTCCCGTGAGTGTTGTGTCATGAAGTTGCTTGCTAGCTGCTCCTCTCAACTCTTGTGGCTTCGGCTGTTCCTCGAACTCCATTGGTTGCTTCTTCTCTTGAGCTTCTTATTTATCCATCAAGGACAGCTCTAGATGCTACCCTTCTTTTAATCCCTTGCTCTCTTGCTCAGATTCATTCACGGGTTTGAAGGCTTGGAAAGTGAGCTACTCATCATGTATTCTCAATATCAATTCTCCTTTTTCTACATCAATGAGGGATTTTCCAATAGCTAGAAATGGTCTCCTCAGAATAATGGGATGGAGGTAGCTTTCCTCCATGTCCAGAACAACAAAGTCAGTGGAGAGGAAGTAGTTTCCTACTTTCACCAATACATTTTCAATTAGTCCTTTAGCCTTCTTCTGAGTTTTATCTGCCAATTGGACGATTACATCTGTGGATCTCAGCCCATTGATTTGAAACTTCTTCATAAGAGATAGAGGCATCACATTTATGCTAGCTCCTAAGTCGCAGAATCCTCTGTCAATTTTTGTCTCTCCTATGGCACATGGAATATGAAAACTCCCTGGATCTTTTTTCTTTATGAGTTTGTCTTTCTTGATGAGGGCACTGTATTTCTTGTTCATTTTCACTGTTTGTCCCCCTTTTAAGGTTCCTTTCTTGGTCAACAGTTCTTTCATGTACCTGATGTATGTTGGAATCTGTTGAAGAACTTTTGTGAATGGAATGTTCACACTGAGAGTTGCAAAAATGTCTAGGAATCTTGAATATGACCTGTCTTTCTCACTTCCCTTGAGTCTTTGTAGGAATGGTGCTTGTGGCACAAAGGGCTTGAGGTATTCTTTCTCTTTTTGTTCCTTCCCCTGTTTAGGGTTAGCCATTTCTTCTATCTCCCTTACATCCTTCCTTGGCTTCCCTTCATCATACTCTGAGTGTATGGAGCATTCTTCCTTCAGACCTTCTTCACTGCTTAGATTGATTGACTTGCATTCTTCCCATCTTATCTTCCTCATTTCCCCTCTTGGATTTTTCTCTGTATCACTTGGAAAACTATTAGTGGGCCTTGGAAATTTTTGTGAAAGATGTCCTACTTGAAGTTCGAGATTCTTAAGAAGCTCTCCTCGACTTTTCATAATACCTCTCTCCTCTTCCCAGAATTTTTTCATTTCTTCACACTCTTTGTTAAGGTTTGCAATCATAGCTTCCATCCTGGCCATTCTGTCCTCATCATGTGGTGCTGATTGGTTGGAATCGGGGTGTTGAGAGTGGTTGTTGTGGTTTTGGTGTGGTGGCTGTGAGTAGGTATTTTGTGTGGTATGGTATGGTTTTTGGTTTGAGTTTTGGTGAGTGGAGTGGTTGTATTGGGCTGGATTATGAGGTCTGTGATCTTGGCCTTGGTTTTATTCGTTTTCCCACCCAATATTTGAGTGGTTTCTCCAACCAGAATTGTAGGTTTTAGAGTAAGGATAATTAGCTTGCCTAGTTGAGTTTCCAAAGTAATTAGCTTCCTCCCAGTTGGCTCCTTCTTCTGTCTCCAATTCTTCTTGAGGTGATGGTTGAATGTGGATAGCTACAGCCCGATTCTTCTCCATTTGCTTGGTCAATTCAGCAAGTTGCTTGGTGATCATCTTGTTCTGGGCCAGGAGTGCATCCATATGGTTCAATTCCAAGACTCCCCTGTTGTTGCTCCTATCTGATGCATAAAAATACTCATTGTCAGCTACTGTCTCTATGACATCAATAGCCTCTTCAATAGTTTTCTTCTTGTTTAGGAAACCTCCTGATGAATGATCTACAGCTTTCCTTGATTCACAATTCAACCCTTCATAGAAGATGTGGATTTACACCCACTCATTGAACATGTCAGGGGGGCATTTCTTCGTCAAGTCTTTGAATCTCTCTCAAGCTTCATAAAGGACTTCACCATCTTGTTGTCTGAATGTCTGCACTTTAGTTCTTAGCTTGTTGACTCTTTGTGGAGGGTAGAACCTTGTCAAGAATCTGCTCATTACATCTTCCCAGGTTGTCAAGCTTTCCTTTGGGAATAACTCTAGCCATTTTGATGCTTTGTCCCTCAAAGAAAATGGAAACAGTAATAATCTATAGGTGTCAGGATGAACACCATTAGACTTAACCATGTCACATATCCTTTGGAATTTAGTGAGATGTTCATTAGGATCTTCTTGTGCACTTCCTCCAAAAGAACAGTTGTTCTAGACAAGAGTTATGAGCTGAGGCTTTAATTCGAAATTGTTAGCATGGATGGTTGGCCTCTGAATGCTGCTACCATAATTTCCTGGATTTGGATTGATGTATGATCCCAGGACTTTCTTCTCTTGTCCAGCAGGGTTAGCTCCACCCCTTCTGGCATGGTTATTCACCTCTTCTTCATGGTGAATTTCCATATCATCCTCCATTGTTATATCAAAGTATTCCTCCTCTTCTTCAGTACCAATAACCCTCTTTCCTCTTGCTTCCCTTCTTAGTCTCAGGAAAGTTCTTTCTGGTTCACTATCAAATGAGGTTAAAATTTCCCTCCTCCTACCTGTCATATAATGAACAAGTACAAGAAATAGCCAGTACAAAGTCAACTAAAACAGAGTATAGTTAGCTTGGTTAGGGCAATTTATCAAATAGTTAGTATGTTAGTTGCAGGAAAGTAAAGAAGTAAAAGAAATTAAAAAGAAATAACCAAAAATTACAGCAATTGAAAAGGAACAGCTGAAATTAAAAATTCAATAAATCAAACAAAAATAAAAGTGCTCAATCTAGGTATCCTTCAATTTAGTAATTGTTAATACAAAACCAATCCTCGGCAGCGGCGCCATAAACTTGATACGCGGAAACTATCTCTCAACAAATTTCCTTCCGACAAGTGCAGTAAATGAAAACTAAACAAAAATGGGTAGATCAGAGAAGGGGGGATCATTGGGTTCAGGAGATGTACAATTCTTCGGATCAAATTCATTTTCATCTCTAACACAATCAATGCATTCATTGATCTCCTTGGAAATCTTAGGTGATTAGATCCTAATTCCTTAGCAATCTAATCTCTCTAAGCATGTGCAATTGCCCAATTCCTTGATTTAAGTGCTCATGGGAAGAGGTGAAGTTTGGTCACTGATTATACCACACAAATTCATAGATCAAAGTGTTGGTAGTATTACATGTCACTATATCCATCCAAACCCCAATCTAATCCAATGTGAGAAAGCATTTCTAGTATGATCTCCTCATTCCTCTTCCAAGGTTCTGAGGAGATCCAATTATGAATAGCTTCTTTCCCAAGATAACTATCCAATTGGATGAAGAACGAAAGCTTTCTAGCAAAATCAAGAGAAAAGAAAGAAGAAGATGAATGAAAACTAATATTGATCCATTGAATTACACAGAGCTCCCTAACCCAATGAAAGGGATTTAGTTGTTCATAGCTCTAAAAATGGAAATTGGAATTCTCCAATACATTCTGAAATTCAAGTGCAGTAAATGAAAACTAAACAAAAATAAAAAAATTGGTGAAAAGTCCTCTCTAACTTAAATTCTAAGCTATTTATACACTTTCTTCCATTGATCTTCAAGCTTTGAATTGGACTTTTGGCCTTGATGGAATTGGATTGAAGATGGCTCCAATTGGTTTCCCTTGGTGTTGAGAAGAGATTCGTGTAAAATTTGACTCCTGATGCTTCACGTTTGAGTCAACGTTTGAGTGCCAACATTGACTCAAACACCATTCTAAACAAACCAGCGAATCCATAAAGTTTGCTGCCAATGGCGTTTGACTCAACGTTACAGGGCCAACGTTCAGCTTACCCACGCGTATGCGTGCTTCACGCGCTCACCCAAAAAGGGTCGAAAAATTCTCATCCATGTGTACGCGTGCTTCACGCATGTGCGGGGATGCAAATTTTTCATTTTTCAGCTTCAGGGGACGTTGGCCTCAGCGTTGGACCCCAACGTACCCTCCAATGTTGGCATTATCATTCGTGCGCGTACTCCACGCTAACGCGTAAACTGTCTTTTTTCTATCCACCCGTATGCGTGCTTCACGCCTTCGCGTGAAATCTGAGATTTTTCTTAGTCACGCGTATGTGTATACCATGCTTACGCATGTATTGCCTTATTTTCAGTCCATGCGTACGCATCACTGACGCGTACGCGTCGATTTCAAAAATTTCAAATCAAAATTCTGAGCTGAGCATCGCGGACGTTGGAGGCTAGCGTTTGAGTTAACGTTGGACCTCCAACGTTTGATTTTGACGCGTACGCGTGACCCACGCGTACGCGTGGATGGTCAATTTTTGCTATTCCACACGTGCGCGTGACGCACGCTTGCGCGCGGATATCAAATTTTGCTTTTTTCACGCGTACACGTCACCCAAAATTTCCTTAGCTCCAGAATTGAATTTTTTTATCACCACGTTAGGGGTAACGTTGGATGTCCAACGCTACCTCAAACTTGAGCATCAGCAGTATTTACAGAGAAGTGCTCTGTTTCTCTTTCAACGTTTGAGGCAACGTTGGTGGTCCAACTTGGCCACCAACGTTGCTTCCTCTTCATCCTTTCTATGCTCCTTCTTCGACCTTCCTCCATGCTTTCCTTCACATATCATTAACCAATGAATGCATCAAAGCCTTGCTAAAGTCATGAGAATTCTTATCATTCTTAGTATACAGGCAATCATAGCATAAATCATCATGAAATTGAATCAAATTTCTCATGGTTGAATGAATATAGGCAAACACAAATTTCAACCCAATTTGCTTACTTATAGCTAAAGAAAGTGCATAAAACCTATCAAAAACAAAGAAAAAGGCTAGTGAAACTAGCCTAAGATGCCCTGGCATCAGTTAGGACTTATGGATTAAGGTCAATTATGCTTGCTTGACTTACTCCTCGATGGTTGGGGTTGACTAGGCGAAATTGACTCATGATAATTACCATAGTTGTGGTTATGGCAATGATAGGATTCCTTGGATCCTCACTCGCAAGTCAAGGCTCTTTATTTGCATTTTCACCAGTTTTGATCTTATTTATCCTTGCTTGCATCAATTTCCAATTTTTAATATTGTTTATTTCTTTTATTGTTTAGTTTCTTTAATCTTTTGTTCTTTGATTATAAAACCCCCTTTGCCCTCTTCACAATTGAAGGAAGTAATATTTCATTTGCATTCCTAGGGAGAACGACCCGAGGTTTAATTACTCTCAGTTTATGTTTTGTATTGACTTTATTATTTGATCGATGTTCAATTGTTGGGTTTGGACTATACTTGCAACGGACAAAATTCAACTTTTAGTGCGAAAATCCAAACCCGTACATTTGGGCATCGTCATTGTCCCAAAGAAAAAAAAAGGGGAATAAGGAATGCATATGTGTTTTGAATAGAAACTAAGGCATGAATGTGTGTGAAAAAAAGTAATGGCTGGTTAGAATGCATTTTTGTGATTTGGTTGATATAGGTTGAGTGAGATACTTGAGCTAATCAAGGATCCAATTCTTTAGTCCACTTAGCCATATCTATCCCACCTTAACCCTAACCCAATTACAACCCTAATAAGTCCTCATGATAATTGCATTCATGCATCACATGCTTGTTGATTGTTAGATGAAAAGCAAATCCTTCAAAGCATGATTAGAAGAGACTTGAGTGATTAAACCATTAGACACCGAGTGATTAGAGTGTATACACACCTAGTGAGGGTTCAATTATTCAACTCTATGTTTCCATGCTTCTTATCATGTATTCTTGCAAGTTGCTTCATTTTGATGAGTGAACTAATTCTCTAGATTTTGGATGCACTGGATTATTTCCTTGCTTAGCCCTATTTGTCCATATACTTGCTTGGAAATTTGATTGTTTGTTTTCACCAATTTTATATAGATACTATAGATAGATATATAAGTATAGATAGTATATACATACTCGCATGCATATAGGTAGTTGCATTTAATAGGTTGAACCCCTCTTTATTGTTTTCCTTGTTGGTTTAGCATGAGGACATGCTACTGTTTAAGTGTGGGAGAATTGATGAGTCCATATTTGTTGGTGTATTTTGACTCAAATTGGATGGATTCTAGCACATGAACTCACACTTAAGCACCAAAATAGCATACTTTTGTGTTTGATCCCCAATTTGATCCTAAATGTGAAAACATGCAATTTTGTGCTTGAAATGAGCTATTTAATTCCACTTTTATTCCATTTGATGCCATGACATGTTTGATGAGTGCTTTCAGGCCTTAGAGGTAACAATGGATAGCCAAAAGTGGAAGAAAGCATGTACAAGGGAGAAAACATGAAGAAAATAAGGAAAAGCACACACAGCAAGGTGTGCGTGCGCACAAGCAAGCGTGCGCACGCACAAGACCGATTCAGCCAAGTGTGCGTGCGCATAAGCAGTGTGCATGCGCAGAAGAGGAAATTTGCATGTGTGCGTGCACACAAGTACCCGTGCTCACGGATAGGAGTCCATTCAGCCAAGTGTGCAGACGCACACATCTGTGTGTCTGCACAGGTCCCTGCACGTGATGTTTTTAATGAAACACGTGCTGTGCATTTTCTGAGGGCTTTTGGCCCACATTTTGGAGGCTTGAGGCTGAATTTGGAGTGCTATATAAGGGGGATTCAACACATATCAAAATAAGCTTTTCATTAGGTTAGATTAAGTAGAAAATGCTCTCTTAGGGTTTAATTTCCATCTCCATTGTAGCTTTTTATAGAAGTTTTGATCTTTGATTTTGCTCCTTTAATTGTTAGTACTCTCAATTTCCTCTTTAATGATAGAACTTTTACTTTCATTTCCTTTTGGTTCAAGTTACTTGTCCATATTGCATACATAGTTCTTTTGTTCTTTCATTAGTTTATTAATTGCAATTTTGTCTTGTTCTTTTATTTCTATATTCTCCCTTTGCTTCCTTCATTGAGAATAACCCGGGAGTCTAAATACCCTCGGTAAATTTTGTATTGAATTGTGACATCTTTTGGATTGAATTTTGATTGTGAGATTTTATTGTTGATTTGGACTATACTACCAACGAAGGAATTCCATTTTGAGAAACTCTAGATCAATGATGAAACACTCATTATCAAAGTCCTATTGATTAGGATGAATATGCACCTTCAAATAATGACTCAACTCTTGATCAATCATTTCAATTATTCTGGTTTCCCTACTCTCAAATTCTTCTTTTGCTTGAGGATAAGCAACATTTTAAGTTTGGTGTTGTGATGCATGTGCATCTTAGTTAGTTTAGCTAGCTAGTTTAGTTAGTTTATAGTTTATTTTTATGCATTACAGCAAACAAACAAGTGACTTCATGGATTATATTTGCATTTAGTAGATCATTAAACATGAATTGAATTTATAATTGTTTCATGAATATACAAGTCAAGTTTGATGCAATAGGGGATATTAAGTGAATTTGTAATCATGAGAATTATTGTTGCACTTAGTATATTAGTATATCTGGTCTTGATTCATGGAATGATTCAAACTTTAATGCATCCTATTTAACAATTGATAGAAAATCAAGGAAAGAAGTGGTGGTGAGTATGCATGCGTGGACATGGAACAAATGAAGAAGCAATGCATGAAGTTGGGAATTGATAATGCCCAAGAAGGAATGCCCCTTGGAGGCGCTGGTGATGAAAGAGCTGGCGTTGGTAATGCCAAGAAAGGAAGCGCCCCTTTGGAGGGCGCTGGTGATGAAAGGGGTGGCGTTGGTAACATCTAGAAAGGAAGCGCGCCCTTTGGATGGCACTGGTAATGGAATAAGAGACCCCTTGGGAGCTACACTTGGGCATTGTTAACACCGAGAAAAGAAGCACGATCTTGAAGCAATGCCAAAGGAACAAGAGCTATCCCTAGAGCATGAAAGTTTGGTGTTGTCAACACCAAAGAACAAGGGCACCTAGTTGAAACAACGCCCCAAGTCACCCATGAGGTTTATCAACATGGCATTGGTAACGCCAAGCATAGAAGGCGCCACTTCAAAAGGGCACTGGTAATGAAGCAATGAAGCACCAAAGAAGCAATGCATGCCTAGGTATTGTTAACGCCACCATAAGAAGTGCTAGGATCAAAGGGATTACTAAAGGAAGAAGTGAAGCTAAACTAAGGCATTGTTGATGCCCATTGATAAAGCGGTCGAGTATGATAACGCCATTTCACCACAAGTTGATCTTGGGAGTGCATAGTTGGTGTTACCATCGCCAAGTGAAGAAGACGCCCCCTCAAAGTAATGCCTGTGATAGTTGGGAGTGCAAATTTTGGCATTCGCACGTACGGATTGTCTACACGTACGCGTGAATCAGCGTTCGTGCGTACGTATCTTCCACGCATACGCGTGACAAGGAATTTTGCGCGTATGCATGTGCTGAGCGTACACGTGACAAGCGTTAGTAACGCCCATCATAGAAGGCGCCCATTTCAAGCAACATCTGCGAAGCAAATCCTCACTTGGACTCTTGGCATTGGTAACACTATAATTAAAGGGCGCCAGCTTCAAATAACACCTAGTTAAAAAAAGTGCTTCAGATTTAAGCCAAGTTAAACCCGAAAGCCCAATAAGATCCAACTCGGAAGCAAACTTCAAGGAAAAGGAAATGAAAATTGATGTAATGATTTGAATAGAGGGGGGAGCAGAAGTAGTATAAATAGGGGGAATTGGAACTTTTGAGGGACGTCTTCTTTTGGCTTTTAGTTTTAATCTTCATTTTGAGAATTCTGTACTTTTCGCATGAGTCACTAAACCTTTTACCACATTAGGTAGAGGAGCTCTGTTGAATTGAAATGGATTGATGTTCATCTTCTTCTCTTCTTGATTCTATTTTTATTTATCTAAGAGAGAGTTTCTGATCTTCACAAATCCAATTCTATTGGAAGAGGAATTGAATCTATTAGAATTCTATGTGAGCACTGGAAAAGGGATCATAGTGATTCAGTTTGAAACTCTTCTCTCACAATATTTTTTATTTTGATTCAGAACCTAATATGTGACATGTAATCAATCTGAATTAGGATCTTAAGAGTTGTGTGGCTTGGGATTAAAATTTATATTTCACCTCTTTTCATGAGCATTGGATCAAGGAATTGGCATTTGTTCATGTTTAGAGAAACCGAATTGCCAAAGAATTGGAATTCAGTTACTTATGATCTGCCAGAGATCTAACATTGCATGAATGAGAGGAAAGAGTAGTTTATTGATTCAGAAAGATTTGACATCTCCAATTCTTAATGATTTATATTCATAACACCTCCTTTCTTGTTTTAGCTTTCCTTCTGTTACAAGTCATTGATTCAATTATTTTTAGTTTCTTTAATTCCAGTTTCATTTACTTGTTAAATTGAATGTTGGTAATTCCTTAGTTGTTACTTTCCAGTTCTAAATTTCTTACAATTTAAGATTCTGCTCTTACATTCCAGCAATTTATTTCTCTTGCCATTTACTCTTTTGTATTTACCTTATTACATTTTAAATTCTCAATCATTTACTTTCCCGCTCTTTAATTTCAGTCATTTACTTCATTGCCAAATTATCTAAAATTTGATCAAACTTCATCAAATTGATTATTTAACTAGAGTAGCCGATTGATTAAAGATGCTTGATCTATCAATCCTCATGGAATTGATCTCACTCACAGTGAGTTATTACTTGATTACAACATGGCGCACTTGCCGGTGAATTTTGTTTGTCAAATCTATATCAGCAATATGCTAATGAAGTTGCTCCCTTACATAAACCATTTCGAAGGATTAAGCATAGTGTTGATTATGAAATAGTTTACACTTTTCTTTGATGACCAATAAAATTTAGGATTATAGAAGTAACATGTTTACTTGATTGAACTTGAACCATTAAAATGACTTCGATTATGTTCGACTTAATTAAAGGGTTTCTAACTTTTAGTCCATTTCATCAAAGAGGATAAACCCCAAACTGAATGAATCTTCAAGACTTCAAGTTGATATTCAATAATTTCTCACTTAAATTTTACTTTTTGTCAAAATCGCTTTTAAATAAATTGCCAAACATAGATCACTTTACCTCAAAATCCATTCCAAATAAATCAATTCTACAAGAAATAGAACTAAATACACAAAACTACAGATTAAGAGAGCATAGAAATTTACTAATATGGTAATACACCAGTGTTCCGTGAATATGAGGTTTTCTGGTAGAACAACAACAACCTCCTATTTTTCGAGCAGTTTACTTTGGTTATTTAGTCCAACTGACCAACGATAGTCTCATCCTCTTCTGATACTTGGAATTTATAGAGAATTAGATACCATCAAACTCTATGCATCCATTTCTACAACCACAAATAAGAAAAGAGGATCAATTGGTACATTTTAATATTAAAGATGAATTTCAACAAGCCATGACATGAATGGAAGCTAGAAAATTATGAAAGATAACATAAAATGATCAAATTCAATTAATTATAAAGTTATGATAACCAAAACCTTCAATTCAGATTTCAGAAGCAAAATTACATCATAACAAGTTACATATGGTCTTAAAGAACATGATAAAGATATTATTCAATAGATGCAAAAGGAAAAAAAAAAGCTTACAGCTTCATGCCTATACTTCAGGTTCAACCAAATTCATCAACCCAATTGTAGAATACTATAATTAGCATAAAAAGTATAACTTTTTTCACATAATAAACAACTTATACAAATATTTGATTTGAAGATAAATGATAATGAGGAGAAGATCCCTCGGGTGCATAAGAACAATTGGATCCTTTTTATTACCCTTGCCTTTTGGTTTTAAGGGCTATTGCCTTTTTGCTCTTGCCTTTTTCTTTTTTTTTTCTTTTTTTGCGCTATTTTTTTCTGCAAGCTTTTGTATTCACTGCTTTTTCTTGCTTCAAGAATCATTTTTATGATTTTTCAGATTATCAAATAACATTTATCCTTTTTCCTTATTCTTCAAGAGCCAACATATTTAACATTCATAAACATCAAATTCAAAAGACATATGCACTATTCAAGCATTCATTCAGAAAATAAAAAGTATTGTCACCACCTGCAGAATGGTCCAATGACATTTTAGATAATTCAGACAGACCATCATAGAATATATCCAGGATGGTCCATTCTGAAAGCATGTCAGAAGGACACTTTTTGGTCAGTTCCTTGTATCTCTCCCAAGCTTCATAGAGGGATTCACCTTCTTTCTGTCTGAAGGTTTGAACATCCACTCTAAGCTTACTAAGCTTTTGAGGAGGAAAGAACTTGACTAAGAAAGCCGTGACCAACTTATCCCAAGAGTTCAGGCTATCTTTAGGTTGAGAGTCCAACCATATTCTAGCTCTGTCTCTTACAGAAAATGGGAAAAGCATAAGCCTGTAGACCTCGGGATCAACCCCATTGGTCTTAACAGTATCACAGATATGCAAGAATTCAGTTAAGAACTGAAAAGGATCTTTTGATGGAAGTCCATAAAACTTGCAGTTCTGTTGCATCAGAGAAACTAATTGAGGTTTCAACTCAAAGTTGTTTGCTCCAATGGCACGGATTGAGATGCTTCTTCCATGTAAATTGGAATTTGGTGCAGTGAAGTCACCAAGCATCTTCCTTGCATTGTTATTATTTTCGGCCATGTCTCCTTCTTTTTAGAAAATTTCTGTCAGATTTTCTCTAGAGATTTATGCTTTAGCTTCCCATAGCTTCCTCTTCAGAGTCCTTTCAGGTTCAGGATCAGCTTCAACAAGAATGTTCTTATCCTTGTTCCTGCTCATGAAAAAGAAGAGAACAGAAAATAAAATATGGAAACCTCTATGTCAAAGTATAGAGATTCCTTTATGTGAGTAGAAGAGAAGAATAAAAGAAGGAGAATCCAAACACAAGGGTGAGGAGTAGGTTCGAATTCTTAGATGAAGAGGAGTGTTAGTAAATAAATAAATAAATAAAAGGAGGTGAGGGAGAAGAATTTTCAAAAATTAGATAAAATAAAATAAAAGTATTTTTGTTTTTAAATTAGAATTAAAATTAAAAATTCGAAAATTAAGAAAGGAACAATTAAATCAAATTAAATTAAATTTAAGACAATTAATTAATTTAAAAAGGAATTTTGAAAAATATGAAGGTGATTTTCGAAAATTAGAAAGAGAGGGTTAGTTAGGTAGTTTGGAAAATGATATGATTGAAATAGTAAACTTTTAAAATCAAACAAAAAGTCAAGTAGTTAATTGAAAAAGATTTAAAAATCAAATATGAAAAGATAAGAAGTTAGAAAAGATTTTGAAATTGATTTTGAAAAAGATGTGATTGAAATCTATTTTGAAAAATATTTGAAAAAAATTTAAAAAGATTTGATTTTGAAAATTAAAGTTGATTACTTGACTAACAAGAAACAAAAATATATGATTTTAAAATTTAAAGATTGAACCTTTCTTAATAGGCAAGTAACAAACTTAAAAATTTTGAATCAATCACATTAATTGTTAGCATTAATTTCGAAAATATGAAATAGAAATAAGAAAAAAATTTTGAAAATAAATTTTGAAATTTTCGAAAACATTAAGAAAAAATGAAAAAGATTTGATTTTTGAAAAAGATTTGTAAAAGATAGAATTTTTAAATTGAAAATTTGACTTGACTCATAAGAAACAACTAAATTTTAAAAAGTTTTGAAAAAGTCAACTCAAATTTTTGAAAATTTATGAGAGAAAAAGGGAAAGATATTTTTTTGATTTTTGAATGTTTAATAAAGAGAGAGAAAAACAATAAAAAAAACTCAAAACATAAAAATTATGAATCAAAACACACAATGCATGCAAGAACACTTTGAATGTCAAGATGAACACCAAGAACACTTTGAATGTCAAGATGAACACCAAGAACTTATTTTTGAAAATTTTTAAGAAAAGAAAAACATGCAAGACACCAAACTTAATAATTTTTCATGTATAGACACTAACAAATTGAAAATGCATATGAAAAATAAGAAAAGACACAAAACAAGAAATTTTAAATATCAAACAAGAAGACTTACCAAGAACAACTTGCAGATCATGAAGAATGCAATGCATGGATTTTCGAAAGAAAAATAAAGAATGCAATTGACACAAAACTTAAAAATTGACACTAGACTAAGACAAGAAACATAAAATTTTTTTGGTTTTTTTATGATTTTATAAGAATTTGTTTTTTTGAATAATTTTCGAAAATAAAAAGAATAAAAACAAAAAGCTTAAAATTAAAATAAAATTACCTAATCTGAGCAACAAGATGAACCGTCAGTTGTCCAAACTCGAACAATCCCCGGCAACGGCGCTAAAAACTTGGTGCGCAGAAATCGTGACGGTTCCATTCCTTGGTAACGGCGGTAAAAACTCAATACGCACGTTCATAATCTTAGTTCTTTGTCACAACTTTGCACAACTAACCAGCAAGTGCACTGGGTCGTCCAAGTAATAAACCTTACGTGAGTAAGGGTCGATCCATGGAGATTGTCGGTTTGAAGCAAGCTATGGTCACCTTGTAAATATCAGTCAGGCGGATTCAATTGATTATAGAGATTTAATAATTAAAAGATAAATAAAATATAAAATAAAGATAGTGATACTTATGTAATTCATTGGTGAGAATTTTAGATAAGCGTATAGAGATGTGTTCGTTCCTCCTGAACCTCTGCTTTCCTATTGTCTTCATCCAATCAGTCATACTCCTTTCTATGGCAAGCTGTATGTTAGGCATTACCGTTGTCAATGGCTACATCCTGTCCTCTCAGTGAAAATGGTCCAATGCGCTGTCACTGCATGGCTAATCATCTACCGGTTCTCGATCATACTGGAATAGGATCCATTGATCCTTTTGCGTCTGTCACTACGCCCAGCACTCGCGAGTTTGAAGCTCGTCACAGCCATCCATTCCTGGATCCTACTCGGAATACCACAGACAAGGTTTAGACTTTCTGGATCTCAAGAATGGCTGTCCATGGATTCTAACTTATACCACGAAGACTCTGATTAAGGAATCCCAGAGATATTCATTCAATCTAAGGTAGAACAGAAGTGGTTGTCAGGCACGCGTTCATAGGTTGGGAATGATGATGACTGTCACGATCATCACATTCATATTGAAGTGCGAATGAATATCTTAGAATCGGAATAAGCTTGAATTGAATAGAAAAACAATAGTACTTTGTATTAATTCATGAGGAACAGCAGAGCTCCACACCTTAATCTATGGTGTGTAGAAACTCTACCGTTGAAAATACATAAGAACAAGATCCAGGCATGGCCGAGTGGCCACCCCTCATAAAGGTCTAAGATAGCATAAAACTGATCAAAGATGTCTAATACAATAGTAAAAGGTCCTATTTATATCAGACTAGTTACTAGGGTTTACAGAAAATGAGTAAATGATGCAGAAATCCACTTCTGGGGCCCACTTGGTGTGTGCTTGGGCTGAGCATTGAGCTTTACACATGTAGAGGCTTTTCTTGGAGTTGAACGCCACTTTGTAACCTGTTTCTGACGTTTAACTCCACTTTGCAACCTGTTTCTGGCGTTTAACTCCAGAATGCAGCATAGAACTGGTGTTGAACGCCAGTTTGCGTCATCTAAACTTAGGCAAAGTATGGACTATTATATATTTCTGGAAAGCCCTGGATGTCTACTTTCCAACGCAATTGAGAGCGCACAATTTAGAGTTCTGTAGCTCCAGAAAATTCACTTTGAGTGCAGGGAGGTCAGAATCCAGTAGCATCTGCAATCCTTCTTCAACCTCTGAATCTGATTTTTGCTCAAGTCCCTCAATTTCAGCCAGAAAATACCTAAAATCATAGAAAAACACACAAACTCATAGTAAAGTCTAGAAATGTGATTTTTATTTAAAAACTAATAAAAATATATTAAAAACTAACTAAATCATACTGAAAACTATGTAAAAATAATGCCAAAAAGCGTATAAATTATCCACTCATCACTACTTCAACAGTGGTTATTGGTTCATCCTCTATAAATACACTAACACACTCAGGTAAACCTAAGTTCCAATATACTTAAACCTGCTTAACCCCTTGATAACTTAGGCATCGGAGTGTCTTGCAGGTACCACCCCCACTTTTTCAAATACACAACTCGGACGGCGGCTCTCTGATACAAGACAAGTCGGAGACCACTCCATTGGACGTTTGGGCCTCATAAGCGAGCCCAATCAACATCTAGTTTTAGGTAAACCCCGAAACATTAGCGCTGTTGCCGGAGACCTGGAGATCAATGCACAATGGCAGACGACCAGTACAAAGAAGGGTGCACCGCATCCGAGTCAGATCAAAAATACCGAGATATGGTCAATAATGACTAGGCAATAATAGTACCTCACCCAAGAACGGATGGACCACATGGTGAAGGCCCCTTAGGAACTCAAGGACAAAGGAGAATCCCCTCTGAGGTTCACCAACCCGAAAGGGAGGAACAACCTCATGACACCGACCTAATGGGATGGCTACAGAGACATCAGGGCCGACTTGAGCAGCTAGAGTAGGAATTGGAGTGACAGCTTGAAGCGGAGAGAAGCCTGAAAAGAGAGATAAAAAGGCGAAGAGAGCTGGAGGATATGCTCTCAAAGCTAGAATCTAACATACGGAATAAGGATTCTCGCTCGGCCCAGAAAGATAGTCCACTGGGGGGAGAAGATCCATTCACCGAGGATATCATGCGGGCTAGGTTTCCTAGAAACTTTAAAAGCCCTGACAAGAACCTGTATGAGGGAACAATTGATCTGAAGCACTACCTCAGCAACTTTAAGAGTCGGATGTACTTAGCAAATGCTTCCGACACTACGCGTTGGAAGGCCTTTCCGACCACATTGACCAAAGCAGCCATGAAGTGGTTCGATAGCTTGCCCCCTAGGTCGGTATCCAGCTTCGACGATCTCTCACAAAAATTCCTTACCAGATTTTCAATCCAAAAATACAAGGTCAAGCACGCACCTAGTCTACTTGGAGTGAAACAGGAGGTCGGAGAACCCCTGAGGGAGTACATAGAAAGATTAAACAAAGCATGTTTGGAAATTCAAGACCAGTCCATTGAGGCAGTAATAATGGGGCTTGTTAATAGACCCTAAGAAGAACCCTTCTCTCAGTCTTTATCAAAAAGGCATCCGACTTCTTTGAATGATGTACAAGAACGAGCTGAAAAGTACATAACCATGGAAAAAAATGCCAGGCTACAAAAACTGAACTGACGACTTGGGAATCTTCACCAGACAAAGGAAAAGGGGAGCGAGCCCAAGAGGAAGGAAGAAGTCGGACCTGAAAAACCCAGAAGATATCATAACTACAGCCTGTTAAGAGTTTTCCTCGTAGATGTGTACAGGGAAATTTCTCATACCGAGAAGCTACCTCCCCCACGTCTAATAAAAAATAAAAAGGGGTGAAGTCGTAATGAGTATTGCGAGTACCATAAGCTTTATGAGCACTCAACAAATAATTGCTATGACCTAAAAAATGTGATAGAAAAGTTGGCCAGAGAAGGTCGGCTGGACAGATATATCGTGGAAAGGTCAAGTAGTCTGGGAAAAAGGAAGAGAGATGACGAAGACCACGAGCAGAGAGGTCCACCCCTACAAACTCTAGAGCAACAAATTCATATGATTTCAGGAGGGTTCGCTAGAGGAAGACTTACTAAGTCATCTCAAAAAAGATACCTAAAAGAAGTCTACCAAGTCGGGAACGATGGACCCAACCTTTCTACCATCTCTTTTACTAAAGAAGATGGACAAGGTATCGTACCCGGGGATGATGACCCGGTGGTAATCACCGTGATCCTCGCCAACGCTCACCTACACAGAACCCTGGTAGATCAAGGGAGCTCGGCCGATATATTGTTCAAACCAGCATTTGATAAGTTGGGGGCTGGAGGAAAAGGAGCTAAAAGACTACCTAGATACACTTTTCGAGTTAGGAGACACTCCTATCACGCCACTAGGCTTCATCTCCCTACACACAACTTTTGGAAGGGAGTTGAACTCTAAGAGTTTAAGCATCGACTTTATTGTTGTCGATGTAACCTCCGCTTACAATGCCCTGATAGGAGGACAACCCTAAATTGGCTAGGAGCAGTTGTTTCTACCTCTCATCTTTGCATGAAGTTCTTGACACCAGAGGGGATCGCTACTATCAAGGGAGATCAGAAGCTGGCGAGAAAGTGTTATAATGAAAGCCTAAACCTAAGGGGTAAGGGCAAGGAAGTCAACACAATTGAACTCGGAGGAGTCCAAGTAAGGGAAGAATTATGGCCACAGCTCGAAGGAAAAATGGAAGAAGTATAGATCGGGCAAGAGGTAAAAAAAAACACCAACATAGGACCTAACTTAGCAAAGGATCTGAAGCAGGAACTTATAAAGCTCCTACAAGAGAACTCCGACTTCTTCGCATGGAAAGCCCCTGACATGCCTGGGATAAACCCCAAGCTCATGTCACATAGGTTGGCTGTCCATCCGAGATCCCGACCTGTCCAATAAAGGAGACGAAAGCTCGGATCCGAACGAACTCAAGTGGTCGAAGAACAAGTACCCGGCCTGGTTGGCAAATGTGGTACTAGTTAAAAAGCAAAATGGGAAGTGAAGGATGTGCGTTGACTATACCGACCTCAATAAAGCATGTCCAAAACACCCATATCCTCTACCTAATACTGATGCCCTAGTAGATTCCAGCTTGGGATATCAATATTTTTCATTCATGAACACCTACTCGGGATATAACCAAATCCCGATATACAAGTCGGACCATGAGAAGACATCCTTCATCACCCCCAGAGTGAACTATTGCTACATGGTCATGCCCTTCGGACTAAAAAACGCAGGGGCCACATATCAAAGGCTAATGAATAAGGTGTTCGCACCTCACATTGGAAATTTAATGGAAGTATATTTAGATGACATGTTAGTAAAGACCAAGGATGAGGCTGGCCTCCTGACAAACCTCTCACAAGTCTTCGGCACCATAAGAGGGCACGAGATGAGGTTAAATCCCACCAAGTAAACTTTTGTAGTGGAAGCTAAAAAATTTCTAGGATTCATGCTAACACAAAGGGGAATTGAAGCCAACCCCGATAAGTGCAGAGCAATCCTAGAAATAAAAATTCCGACTTGTCTAAAAGAAGTCCAACAATTGAATGGCCGGCTTGCAGCCTTATCTAGATTCTTGGTAGGATCAGCATTAAGATCCTTACTGCTTTTGTCGCTCCTTAGAAAAAGATGTCAATTTGAATGGACCCCTGAATGCGAAGAGGCTTTTTAGGAGTTCAAAAGATTTCTGAGTCAACCTCCCATCCTGACTAGGCCAAAACCGGGGGAAGAACTCGTATTGTATTTAGCTGTCGCCGAGAAGGCTACGTCGTTAGCATTAATACGAGAAGATGAGGTCGGGCAGCATCTCGTCTACTTCACTAGCAAGGTGTTTCAAGGCCCCGAGTTAAGGTACCAAAAACGTGAAAAGTTTGCATATGCCTTAATCGTAGCATTAAGAAGGCTCCGGCATCATTTTCAGGCCCACACAATCAGAGTTCAAATGAACCAGCCCATGAAGCAAATCCTTCAAAAAATGGATATTGCGGGTAGAATGGTTTAATGGGCTATAGAGCTATCTGGATATGACTTGAAATATGAAATTCGAACAGTAATCAAACCTTGATGCCTCACCGACTTTATAGCAGAATATGCATGCCAAAAAAAGGCCCCCACAACCTGAGAGTTATATGTGGATGGGTCCTCCAATAAAGTCAGAAGTGGGGCAGGCATAATATTGGCTAACCAAGTGGGAAATCAAATAGAGGTGTCCCTTAAATTTGAATTTCCAACTTCTAATAATCAAGCTGAATATGAAGCTCTGATTGCCGGATTAAAGTTGGCCAAGAAAGTCGGCGCAACCGAAGTGATAGTCTTTAGTGACTCCCAAATAGTGACTTCTAAGATTAATGGGGAGTACCAGGCAAGGGACCCCAACATGAAAAGGTACTTGGAAAAAACTATGGAGTACCTTAGGCGATTTCTAGAGACCGAGGTTAGGCACATAACTCGGGAGCTCAACAGTAGAGCCGATGCCCTCTCCAAGTTGGCAAGTACCAAGCCAGGAGGAAATGATAAAAGCTTGATATAGGAAACTCTCAAAGGGCCCTCAGTTGCAAAAACAGATAGCAGGTCAGACATCTTAGAAGTATTCGGCTTAGACCTTGGATGGATGACTCCTCTGATCGAATATTTAAAATTCGACATCTTACTTGAGGAACAGAAAGAGGCCAAGAAGATTCAGAGGGAAGAACAGAGCTACACTTTGGTGAAAAATGTCCTTTATAGAAGGGAGATATCAACACCATTGTTAAAGTGCGTCCCGACCTCTAAGGCGGAGGAAGTCCTGGAGGAAGTGCATAATGGCATCTATGAGAATCATCTCGGAGCAAGATTCCCGGCCAGAAAAGTAATCCGAGCTGGGTTCTTCTGGCCGACCCTGCAAAAAGATGCCATCGACTTCATAAAGAAGTGCCAACCTTGTCAGATGCATGCAAAATTCCACGTCGCTCCCTCAGAAGAACTTACTAACATAACTTCTCCATGGCCTTTTGAAAAATGGGAATTGGACCTACTCGGACCTTTTCCTCAAGCGCCTGGAAAAGTAAAATGCTTTATTGTAGGACTGGACTATTTCACCAAGTGGATTGAAGCAGAGCCATTAGTTACTATTACGGCACAAAGAAGTCTGAAGTTTTTATACAAGAATATCATTACCCAGTTTGGGGTCCCCCATTCTATTACTACGAATAATGGTATCCAGTTCACTGATTCTATATTCAGGAATCTAGTAGCCAGTATGAAAATCAAGCACCAATCACCTCGGTAGAGCATCCCCAAGTAAATGGTCAAGTCAAGGTAGCCAACAAGGTTATACTGGCAGGATTAAAGAAAAGGCTCCAGGAAGCAAAAGGGGCTTGGGCTGAAAAGCTTCCTCAAGTGTTATGGGCTTACCGGACTACACCTCATTCAACCATAGGCGAAACCCCTTTCCGACTTGCGTATGGAATAGAAGCCATGATCCCTGTTGAGGTCAATGAGCAAAGTCCACGGGTAATATTTTATGATGAGGTCGGTAACGTTCAAGCTCATAAAGAGGAACTTGAACTACTCCCAGAAGTCTGAGAACAAGCCCAGGTAAGAGAAGCAACGTTAAAACAAAGGATGACAAGAAGATTCAACAAGAAAGTCATTTCAAAAAGTTTTGCCTCAGACGACTTAGTTCTGATTAGAAATGACATCGGGGTAAACAAGTCGGGCAAAGGGAAGCTTGCTGCAAACTGGAAAGGACCTTACAAGATAGTTGAAGTCTTGGGAAAGGGATATTATAAAGTGTCCGACCTGAGTGGTGCCGAGCTCCCAAGGTCGTGGCACGCTTGCAATATGAAAAGGTATTATAGCTAGAAGCGAACCTCGCTCCCTAGTGTACTCTTTTTCCCGACTTCATAGTTTTTTTCTGAAAAAGGGTTTTCCTAGAGGGGGTTTTAACGAGGCATCAAAGCAAGGACTACGGGTAAAAGAATTTTTAATCCCTTAGTAGCTAAAGCATCCTTGTAAAGTTACTTTGCATTAATAATAGTACTTGCTTCTCTCTAAATTCTATTACTATTCTACAATACGCAAGCTCGAAAAAGTGCAAAAATCCATTGACCGACCTGCATGGTCGGCAAGATAAAGCGAGAAGGTACAAGTCGGTGTAAAAAGGTTATAAAAGTCGATCATAACAGCTCAGAAATAAGATAGCTAACGACTTATAAGTTGGAAAGCCCAAGCAGAACAAAATGCATCTCAAGAATAACCTAAGTTATGTAAACGATTCAATAGGCAAAGCGAAATTGAACGTATGAGATTGAAGTAATGGAAAACAAGAGATACGAAAGTCCCTTAAGGGATCGATGCAAAAAGTTTTCTTAAAGCCTTACTGGAGAGGGTATTTTCCCTCTTCTCACTAAGTTCTAAAATGTATTTAGCCACTTGCCTCAATTTTCCTTCAAGGTTTCTGAGTGCTGCTTCTTGGTTTTTGATTTCTAGGGCTTAATTATCCATGAGTTTCTCCATTATTATCTCTAGGATAGATATTCTTTGAGAGCATGGAGTTAGTCTTGGTTGTGTGGAACGACATGGTTGATGGAAGTTGTTTTGGGAGAATGGTGAAGTGTGATGGGGTTGGAAGTATGTGGGTTGTGGTAGTGTGTAATGAGTGTTGTTAGTAGGGGTGTGGTTGTGCTTGTTTGTGGTGCTGAGGTTGTTATAATTGAGTTTCCTTGGTCCTTGATTTTGGTGCTCACCCTACCTCAAGTTAAAATGAGCCCTCCAGGATGGGTTGTGTGCATCACCATGAGAATTATGTTGGAACGAACTTGAGGTGTTATTTGGAGATTGCACTTGCTCAAGACTTCGTTTCTCATAGTTGAATGCCCCAAAACATCTTTTAGATTGATTCCATCTGTGTGAGGTTTGAGCTTGGCTTTGTGCATTCACTACAGCAATTTGCAGCTCATTAATTTTCCTGGCCATCAACTCCATTTATTGCTGAAGTTGTTGATGCATTTGCTTGTTCTGGGTTATGATTGAATTTGCTACTTCAAGTTCCATCACTCTCTTCTTTTGTGTGAATGGTTGCACTTCTGCTTCTAGCCTACTAATTTTCTGGGGTGGGTTATTGTTGGCCACTCCCTCTAGTGAATTAGAGGGATTCCCTTCCATCTCTTGCTTCTCTTCTCAACTTTCAAAGTATCTCAAGATCAGAGGGTGTGAGGTCATTACTTCTTCCTCCTATCATAAGTTTAGAAACACAAACAGAGCACTCTGTAGCTTGAGTGCAGTTAGGATTAGTAGAGACAAAGTCTCAAACAGTTAGTGTGCTTATCCAAAAATGAAGAAAAACAAAGAAAAAGTGCTTAATCTAGACCGCCACCTCACTTAATCATTGTCAATCTAATCAATTCCCAACAACGGCGCCAAAAACTTGATGGGTTGAAATCAGATTCCACACCAAACTCACCAGCAAGTGAACTAGGCCGCATCAAGTAGGAATTACTCACATGAGTGAGGTCGATCCCACAGGGATTGAAGGATTGAGCAATTTTAGTTAGGTGGTTAGTTTAGTTAAGCAAACAGTTGATGATTTGAGTGAATTGTAACCAACAGAAGCTAAATTGCATGAAACTAAAAGGGAGAGGGAGAATTGACAGTAAATTAAAGAGCAGAAGAAGTAAAATAGCTGAATCTTAAAGTGCAAGTAATGTAAATGACTGAAACTTAGATTGCAAGAAAAGTAAATTGCAGGAACTTAAAGTGCAAGAAATGTAAATTGCTAGAATCTAAATTGCTGAGAAACTTAAATTGCTTGAAGATTAAAGGGATTTGGGGAGTTTGGATTCAAAATTTAACAATAGAAAGTAAAGAAGATGAAGTAAGTGCAGTAGATCTAAACAGAATTGGAAAATTGCAGTAAAGAACAAAACAGAAAGTAAATTCAGCTCAATTGTAAAAGCTAGAAGATGAATTGAAAATCTCAGGAAATCAATGAGACTAGAAAACAAGTTTAGATCTCAATTCTTTCCTTGATCAAACAGAAACTAAATTGCAAAAGAAAATGAAATTTTAAAAACAACAGAGAAGATTAAAACCCAACCCTTAGATTAATTGAGAGGAAGAGTAGAAGATGATTCTCAGAATTTGAATCAATAGAACTCTTCAATCTCAATTCAAGATCTAAAACAGAAGAACACAATTTGCAGAAGAAAAGAAAATGAAAGCAGTAAAGGAAACTTTGATTTAAATTTCAATTCACTAAGATTATGCAGAAGAAGAACAAAAAGATTTTAGATCAAGATTTGAAATAGAATTCCTTAAATCTCAATCCAAAATTTAAAAACAGAAAGTAAGAATTGTAGAAGTAAGAACTAGGAAGAAGAGAACTTAGCTCTCAATCCCAATTCAAAGCTAAAATGTAAAAGTGAGCTCAAAATAAAACTAAAAATAAAAGAAGGTTCAAAAGTGAAAGTAAAAGTCCCAGGTTCTTGTCTAAATCAAACTAAGTCCTATTTATACACTTTCTATTTTTGATCTTCAGAATTTAGAATGGGCTTTTCATTTGGTGAAGAATTGGATCCACAATTGGTTTCTGATTGAAATTGGGCTAAGGAACTACCTTCGGTCGAGTGCTCAGTCATTAAGGTAACTGAGTGCTACATATGCTTCCTCCCAGGCTCGTGCTAACCTTTCTTCATAGCGCTCAGCTAACTGGTTCATCTTAGCGCTACAAGTCTTGGGGTGAGCTCCACTTTCGAGCCCTGGTGGATGAAATTGTGGCTAATTTCCTTGGCAAAGTGGCACTCAGTGAAGTAACACAACTCAGCGCCCTTTGCTTTGAGTGGAAGCTCCTCCTTCGAGCCTTGCTTCTCCCAATTTTGGTGCACATTTTCCTTGCACTAGCACTCAGTTAAGTAAGGTAACTGAGCGCCCTTGCCTTCCTTTTGTAGCGCCTCTCTTAGCTCCCTGGATGCAAAGTTCGAAACTTGATGAAGCCATTTTGGCTTATTTTCTTGCAAGGATTTGTAGTGTGCTTCCCCTTGGTAGCACGGGTTTGAACCTTGGCTGCCCCCTTCCTTGTTGTTGCGCCTTGCATTTCTTTGCTGAGCCCCACGACAAAGTTAACTCAGTTAAATGAGCGCTATGAGTTTTGCCTTGTGAATATTGGTTCCTTGGGCGCTCAGTTAAGAGAGTTCACTTAGCGCTATAGGCCTTGCTCCCTTGGTTGATGCGCCACGCTTTTGTTTCCTTAGGTCACGCTTTCCAAAGCGTGGTCTAAGGTCCAAAGCGTGCTTTAACTTCAAAAGCATGCCGAAAATCCCTTTTTCCACCATTTCTTCACCTACAAGTAATCAAAACAACCAATCAAAGTTTCAACAATTCACAAGGTCTACAAACCAACTAATTTTAGCTTAAACCTCATGATTTAGTGTTAAATAAAGGATGGTTGATTAATTTACCAAAACCATGCAAAACCACTCCAAATTACTTACTTCTAATGCAAGAAAGTGCATAAAACCTAATGGAACAAGTGAAAAATGCTTAAAAAGCTAGCATAAGATGACTTGTCATCACAACACCAAACTTAAACCTTGCTTGTCCCCAAGCAAAAAAAGAATTATGCTCAAAGGTTCTTTCAATTGGAATGGATTGAAAAATAACTTGTAATGTCCTGTGAGTGAAGTGATTAAGTGACAGTGGGGTGAACTCTAAAATATATGCTCACGCATGGGCTTTAGTGCTTATTAGTCCCCACATCTTGGAAGTCTTATATATTAGGACTTTCATCCAAATGATATCATGGAGATCTCTCTATAGGTTATCACCTTGAAGCAGCTTATAGTTTCTGTGTTTTGGCCTTGACTCTAAGTGTTATGTCTCAAAGCGGCTCTTTAGATAAGCTTTCAATCAATACTCCTAAACCAGTTGGTTTTAAGGTATTAGGTGTTAAAGCACCCCCGAGGATTTACTTGCTCAAGCCTCTCTCTTTGACACAATTCGACCACAAGCATTTACTAGGATAATAACTCTTTGAGTTCTTGTTTCTTTCTTCTTTTCTGCCTAGTAATTGATGCTCAGAGCCTTGGGCATGTTCTTTTATTTTTTGTGTTTCCTTTATTTTCTTTTGTTTGCTGCTCCTTGGATCAATAAATGTTTGAGAATCTCCACACTACTTCTTTGAACTCTATGTCCTGTCTATGAGCTCCAATGCAAGTTTTCATAAGCATGCAACTTCAATATATAATCATACAACTAGAACCACCACTTCTCCTAATCTTTTGCTTGCCTCAAAACTTTTTAATTCCTCAATCCATCTTTTCAAAGAACTGTCCTCTACTGCCCTTTTTGAAATATTGAGTGCAAGCAAGTTTTGAAGAGTATAGTGTTGTGAACTATCAAGCATCTCAGTTATTGAATTACAGAGAAACTATACTAGGCAGACAAACAGGGGTACAATATCACTTTCCAATCATAGCAGTGTCTAATACAAAATAATCAATTAACAATACAACCTTTTGGAGTTTACTTGCTTTACTCCTTATCAGCATCATTGCTGGTCTTCACATTCCTCTTTATCTCTTTGGTTGATAATGCATAATCCTTCCAAAGACTTGGATGATCCTCTACAATGACATTTAAAGTTGCTTATTCCCCAAGCACTTGAAAAATGGTTAGCATGCATGTATGTTTGTAGACTTCTGAACTTAGGTTGGTGTGTGAACACCAAACTTAGTTCCTTGCCTTATACAACAGTTTGTACATATGCAGAAAACCACATGTGCTCTTAGTAAGAAAACATACTATGAAATAGAAAAGCAAACTATGAACTAGAAAACAGACTACGAACTAAAAACTAAACAATTACTAAGTAGCTTCTCTGGTTGTTTGGAGCTGGCAACTGATTATGCAGAAGCTGAAAATGTGTTCTCAAATAAGATTTTTGGTGGAACACCAAACTTAGCATCCATCACTCTTCCTGAAATTGTTTTAGTGTGAAACACCAAACTTAGCTCCTTACACTACAGATAAAACTACTCTACCTTTTTATTGAAATAGCTATGAAAAGAGAACTACCTCACGTTGGGTTGTCTCCCAACAAGCGCTCTTTTATTGTCACTAGCTTGACAGCCTCTATTCTTTGATCACGAAAGCTGAAAATCATGTTGCCTTAGATTTTTTCCTCTTGCTGTGCGCTTCCTTTCCTCTATCTCTTCTTGTGAAACTTCTCTGGACTGTTTTCCTTGGATAATGGCTCCTTTTTTCATAGTCTTCTCACTTTTCTCTATGATTGCTTTCCAGTTCTTCCACTTTGTAGCTTTTTCGTTGTCTCTTGAGTTGTCTTCAGTGGCTCTGGAGAGGGTATTTTCCCTCTTCTCACTAAGTTCTGAAATGTATTTAGCCACTTGCCTCAGTTTTCCTTCAGGGTTTCTGAGTGCTGCTTCTTGGTTTTTGATTTCTAGGGCTTAATTATCCATGAGTTTCTCCATTATTATCTCTAGGTTAGAGATTCTTTGAGAGCATGGAGTTAGTCTTGGTTGTGTGGAACGACATGGTTGATGGAAGTTGTTTTGGGAGAATGGTGAAGTGTGATGGGGTTGGAAGTATGTGGGTTGTGGTAGTGTGTAATGAGTGTTGTTAGTAGGGGTGTGGTTGAGCTTGTTTGTGGTGCTGAGGTTGTTATAATTGAGTTTCCTTGGTCCTTGATTTTGGTGCTCACCCTACCTCAAGTTAAAATGAGCCCTCCAGGATGGGTTGTGTGCATCACCATGAGAATTATGTTGGAACGAACTTGAGGTGTTATTTGGAGATTGTACTTGCTCAAGACTTCGTTTCTCATAGTTGAATGCCCCAAAACATTTTTTAGATTGATTCCATCTGTGTGAGGTTTGAGCTTGGCTTTGTGCATTCACTACAGCAATTTGCAGCTCATTAATTTTCCTGGCCATCAACTCCATTTATTGCTGAAGTTGTTGATGCATTTGCTTGTTCTGGGTTATGATTGAATTTGCTACTTCAAGTTCCATCACTCTCTTCTTTTGTGTGAATGGTTGCACTTCTGCTTCCAGCCTACTGATTTTCTGAGGTGGGTTATTGTTGGCCACTCCCTCTAGTGAATTAGAGGGATTCCCTTCCATCTCTTGCTTCTCTTCTCAACTTTCAAAGTATCTCAAGATCAGAGGGTGTGAGGTCATTACTTCTTCCTCCTATCATAAGTTTAGAAACACAAACAAAGCACTCTGTAGCTTGAGTGCAGTTAGGATTAGTAGAGACAAAGTCTCAAACAGTTAGTGTGCTTATCCAAAAATGAAGAAAAATAAAGAAAAAGTGCCTAATCTATACCGCCACCTCACTTAATCATTGTCAATCTAATCAATCCCCAACAACGGCGCCAAAAACTTGATGGGTTGAAATCAGATTCCACACCAAACTCACCAGCAAGTGTACTAGGTCGCATCAAGTAGTAATTACTCACAAGAGTGAGGTCGATCCCACAGGGATTGAAGGATTGAGCAATTTCAGTTAGGTGGTTAGTCTAGTTAAGCAAACAGTTGATGATTTGAGTGAATTATAACCAATAGAAGCTAAATTGCATGAAACTAAAAGGGAGAGGGAGAATTGACAGTAAATTAAAAAACAGAAGAAGTAAAATAGCTGAATCTTAAAGTGCAAGTACTGTAAATGACTGAAACTTAGATTGCAAGAAATGTAAATTACAGGAACTTAAAGTGCAAGAAATGTAAATTGCTAGAATCTAAATTGCTGAGAAACTTAAATTGCTTGAAGATTAAAGGAATTTGGGGAGTTTGGATTCAAAATTTAACAATAGAAAGTAAAGAAGATGAAGTAAGTGCAGTAGATCTAAACAGAATTGGAAAATTATAGTGAAGAACAAAACAGAAAGTAAATTCAGCTCATCTGTAAAAGCTAGAAGAGGAATTGAAAATCTTAGGAAATAAATGAGACTAGAAAACAAGTCTAGATCTCAATTCCTTCCTTGATCAAACAGAAACTAAATTGCAAAAGAAAATGAAATTTAAAAACAGCAGAGAAGATTAAAACCATACTCTTAGATCAATTGAATCAATAGAACTCTTCAATCTCAATTCAAGATCCAAAATAGAAGAAAACAATTTGCAGAAGAAAAGAAAATGAAAGCAATAAAGGAAACTCAGATTTAAATTTCAATTCACTAAGATTATGCAGAAGAAGAACAAAAAGATTTTAGATCAATATTTGAAATAGAATTGCTTTAATCTCAATCCAAAATTTAAAAACAGAAAGTAAGAATTGTAGAAGTAAGAACTAGGAAGAAGAGAACTCAGCTCTCAATCCCAATTCAAAGCTAAAATGTAAAAGTGAGCTCAAAATAAAACTAAAAATAAAAGAAGGTTCAAAAGTGAAAGTAAAAGTCCCAGGTTCTTCTCTAAATCAAACTAAGTCCTATTTATACAATTTCTATTTTTGATATTCAGAATTTGGAATGGGCTTTTCATTTGGTGAAGAATTGGATCCACAATTGGTTTCTGATTGAAATTGGGCTAAGGAACCACCTTCAGTGGAGCGCTCAGTCATGTAAGGTAACTGAGCGCTACATATGCTTCCTCCTAGGCTCGTGCCAACCTTTCTTCATAGTGCTCATTTAACTGGTTCAACTTAGCGCTACAAGTCTTGGAGTGAGCTCCACTTTCGAGCCCTGGTGGATGCAATTGTGGCTAATTTCCTTGGCAAAGTGGCGCTCAGTCAAGTAACATAACTCAGCGCCTTTTGCTTTGAGTGGAAGCTCCTCCTTCGAGCCTTGCTTCCCCCAATTTTGGTGCACATTTTCCTTGCACTAGCGCTCAGTTAAGTAAGGTAACTAAGCGCCCTTGCCTTCCTTTTGTAGCACCTCTCTTGGCTCCCTGGATGCAAAGTTCAAAACTTGGTGAAGCCATTTTGAATTATTTTCTTGCAAGGACTTGTAGCGTGCTTCCCCTTGCTAGCATGGGTTTGAACCTTGGCTGCCCCCTTCCTTGTTGTTGCGCGCGCCTTGCATTTCTTTGCTGAGCCCCACGACAAAGTTAACTCAGTTAACTGAGCGCTATGAGTTTTGCCTTGTGAATATTGGTTCCTTGGGTGCTTAGTTAAGAGAGTTCACTTAGCGCTATAGGCCTTTCTCCCTTGGTTGATGCGCCACGCTTTTGTTTCCTTAGGTCATGCTTTCCAAAGCGTGGCCTAACGTCCAAAGCGTGGTTTAACTTTAAAAGTGTGCCGACAATTCATTTTTCCACCATTTCTTCACCTACAAGTAATCAAAATAACCAATCAAAGTTTCAACAATTCCCAAGGTCTATAAACCAACTAATTTTAGCTTAAACCTCATTATTTAGTGTCAAATAAAGGATGGTTGATTAATTTAAAAAAACCATGCAAAACCACTCCAAATTACTTACTTCTAATACAAGAAAGTGCATAAAACCTAATGGAACAAATGAAAAATACTTAAAAAGCTAGCATAAGATGACTTATCATCAAGAAGAACTTGGCAATTCGAATTTGCGAGGCGGGGATTCAATTATGTGTGCCCTGCTATCTTCAGCTTGGAGTCAGTTTCAGGACGAGGAAAAAAAACTATCTCTCCATTGATGACAACCGTGTCAGGATGAAGAGAAGACAGGTCCATGTCGGGAGTAATAACTCCGACCTGTTGTTTCAGCACCCTGAACACCTCTTCAGTGCCCTCAACAATGGAGTCTTCCAAGTCCTGATAACCCTCCCGAAGTGTTTCTACCTCTTTTTTCAAGTCAATATTGGCCAAAAAGACCCTGACGTAGTTCTGCTCGGCTTTCTCCTTCAAGCCCTCAGCCATTGCACAAGAGGCCATCAACTTCTTCTCCCTCTCTTGGGATTTAGAAAGTTCTTCCTTCACCCAAGTGTTCTCCTCCTGCAACCTCTTCTCATCTTCTTGATACATAGCAATTCGCCCCTGGAGATTCTCCAAAGAATGTTGAGTCAAACTCAAAGGGGTTTTTGTCCAATATATCAAGAAGAGAGGTACAGACCCTGGCAGTTCGAAGTCCCCCTCGGATTAAGACCTGAAGATGATTTTGGATAGCAGCATCATCAATAGCAATTTGGCAATATGGAAGGATGTGCTTCCTGGAAAATTTCACTCCCTCAAAACCAGTGTCCCCGATGTTAGAGGCACCAGCTTTCGAGATCTTGCATTTTTTCTTTTTATGTTTCGAGGAAGAAAAAACGGGGGGGCGGGGGTAGGGGCAGGAGGAGGTAGAGGAGGTGTAGGAATTGGATTTAGCAAAATTGGCGAGAAGAAGAAGTCCCCAAGCCTGACTTTTTAGAAGAAGAAGTGGCAGATGTTCTGACCTCCTGTGCAGCAGCTCTAGCGTGAGCATTCCTCTTAGCTTCCTACACCTTTTGGTAAGTCGTCGACCAGCTTTTCTTTTTTTCAAAAAAGAGAAACAAAAATGATTAGCACATAATTCGGAAGTAATCAAAATTGCCTACAAAGTCAAAAACAAAAACTACCTGTCTCAGTCTTGACATAGCTCGGAGATCCAAGAAGAAATTTCTTAGTGTCCAGGTTTGGAGCCTGTCCCCAAGCCTCTCGAAAAAATTTGACCACAGCCTCTTCTACCTCTTCCAAATCTACCAGGCTGTATTTTTCTACAGGGGCTGTTTCTACCCAGTATAGAGGAAATCAAGGCTCATGGTTTTCGTTAAGGAAAAAGGGATGATGGCCCTCAATAGCTTGGACTTTGAAAAAGAAATTTTTGATGTTGTGAAAAGACTCATCAAAAATGGAAAAAACTTTCCAGCCTTGTATAGCTCGGAAGGAAACCCACTGTTGTTTATTTTGTTTATTTAAAGCACTAAAAGGCTTTGTTAAGTGAAAAATATAGAAAAACATCTTTAAAGAAATCGGGAAATCGAGCTCCTGGCTGACAAGTCAGTAAATTTTGAGGAACCCCCAGGAATTGGGATGAAATTGGGTAGGAGCTACCCTACAATGGGACAACACCTCTATTTCAAAGTCAGAGAATGGGAAGGTAACCCCAAACGGGTAAACAGGCAGTCATACATAAAAAAGAAATAGGGATCAGAGTCATTAGCCCTCCCATAGTAAACTCGATCCTCAAGGTCTAGGGTCACTAACTTATATTTGGTTTCGTCAGCATCAAGACTACAGATCCTATGGTATTTTCTGAATTCGGTCACAAAAACATCATCTACTATAGGATGTTCAGAGAGGACAGAGGAATCTACCAATCTCAACAAGGT
Organism: Arachis hypogaea; assembly: GCF_003086295.3. Taxonomy (NCBI): domain Eukaryota; kingdom Viridiplantae; phylum Streptophyta; class Magnoliopsida; order Fabales; family Fabaceae; genus Arachis; species Arachis hypogaea. The sequence goes on from NC_092055.1 coordinate 67,188,070, forward strand.
TTCAGAAACTCGAGAAGACATTTTCAGAAATGGGAAAATATATAGGGAGATATACCTACTGATGCCAGAGAAATAAGTAAGTATTTGGATGAGAATTTAACGCACACCTTGATTCATGTAAACTTGGTTATTTATGTGCTTTTCATAAGATTTTATGCAACTTGTGTTTGATGATTTAATAATGCAAAGATCTTGTGAATTATAGCAAACTTTGATGCAAATGTTTGGTTGATGATAGGTGGAAAGGAAGCTAAGAAAAGGGAAGGCAAAGAGGCAACAAGAAGGCCATGAAAGGATGCAAAGGGAAGCAACGTTGGAGCCAAAGTTGGTGCTCCAACGTTGCTGGAAACGTCGCTCCCCACAGCCTGAAGGGGTATACTTCCAACACAAATAACTTGAGCTACATAGCTCCAAATAAGGTGATTCCAAAGGCATTGGAATGTAGAAATCGAGAGCTTTCCAAGCATATATGGCACTACATGGTGTGGACACTAAAATTGAGGTAGAAAACTGCCCCAAAAAGTGCATAAACGAACATGGTACCAACCTGTAGTAAGGCCAGCTGACCTCTGCACCTTTGATGGAGTATAACTCGAGCTGTGGAGCTTCAAATGATGCGCTTCCAACGGAATTAGAAAGTAGACATTCAGGACTTTCCAACAATATATAATAGTATGGGATGGACAGCACGTTTGAGATTCTGAATCTGGCAATGTTCCCAACATTGGTGTAAACGTTGGTGTGCCAACGTTGCCTCCAACATTGCACACCAACGCTAGCGACCCTGTCCTCTTCAAAGGAGCATAACTTGAGTTGCAGATGTCCAATTGAGGTTATTTCAGTTGGGTTGGAAAGCAGACATTCATATCTTTCCAACCATATATTATAGTCTATAGTGGGCATCAAATTGGCAACGTTGATAAGAGGATAAAGTGACATCTCAAGGCTTGATGTGCAACATGTATATTTGGAATTTGAGAATTTAGCATCCACACGCACGCGTAGGTGACGCGCACGCGTGGATGTGCGAACGTTGGAGGTCCAACATTGCCTCAAACACTGCCTCCAATGTCTGCGATAAGATTTCAGAAATGGGAGTTGGGAATTTTGCAACGACGCGTACGCGTCAATGATGCGTACGCGTGAACATACTTTTTCAGCCCAACCACGCACACGCATACGGCATGCGCATGCGTGAAATGGAAAATTTGCCAATTCATGCGTACGCGTAGGTCACGCGTACGCGTGAATAGCAGAACGTTGGCCCTCCAACGTTGAGTCAAACGCCAATGATAGTTAGCAGAATTGAATTTTCAAAGCGGCATTTGATTCAACATTTGCCCTCAAATGTGATCACCAACATTAAGGCCAATTCAATTCCGAATTGCACCTATGCCCAATATGAAAGTGAGTTGCCAATGCCCATCACTAGAGAATTGCTCCTAACTGCTTCAACCAAGGCCCACAGATGAGAGAACTTTTGCGCGGTCTAGAATTTTGCGGATAAATCCTCGTTGCAAGTATAGTTTCTAAAGCTTCAAAAGTCCTTTCATGCAAACATTTTGGTTGTCACAAGTAACAAACCCCTAAATAAATTGATAACCGAAGTATTCAAACCTCGGGTCATCTTCTCAAGGAACTGCAGGGAAGTATGTTCTTATTATTGGTTATGGAGATTGTAAATTGGGGTTTTGAGAATGAGGAGCGAATGGTTTAATTAGCAATCAAAGTAAATGAAGAACAAGTGATTTAAATGGCAAGTAAAATAAATAAATGACTGTAAATAAACTTTTGGCAAGGTATGAGAAATTAGAGGTCCTATCCTAGTTATCCCTATCAATGATGATGAGAATTGAATCTTAATTCCACTTTGTTAACCTCTACTAAGATAAAGGAAGGTCAAGGGATTAATTGGTTGATCTTAGAATCCTATTTATTTCCTAAGGAAAGATTGGGATTATTGAAGTTCAATTTAATTAACAAAGATAACAATTACCATTCATGTTTGAGTTTGATAACTCCTGAATTACTGATTTCTTAATCAAGACCAAAAGGGAGGAAAGTAAATCTACTGGAATAAAAAATGTCTTCAGATAGGAATAACAATAATGTAAATAAGAGAAAGCAATATTAAACTGAAATACCTCAAATAACATTAATTCAAAAGAGTAATCTGTAACATGAATGTAGCATAAGCCAAATAGGCAACATAATTAATATAAGCATTAAAGTATCTGAAAGTAAGAGATAAATATAAAGTAAAAGAACATTGAACCTGGGATCGAGAGTCACTCCTAAAACTAAGAGAAATCCTAATCCTAATCCTAAGAGAGAGGAGAGAATCTCCCTCTCAAAACTAAATCTAAATCATGAAAACTAACTAAAAGTGTCTCTCTGAATGGATGCATTCCCTCACTTCATAACCTCTGGTCTATGCCTTCTGGATTTGGATTTGGGCCAAAAAAGGGCTTCAGAATTTGCTGGGGGCTTCAGAATTCGTGGGTCACGCGGTCGCGTCATTCGGAGTTTTCCTTGTCACGCGGTCGCGTCAGTCATGCGACCGCGTCATATGTGTTCTGCTTAAGGCGCGCGGTCGCGTCAGTCATGCAGCCGCGTCGCTGCTTCTTCGCCCTTGGCATGCGGTCGCGTCTCCCATGCGATCGCGTAGATGCCAGTTTCTTCACAAACTCCGTTTTATGCTTTCCTTCCATTTTTGCATGTTTCCTTTCCATCCTTTAAGTCATTCCTGCCTTAGAAGATTTGAAACTACTCAACACACTAATCACGGCATCGAATGGAAATAAAGGTAATTAAAATAATTAATTTTAAAGCCTAGGAAAACATATTTTTCACATACATCACATAATAAGGAAGGGAAAGTAAAACCATGCAAATAATATGAATAATTGGGTGAAGGATTGAATAAATCACTCAGATTAAGCACAAAATATATCATAAAATATGGGTTTATCAACCTTCCCACACTTAAACAATAGCATGTCCTCATGCTAAGTCCAAGAGTAATGTTAGGTTGAAGTGGTGGAATGCCATGCAACGCAATCTAATCTAAATGCAACTACCTAGATGCATCATGCAATTCTAATATTTATTCACTTGAATATAAAGCTTGCATGTAGTTGAATTAATTCACATTCTCAAGGAGTCATATATATATATAGCCAAACCTTAGATAGTTGATAAAGTGCCTTTACAATTGAGATGGGAGAGAAAAATATTTTATAAACTTGCAAGACAATTAATAATTCAAACAGAGATATATGTCAATGAGCTATTGAACCCTCACTGGATTTTGTGTTTACTCTCTAGTCTCTCAGTGATTATTGGGTTAATCACTCTATTCTTCTTTTTATTCTTACTTTCTATAACTTTGTTCTTCATCTAACCAATCAACAATTATAGAATATAGACATACCAAAAATCATGAGGTCTTTAGTAAAAGTTGTAATGGGGCCAAGATAAAGGTAAGGGTATATGTATAGGGCTAAGTGAGCTAATAAGTGAATCCTTAATTAGTCTAAGATCTCACCTAACATACATACTTTCTAAAGCAAAGCTTCTTTACCTATTTCCCATATTTTCCCACTTTTGATGTTACATGCTCATGTTTCAATGTTTATTATTTTTATCCCATGTGCATTGCTTTATTTCTCATTTGGGGAATTATTTTGTGTCCCCTTTATTTAAATACTGAAAAAAAAAATTTTTTTAATGCACATTGTAATTCAATTATTTTGATTTTACATGAGCATGCTTCCCAAAACTTTTATTTTGAATTATTTTATTCTTTTCAACTTTTCTACCTTTTGTTTTTATCATCCATGTTCCCAATAGGTTTCCCACATGAAAACCATACACAATTTCTATCTTAAGCTAACCAAGGATTCAACTTGGGATTTTTATTTTGTTTTTCTGCTTAAGGCTAGTAATGTGGTTTATAGAAAAAATGGATTTAAAGGCTCGAGGGGGCTAACAAGGGTGATGTAAAAGGTAGGCTATTTTGGGATAAGTGAGCTAAAATCAAATAATGGCCTCAATCACTCTCTTGGTATGTATTTCTATTCTATAATCGGACATATATATTAAAACAAAGTAAAGAACATCAGAATAAAAAAAGAAGGGCGGAACACATAGGAATGAAATATTATAGTTTGAATGTAACCATACAATTAAGCTCAAAACTCACAGGCTGTGTGTTCTCTAGCTCAAAAATCATTTATCACTTATGTATGTCATGCAGGTTTAGTTAAAAATTCCCATTATTCTCAAAGTAAAACTTATATTGAATGGCTTTAAAGTTCTAGTGTTTCTCCTTGATGAAATGTTGTTAACTAACTAACATGTAATGCTATATATACAAGTTGTGTGGATTATTTCTATTATATTCAAGTTCCTAGTTTACTTCCTTTTTGTATTTTTCAATTTAAACTAAGCTATCTTATGCTAAAAAGGGTAAACTATACTAATTAATCCACAATTTCTATAACTAATAAGTTAGAATTGCTACTAAACTAAATGGCTAGAATATGACTAAAATGCAACATAGAATAAATACATAAAAATAGTAATATATATAATTACTGAGAAAGCAAAAATAAAAATAAAGAGAAAAATACAGAAAAGTAGCAAAATAAATAAAAAGAATATGTAGTGGTTCACCAAAAAAGAACACCAGAGATGGCGACCTTCCCACACTTAAAATGTAGCATTGTACCCGATGCTCACTCAAGCAGGGTGTGAAGGGGTGTCATCACTGGAAGGGTGGGTAGCTGGGGTCTCTGTGGTGGCAGTCTGAGGATCAGCCTGCTGCAGAGGAGGTGCTGTCTGAATAGGGATCTCGGGGTCTACAGCCTAAATCTGAGGCGGAGCCTCCTGATGTGATGCTGCTTGCTGGGTGTCTGCCTGCTCTGCCTCACTTTGGGGATGGGTCTCTGCCTCGTGAGCATCTGTCTCGTCCTCAGATGCCTCGGATAGTGTGTCAGGCTCGGAGGAGATGTCACCAGAGTGTATCATCAGCTTCAGGTGCTCATAGCGTCGCTTGTTGCGACGCTCCATCTGGTCAAGCCATCGAAACAGGCGGTGCACTAGATGATAGATGGGCTCTGTGGCAGGTGGAGGTGCAGTGGTGGTGGCAGGGGGAGCTGTGGAAGAAGAGGGGCCGGCAGATGGTGTGGCTGTATCAGCAGTAGCAGTGAGGAATAGAGGTCTGTAGCCTAAAGCCAGAAAGTTCCTGCTGTGCGGGATAATCTTCTTGCATTCTGCAGCAGGTGGCTTTTCATTAGCATCCTCCCAAGGCATGTCAGCTCGACGTCCTAGCTGTGTAATCAGATAAGGAAAGGGAAGAGTGCGTCGGACATGGACCCTGGCCATATAGTACTGGATAAAGCGTGGCAGGTACAGGTCCTTACCCTCCATCACACACCGAAGGAGGGTGATCATAGCGGCTGGTATCTCAGTCTCGTGAGTACTCGGCATAATGAAGTTGCTAAGTATCTGATGCCATAGCCGAGCCTCATCATTCAGGTAAATCCGCTTAATTCCCTTTGGCATGGTGGTGTTCTGACCCATAATCTAAGGAACGGTCAGGTCAAAGGCTATCCAGGCCTTAACTGCATCCCAATCAAATCGCATGAAGCGCATATCTTCCTCAGCTTTCTGATAACTATCCAGCTGATCAGTTTTAGGCAGAAGCTTCAAAACATCATCAATTGCCTCTTCAGTAACCATAATCTACTTCCCTCTCAGGTTCACTGCATCTAGGGAGGTTTTGAAGTAATTGCAGTAGAATTCCCTAACCCAAGATGTATCGACCTCAGTCAGGGGTCTTTCCAGGAAGAACCAGCCTCTTTGTTTGATTTGCTCAGAGGTGTATTGCTGGAGTTTTTCTAGGATCTTCAAAGTTCTCTCCAGGTATAGGTTCCTGGAGGCTGCAAACACCAAATACCTCAGCTCACAGTATCGGTTTGCAAACTTTACTGGATCAGTAGCAGGGATTAGCTTGTCGGCCTTCTCCTGCAGGGTAAAATTTTTCTCCCACAAGGAGGCATCATGCATGAGATCTATGATAGACATAGAGGCTTCTCCTCTTTTCCGTTTGCTAGTTATTGCCTTTCCTTTCCCTTTTCTGTGGGAGTCTGACATCCTGAAAAACAGAATTCAAGGATATGATAAAAACAGGAAATCAAGGAGGTAATTAACAAAAGAAGCACATAGTGGCAAAGGAGCAGGAGAGTAATGAATATGAGCTAAGTAAATGTGCATTAAGGATTGAATAGGAGTTAAAAGTTCGAAAAAAAGAAATCACAATCCAAAATGTAATTGAATTCATGTTAAATAGAAAAATTAACATCATGCCATGGTTAGCATGTTAAAAGAAAGTGAAAGAAAATCAGAAGAGAAGTTTTGAAAGGTTAGGTTGGTTAGAATTGCAAAAGAGTTAGGAAGTTAAGATTAGTGAGTTAGTAAAAAGTGGGTTAAAGTAAGTGGCATAATGATAAGTTTCTAAGTAACAAGCATTCACAATTAAAGGCTACAGGTAACTCATAACCAAACATGGAAAACAGGTTGATAATGATTCAGATGGATATAGAATTAGCAAAAATGGAATCAAACATCAAAAATGCAATTTATGAACCAGGAAATCAAAGAGAATAAGAAAGCATGCCCTGGCAGGCATGAATTGGTTTGGTTAAAGCAGAGGAAAGCAGAGTTCAAAATGCCAAAACCAAAACATGAATGAAAATATTTTACAGAAATTTGGGCAGCATTCCGGCTAAAATTGGATTGTCCCGGAAAATAAACAGCAATCAAATAGTTCATATGAATCAAAATTAAAGCTGCAATTACATATAAGGAATATAAACATGAAAATGCAGTGCACAGAGCAGCAAGAAACAAGAAAGTACAGCATGTGAACATTACAATCATCACAGCAACAGCAGAATAAAATAAGAAACACGAATAGTGCAATTAAACAGACCTAAATCCACTGACCACATCCTAGGCTACCTAACAACCTAAAATCCACTACAACATGCATATCTAACTAGCCTAATGACGAACATAAACAGAAAAAATTAATTAACTACGAAGGATAGAAGGGTGGCGTTCGTCGGAACCTGGTAGGCGTAAGAGAGAGAGTGGGGCAGAGAGGTGGCTGGGGATGACGGCGGTGGCGTCCGGTGTGGCGGAAGAGGGTGGCGCAGCGGCGGTGGCTGCTGTGCGGAGGGAGGGAAGGAAAGGTAGGGGTAATGGGGGTAGGGGATAATAGGGAGAGGAAGGGGGCATGGGTGGCGCTGGGCGGTGACGGCGGCGGCGGTGGGAGGTGGTTGCAGAGGGCAGTGGCGGTTAGGGGGGAAGAAGAAGAAAGAAGAAGAAAGAAGGGGGAAGGAGGAAGGGGGGTGGGTGGCGGCAGGGTCTGGGTGGTCGGCGGCGTCTGGCGGTGGCGGTGATGGTGGCTGGGTGGTGGTTGGGGGTTAGAGAAGAAGAGAGGATGTGGAGGGGTTTGGGGAGGGGGGGCGCGACTGATAGGGTTCGCTTGACTGGGGGGGTTATAAATTTGAATCCACGCGATCGCGTGGGGCACACGGTCGCGTTGTTGTGCTGAAATGGTGGTTGACGCGATCGCGTGGGGGACGCGATCGCATGGAATGGGAAAAGAGTGAATGACACGATCGCCTGGGGCATGCGATCGCGTCGCTGGAAATTGTGCAACTCTCTGTCTCCTTTTGTGGTGTTGTGTAATCCTATGCGACGCGATCGCGTCGCTCACGCTGTCGCGTGGGATTGAGGTTGTGAAAGTGACGCGATCGCGTGAGTGACGCGATCGCGTGGGCATTTTTTGCTACACGCACAATGGCCGCACGATTCCAGCCTAACTTTCTGGACGTTGGATCTTTACGCCGATCTCCAGGTCACGCGGCCGCGTGAATGACGCGGTCGCATGGGTAGTGTTTTTCATAATTTGACACGATCGCATGAGTGATGCGGTCGTGTCGCGCACCCTTTTTTTATGCAGTATGCAGAATGCAATGATTAATATAAATGAGATGCAAAGCTTCCAGGTTCAGTATAATAAAATAAAATAAGACTTGAAAACAAATAAAACTAAATAAAAATTGAAGAAGAAACGATCATACCATGGTGGGTTGTCTCCCACCTAGCACTTTTAGTTAAAGTCCTTAAGTTGGACGTTGGATGAGCTTTCTGTTATGGCGGCTTATGCTTAAATTCATCCAGAAATCTCCACCAATGCTTGGAATGCCAATAGCCTCCGGAGTCCCAAACTAGGCATGTGAAGCTTCTGAGCAGCTTCAAACAGATTGTCAGGCTCCCGGGGTGATGAATGTCAGCACAGATTCCAGGATCCCAAACTTTGCTTTTAAATCCGCCTTCGTCTTGATCTATACTTTTCCATCTAGGTGATTTAGAAATTAGATTCTCACCAGGATAACCAAACGCTTTCCGAGATCCATTTGATTGATCATGGTTCCAATCCGTGCACTTCGAGTTGAAGCGTGAAACCTTATTGAACCTTGTGCACCAGCTCTGAGTACGAGCCATTTCCCGCTTACTCTTAAAGCCGTAGAGAGCTCTAAGCTGGCCATCTGTTTCAAGCAAACCATATTCAAGTGGAAAAATAAAGCTAAAGGTTAAGGATTGTACCCACTTGAAACTTGTATTGGGTGGTAATGGCCTTGGGATAGGTGGTTCCAGTGGTTCTGTGAGTTCTACTCCCTTGTGCTCTTCTGTAAAATTCTCCACTTCCTTGTAAGATTCTTCAAATGTATCCATGTCCTGATCAAAGCCATCTATGTCTTCCTCATCACTTAAGTCATAGACTGGAGGTTGAGAGAAATCTACCTCCGTATCATCTTCGTATTCACTTGGGGAAGATTCTTCGATCTCAGAGAATTCACTTGCAGATGTAATCTCATTACTAGGAGAACATGACTTGTGACTATCATCATCAAGGAAATCTGCTTCTTGGGTTATTCTGTCTAGTTCTTCATGAAAGACTTGCTCTGGGGATTGCGCACAATCCTCTTTAGCAACAATTATAACATCTTGGACAGAATGCTCTACAACCTTGGATTCCCATGGAGGTTCAGCGTCTCCTAAGTCTTCAACCAACTCTTCTTCTTCAATAATGACAGCTTCCTCTACTTGTTCCAGTACAAAGCCATGCTCTGTCTTGTCCACTGGAGTTTCTAGTATTTCCTTCATGCTACGCTCTTCATTAGATTTTCCACATGGGGCTGTGGGATGTCCTTGAATGTTCGAACGTCTAGAAGATAATTGACTTACTGTTTGCTCCAGTTGATGAAGGTTTGTTTGAATTCGATTTACTGTTTTCTTGAGGCGAACCTCTGATTCTCGGGTGATAGATTTGGATATGGCACAGGGGGAAGTGGTGGTGTTTGGGAGTGATTGGATTGGAACTGGGGTAAATGAGGATCATACGGTGGTGAATGGTGAAAAGGAGCTTGTGAGTGTGGTGGTTTGAATTTATGTTGAGAGGATGGTCTATAAGCACAGGGTGGGGCTTGTTGGTAATTACAAGGTTGTCCACTGATGAGCGGATAATTTATACGCTTTTTGGCATTGTTTTTAGTATGTTTTTAGTAGGATCTAGTTACTTTTAGGGATGTTTTCATTAGTTTTTATGTTAAATTCACATTTTTGGACTTTACTATGAGTTTGTGTGTTTTTCAATGATTTCAGGTATTTTCTGGCTGAAATTAAGGGACTTGAGCAAAAATCAGATTCAGAGGTTGAAGAAGGACTGCTGATGCTGTTGGATTCTGACCTCCCTGCACTCAAAATGGATTTTCTGGAGCTACAGAACTCAAAATGGCGCGCTTCCAATTGCGTTAGAAAGTAGACATCCAGGGCTTTCCAGAAATATATAATAGTTCATACTTTGCCCAAGTTTAGATGACGCAAACTGGCATTTAACGCCAGATCTCTGCCCAATTCTGGCGTCCAGCGCCAGAAACAAGTTGCAAAGTGGAGTTCAACGCCCAAACTGGCACAAAAGCTGGCGTTCAACTCCAAGAATGACCTCTCCAAGTGTAGACTTCAAGCTCAGCCCAAGCACACAACAAGTGGGCCCCGGAAGTGGATTTATGCATCAATTACTTACTTCTGTAAACCCTAGTAGCTAGTTTATTATAAATAGGACCTTTTACTATTGTATTAGACATCTTTGGATTATCTTTTGATCTATTGATCATGTTTGGGGGCTGGCCATTCGGCCATGCCTGGACCTTCATTACTTATGTATTTTCAATGGTAGAGTTTCTGCACTCCATAGATTAAGGTGTGGAGCTCTGCTGTTCCTCAAAGATTGATGCAAAGTACTACTGTTTTCTATTCAATTCATCTTATTTTGCTTCTAAGATATTCATTCTCACTTCAACCTGAATGTGATGAATGTGACAATCATCATCATTCCCTATGAACGCGTGCCTGACAACCACTTCCGTTCTACATTAGATTGAATGAGTATCTCTTAGATCTCTTAATCAGAATCTTCCTGGTATAAGCTAGATTGATGGCGGCATTCATGAGAGTCCGGAAAGTCTAAACCTTGTCCGTGGTATTCCGAGTAGGACTCTGGGATTGAATTACTGTGACGAACTCCAAACTCGCGAGTGCTGGGCGTAGTGACAGACGCAAAAGGAGAGTAAATTCTATTCCAGTATGATCGAGAACCTCCAAGATGATTAGCCATGCAGTGACAGCGCATCAGACCATTTTCACAGAGACGAATAGGATGCAACCAACGACAAGGGTGATGTCTCCAGACGATTAGCCGTGCTGTGACAGAGCATTTGGACCATTTTTCCGAGAGGATTGAAAGTAGCCATTGGCACCGGTGACATCCTTACATAAAGCCAGTCATAGAAAGGAGTAAGACGGATTGGATGAAGATAGCAGGAAAGCAGAGGTTCAGAGGAATGAATGCATCTCCATACGCTTATCTGAAATGCTCACCAATGATTTACATAAGTATTTTTATCCTTTTATTACTAAATTTCGAAAACTACATAACTATTTTATATCCGCCTGACTGAGATTTACAAGGTGACCATAGCTTGCTTCATACCAACAATCTCCGTGGGATTCGACCCTTACTCACGTAAGGTATTACTTGGACGACCCAGTGCACTTGCTGGTTAGTTATGCGAAGTTGTGAAGATATGTTTAGACCATGGTTCTGTGCATCCGTTTTTGGTGCCATCGCCAGGGAATCAATTTCGAACAATAATTCACAACCTGAGTAACAATTTCGCATACCAAGTTTTTGGCGCCGTTGCCGGGGATTGTTCGAGTTTGGACAACTGACAGTTCATCATGTTGCTCAGATTAGGTAATTTTCTTTTTGTTTTCTTTTCAAAAATTTTTCAAAAATCTTTCAAAAATTTCTCCTTTGTTTTCGAAAAAAAAATTTTCAAATAAATGTTTTCAAAAATATATTTTTCTTCAGAATTTTTAAGAATGAATTCTAGTGTTTCATGATGATTTGTTAAATCCTGGCAGCCATGTCTAATTTTTTGGACTGGGGTTTCAACTTACCATCACAAATGAAGAGATTCTCACACACTTAGTTGCTCTATACATGAAAAGTATCAATACATACTAAAGCTTGGCTGGCTATTAAGCCATGCCTAACCCTTTGATTGGAGCTTTAGACTAAAGAGCATAAGATTCCTGGAATTCATATTAAAAATTTTGGAATCCTTATTTTTATTTTTCATAATAATTTTCGAAAAAAATACAAAAAAAAAATTAGAAAATCATAAAAATCAAAAATATTTTTTGTGTTTCTTGTTTGAGTCATGTGTCATGTTATAAGTTTGGTGTCAATTGCATGTTCATCTTGCATTTTTCAAAAAAATTCATGCATTCATAGTGTTCTTCATGATCTTCAAGTTGTTCTTGGTAAGTCTTCTTGTTTGATCTTTGCATTTGCATGTTTTGTGTCTTTTCTTGTTTTTCATATGCATTCCTGAATTATTTATGTCTAAGCATTAAAGAATTCTAAGTTTGGTGTCTTGCATGTTTTCTTTGCATTAAAATTTTTTCAAAAATGTGTTCTTGATGTTCATCATGATCTTCATAGTGTTCTTGGTGTTCATCTTGACATTCATAGCATTCTTGCATGCATTCATTGTTTTGATCCATAACTTTCATGCATTGCATCATTTTTCTTGTTTTTCTCTCTCATCATAAAAATTCAAATATCAAAAAAATATCTTTCCCTTTTTCTCTCTTAAAATTTCGAAAATTAGATTTGACTTTTTCAAAAATTTTTAAAATCTAGTTGTTTTTATGAGTCAAATCAAATTTTCAATTTAAAAAAATCTTATCTTTTTCAAAATCTTTTTCAAAAATCAAATCTTTTTTCAATTTTTTTAGTTATTTTCGAAAATTTCAAAAATATTTTTCAAAAATCTTTTTCTTAATTTTACACATATTTTCGAAAATAACATCATCAATTAATGTTTTGATTCAAAAATTTCAAGTTTATTACTTACTTGTTAAGAAAGATTCAAACTTTAAGTTCTAGAATCATATCTTGTGATTTCTTGTGAATCAAGTCATTAATTGAGATTTTAAAAATCAAATCTTTTTCAAAAAACTAATTTCTATCATATCTTTTCAAAAATATCTTCTTATCTTACCTTTTTCAAAAAAGTGATTGCAAAATATCTTTTCTAACTTCCTAACTTCTTATCTTTTCAAAATTTGTTTCAACTAACTAACTAACTTTTGTTTGTTTCTTACCTTTTTCAAAACTACCTAACTAACTCTCTCTCTCTAATTTTTGAAAAAAATCTTCCCTCTTTTTCAAAATTTCTTTTTAATTAGACTAATTATTTTATTTTTTATTTGAATTTTCGAAAAACTACTAACCTTTTTCAAAAACTATTTTCGAAAATCACTAACTCTTTTTCAAAAATTATTTTTGAAAATTCTCTCCTCCTCTCATTCCCTTCTATTTATTTATTCATCTACTAACACTTCTCTTCATCTCACATCTATGCTCCTATCATCACCTTTGTGTTTGGATTCTTCATTCTTCTTCACCCCTATTCCTTTTCTTCTTCTACTAACAATAAGGAACCTCTTTACTGTGACATAGAGGATTCCTCTTCTTTTCTTTTTCTCTTCTCTTTCTTATGAGCAGGGACAAAGAAAAAGGCATTCTTGTTGAAGCTGATCCAGAACCTGAAAGGACTCTGAAGAGAAAACTAAGAGAAGCTAAATTACAACAATCCAGAGACAACCTTATTGAAAATTTCAAACAAGTAAAGGAGATGGCAGCCGAACCCAACAACAACAATGCAAGGAGAATGCTTGGTGACTTTACTGTACCTAATTCCAATTTACATGGAAGAAGCATCTCCATTCCTACCATTGGAGTAAACAATTTTGAGCTGAAACCTCAGCTAGTTTCTCTGATGCAGCAGAACTGCAAGTTTCATGGACTTCCATCTGAAGATCCTTTTCAGTTCTTAACTGAATTCTTGCAGATCTGTGATACTGTTAAAACTAATGGAGTAGATCCTGAAGTCTACAGGCTCATGCTTTTCCCTTTTGCTGTAAGAGACAGAGCTAGAATATGGTTGGACTCTCAACCCAAAGACAGCCTGAACTCTTGGGATAAGCTGGTCACGGCTTTCTTAGCCAAGTTCTTTCCTCCTCAAAAGCTGACCAAGCTTAGAGTGGATGTTCAAACCTTCAAACAAAAAGATGGTGAATCCCTCTATGAAGCTTGGGAAAGATACAAACAACTGACCAAAAAGTGTCCTTCTGACATGCTTTCAGAATGGACCATCCTGGATATATTCTATGATGGTTTATCTGAGCTATCAAAGATGTCATTGGATACTTCTGTAGGTGGATCCATTCACCTAAAGAAAACGCCTGCAGAAACTCAAGAACTCATTGACATGGTTGCTAATAACCAGTTTATGTACACTTCTGAGAGGAATCCTGTGAGTAATGGGACGCCTATGAAGAAGGGAGTTCTTAAAATTGATACTCTGAATGCCATATTGGCTCAGAATAAAATATTGACTCAGCAAGTCAATATGATTTCTCAAAGTCTGAATGGAATGCAAGCTGCATCCAACAGTACTCAAGAGGAATCTTCTGAGGAAGAAGCTTATGATCCTGAGAACCTTGCGATAGCAGAGTTAAAATACATGGGTGAACCATATGGAAACACCTACAATCCATCATGGAGAAATCACCCAAATCTCTCATGGAAGGATCAAAAGCCTCAACAAGGCTTTAATAATGGTGGAAGAAACAGGTTTAGCAATAGCAAGCCTTTTCCATCATCCACTCAGCAACAGACAGAGAATTCTGAGCAGAATCCATCTAGCTTAGCAAATTTAGTCTCTGATCTATCTAAGGCCACTGTGAGTTTCATGAATGAAACAAGGTCTTCCATTAGAAATTTGGAAGTACAAGTGGGCCAGCTGAGTAAAAGGATCACTGAAATCCCTCCTGGTACTCTCCCAAGCAATACAGAAGAGAATCCAAAAGGAGAGTGCAAGGCCATTGAATTAATTACCATGGCCGAACCCACAAGAGAGGAGAAGAACGTGAATCCCAAGGAGGAAGACCTCCTGGGATGTCTAGTGATCAATAAGGAGCTTCCCTCTGAGGAATCAAAGGAATCTGAGGCTCACCTAGAGACCATAGAGATTCCATTAAACCTCCTTATGCCATTCATGAGCTCTGATGAATATTCCTCTTCTGAAGAGAATGGGGATGTTACTGAAGAGCAAGTTACCAAGTACCTTGGTGCAATCATGAAACTGAATGCCAAATTATTTGGCATTGAAACTTGGGAAGATGAACCTCCCTTGTTCACCAATGAACTAAGTGATCTGGATCAACTGACATTGCCTCAGAAGAAACAGGATCCTGGAAAGTTCTTAATACCTTGTACCATAGGCACCATGATCTTTAAGGCTCTGTGTGACCTTGGTTCAGGAATAAACCTCATGCCCCTCTCTGTAATAGAGAAACTGGGAATCTTTGGGGTGCAAGCCACTAAAATCTCATTAGAGATGGCAGACAATTCAAGAAAATAGGCTTATGGACAAGTAGAGGGCGTGTTAGTAAAGGTTGAAGGCCTTTACATCCCTACTGATTTCATAGTCCTAGATACTGGGAAGGATGAGGATGAATTCATCATCCTTGGAAGACCCTTCCTAGCCACAGCAAGAGCTGTGATTGATGTGGACAGAGGAGAATTGATCCTTCAAATAAATGAGGACAACCTTGTGTTTACAACTCAAGGATCTCTCTCTGCATCCATGAAGAGGAAGCATAAAAAGCTTCTCTCATTGCAGAGTCAACCAGAGCCCCCACAGTCAAACTCTAAGTTTGGTGTTGGGAGGCCACAACCAAACTCTAAGTTTGGTGTTGGGAGGTCTCAACAAAGCTCTGTACATCTGTGAGGCTCCATGAGAGCCCACTGTCAAGCTATTGACATTAAAGAAGCGCTTGTTGGGAGGCAACCCAATGTTTATTTATCTAATTTTATTTTTGTTTTTCATGTTTTCTTATGTTCATGATCATGTGGAATCACAAAATAAATATAAAAATTAAAAACGGAATAAAAAACAGCAGAAGAAAAATCACACCCTGGAGGAAGACCTTACTGGCGTTTAAACGCCAGTAAGAAGCATGTTTTGGGCGTTCAACGCCAGAACAGAGCATGGTTCTGGCGCTGAAGGCCAGAAATGGGCAGCATCTGGGCGTTTGAACGCCAGAAATACACCCTGGAGAAGAGCTGGCGCTGAACGCCCAGAACAAGCATGGTTCTGGCGTCCAACGCCAGAAATGGGCAACAAATGGGCGTTCAACGCCCAGAACAAGCACCAATCTGGCACTGAACGCCCAGAGTTGTGTGTAAAGGCATTTTACATGCCTAATGGGTGCAGGGATGTAAATCCTTGACACCTCAGGATCTGTAGACACCACAGGATCATCTCAGGATCTGTGAATTTCATAGGATCCCCACCCACCTCACCCTCTCTCTCTCTCCATTCATGGTCATCCCTTCTGTTTTCCATTCACCACTCACATCCATACACACATCCCTCCATCTCCTCCATATCTTCTTCTTCTTCATCTATTCTTTCTTCTCTTGCTCGAGGGCAAGTAATATTCTAAGTTTGGTGTGGTAAAAGCATAAGCTTTTTGTTTTTCCATTACCATTAATGGCACCTAAGACCAGAAAACCTCAAGAAAGAGGAAAGGGAAGACAATTACTTCCACCTCTGAGCCATGGGAGATGGAAAGATTCATCTCACAAGCCCATCACTAAGAAAAGGATGGAGCAAACAAGAGAGCACATTCATAGATCTCAACAGGCACATGAAGAAGCTCACCATCAAGAAATCCCTGAGATACCTCAGGGGATGCACTTTCCTCCACAGATTTTTTGGGAGCAAATCAACACCTCCCTAGGAAAATTAAGTTCCAACATGGGACAACTAAGGGTGGAACATCAAGAGCACTCCATCATCCTTCATGAAATAAGAGAAGATCAAAAAGCAATGAGGGAGGAGCAACAAAGACAAGGAAGAGACATAGAAGAGCTCAAGGACATCATTGGTTCCTCAAGAAGGAAACGCCACCATCACTAAGGTGGACTCATTCCTTGTTCTTACTTTCTCTGTTTTTCGTTTTCTCTATGTTAAGTGCTTATCTATGTTTGTGTCTTCATTACATGATCATTAGTAGTTAGTAACTTTGTCTTAAAATCATGAATGTCCTATGAATTCATCACCTCTCTTAAATGAAAAATGTTTTAATTCAAAAGAACAAGAAATACATGAGTTTCGAATTTATCCTTGAACTTAGTTTAATTATATTGATGTGGTGACAATGCTTCTTGTTTTCTAAATGAATGCTTGAACAGTGCATATGTCTTTTGAAGTTGTTGTTTAAGAATGTTAAATATGTTGGCTCTTGAAAGAATGATGACAAGGAGACATGTTATTTGATAATCTGAAAAATCATAAAAATGATTCTTGAAGCAAGAAAAAGCAACAAAGAACAAAGATTGCAGAAAAAAAAAGAAAAAAAAATGGCAAAAAAAAAATAGAAAGAAAAAGAAAAAGCAAGCAGAAAAAGCCAAAAGCTCTTAAAACCAAGAGGCAAGAGGAAAAAGCCAATAACCCTTAAAAGCAAAAGGCAAGGGCAAATAAAAAGGATCCCAAGGCTTTGAGCATCAGTGGATAGGAGGGCCTAAAGGAATAAAATCCTGGTCTAAGCGGCTAAACCGAGCTGTCCCTAACCATGTGCTTGTGGCGTATAGGTGTCAAGTGAAAACTTGAGACTGAGCGGTTAAAGTCAAGGTTCAAAGCAAAAAAAAGAGTGTGCTTAAGAATCCTGGACACCTCTAATTGGGGACTTTAGCAAAGCTGAGTCACAATCTGAAAAGGTTCACCCAATTATATGTCTGTGACATTTATGTATTCGGTGGTAATACTGGAAAACAAAGTGCTTAGGGCCACGGCCAAGACTCATAAAGAAGCTGTGTTCAAGAATCATCGTACTAAAATAGGAGAGTCAATAACACTATCTGAACTCTGAGTTCCTATAGATGCCAATCATTCTGAACCTCAATGGATAGAGTGAGATGCCAAAACTATTCAAGAGGCAAAAAGCTACAAGTCCCGCTCATCTGATTGGAGCTATGTTTCATTGATAGTTTGGAATTTATAGTATATTCTCTTCTTTTTATCCTATTTGATTTTCAGTTGCTTGGGGACAAGCAACAATTTAAGTTTGGTGTTGTGATGAGCGGATAATTTATACGCTTTTTGGCATTGTTTTTAGTATGTTTTTAGTAGGATCTAGTTACTTTTAGGGATGTTTTCATTAGTTTTTATGTTAAATTCACATTTCTGGACTTTACTATGAGTTTGTGTGTTTTTCTATGATTTCAGGTATTTTCTGGCTGAAATTGAGGGACTTGAGCAAAAATCAGATTCAGAGGTTGAAGAAGGACTGCTGATGTTGTTGGATTCTGACCTCCCTGCACTCAAAATGGATTTTCTGGAGCTACAGAACTCAAAATGGCGCGCTTTTAATTGCGTTGGAAAGTAGACATCCAGAGCTTTCCAGCAATATATAATAGTCTATACGTTGCCGAAGTTTAGACGATGAAAACTGGCGTTCAACGCCAGCTCTCTGCCCAATTCTGGCGTCCAGCGCCAGAAACAAGTTGCAAAGTGGAGTTCAACGCCCAAACTGGCACAAAAGCTGGCGTTCAACTCCAAGAATGACCTCTCCACGTGTAGACTTCAAGCTCAGCCCAAGCACACACCAAGTGGGACCCGGAAGTGGATTTATGCATCAATTACTTACTTCTGTAAACCCTAGTAGCTAGTTTATTATAAATAGGACCTTTTACTATTGTATTAGACATCTTTGGATTATCTTTTGATCTATTGATCACGTTTGGGGGCTGGCCATTCGGCCATGCCTGGACCTTCATTACTTATGTATTTTCAATGGTAGAGTTTCTGCACTACATAGATTAAGGTGTGGAGCTCTGTTGTTCCTCAAAGATTGATGCAAAGTACTACTGTTTTCTATTCAATTCATCTTATTTCGCTTCTAAGATATTCATTCGCACTTCAACCTGAATGTGATGAACGTGACAATCATCATCATTCCCTATGAACGCGTGCCTGACAACCACTTCCGTTCTACATTAGATTGAATGAGTATCTCTTAGATCTCTTAATCAAAATCTTCGTGGTATAAGCTAGATTGATGGCGGCATTCATGAGAGTCCGAAAAGTCTAAACCTTGTCCGTGGTATTCCGAGTAGGACTCTGGGATTGAATGACTGTGACGAACTCCAAACTCGCGAGTGCTGTGCGTAGTGACAGACGCAAAAGGATAGTAAATTCTATTCCAGTATGATCGAGAACCTCCAAGATGATTAGCCATGCAGTGACAGCGCATCGGACCATTTTCACAGAGAGGAATAGGATGCAACCAACGACAAGGGTGATGCCTCCAAACGATTAGCCGTGCTGTGACAGAGCATTTGGACCATTTTTCCGAGAGGATTGAAAGTAGCCATTGGCACCGGTGACATCCTTACATAAAGCCAGCCATAGAAAGGAGTAAGACGGATTGGATGAAGACAGCAAGAAAGCAGAGGTTCAGAGGAATGAATGCATCTCCATACGCTTATCTGAAATTCTCACCAATGATTTACATAAGTATTTCTATCCTTTTATTACTAAATTTCGAAAACTACATAACTATTTTATATCCGCCTGACTGAGATTTACAAGGTGACCATAGCTTGCTTCATACCAACAATCTCCGTGGGATTCGACCCTTACTCACGTAAGGTATTACTTGGACGACCGAGTGCACTTGCTGGTTAGTTATGCGAAATTGTGAAGATATGTTTAGACCATGGTTCTGTGCATCCGTTTTTGGTGCCATCGCCAGGGAATCAATTTCGAACAATAATTCACAACCTGAGTAACAATTTCACATACCATCCACCATGTCTAATTGCTTGGTATGCATTGTAGAATGGTCTTTGTCCATGATATCTTGGAGGGTGTTGTTGCCTAAAGGGTTGATCAGATCCTCTTGGCTCCATCCATCTTTGATTACTCTGACCTTGATGCATATTCCTGTTATAACTTTCATTCCTTCCAATAATATTAGAACCAAACTCAAAGCGAAAGGGGTGAGAATTCATAGTAGCTAAAAGAAATAAAGAGGGGAAAATAAAAACAAATAAACAAGTAAAAGAAAAATATTTACAATAACCAATAATAAGGCACACGATTGCAGTTCCCCGACAACGGCGCCATTTTGATGAGAGAACTTTTGCGTGGTCTAGAAATTTGCGGATAAATCCTCGTTGCAAGTATAGTTTCTAAACCTTCAAAAGTCCTTTCATGCAAACGTTTTGGTTGTCACAAGTAACAAACCCCTAAATAAATTGATAACCGAAGTATTCAAACCTCGGGTCGTCTTCTCAAGGAACTGCAGGGAAGTATGTTCTTATTATTGGTTATGGAGATTGTAAATTGGGGTTTTGAGAATGAGGAGCGAATGGTTTAATTAGCAATCAAAGTAAATGAAGAACAAGTGATTTAAATGTCAAGTAAAATAAATAAATGATTGTAAATAAACTTTTGGCAAGGTATGAGAAATTAGAGGTCCTATCCTAGTTATCCTTATCAATGATGATGAGAATTGAATCTTAATTCCACTTTGTTAACCTCTACTAAGATAAAGGAAGGTCAAGGGATTAATTGGTTGATCTTCGAATCCTATTTATTTTCTAAGGAAAGATTGGGATTATTGAAGTTCAATTCAATTAACAAAGATAACAATTACCATTCATGTTTGAGTTTGATAACTCTTGAATTACTGATTTCTTAACCAAGACCAAAAAGGAGGAAAGTAAATCTACTGGAATAAAAAATGTCTTCAGATGGGAATAACAATAATGTAAATAAGAGAAAGCAATATTAAACTGAAATACCTCAAATAACATTAATTCAAAAGAGTAATCTGTAACATGAATGTAGCATAAGCCAAATAGGCAACATAACTAATATAAGCATTAAAGTATCTCCTAAAGTAAAAGAACATTGAACCTGGGATCGAGAGTCACTCCTAAAACTAAAAGAAATCCTAAATCCTAATCCTAAGAGAGGGGAGAGAATCTCCCTCTCAAAACTAAATCTAAATCATGAAAACTAACTAAAAGTTGTCTCTCTGAATGGATGCATTCCCTCACTTCATAACCTCTGGTCTATGCCTTCTGGATTTGGATTTGGGCCAAAAAAGGGCTTCAGAATTTGCTGGGGGCATTTTCTACAATTTCTGGTGCGTGGCCTCTGTCACGCGTCCGCGTGGGTCACGCGGTCGCGTCATTCGGAGTTTTCCTTGTCATGCGGTCGCGTCAGTCATGCGACCGCGTCATATGTGTTCTGTTTAAGGCGCGCGGTCGCATCAGTCATGCGGCCGCGTCGCTGCTTCTTCGCGCTTGGCATGCGGTCGCGTCGCCCATGCGATCGCGTGGATGCCAGTTTCTTCACAAACTCCGTTTTATGCTTTCGTTCCATTTTTGCATGTTTCCTTTCCATCCTTTAAGTCATTCCTGCCTTAGAAGATCTGAAACTGCTCAACACACTAATCACGGCATCGAATGAAAATAAAGGTAATTAAAATAATTAATTTTAAAGCATAGGAAAACATTTTTTTCACATACATCACATAATAAGGAAGGGAAAGTAAAACCATGCAAATAATATGAATAAGTGGGTGAAGGATTGAATAAATCACTCAGATTAAGCATAAAATATATCATAAAATATGGATTTATCACCCACATCCAAATATTTGATCCAATTGAAGATGAGAAGAGGGTTATAAATAGAAGAATTGTTTAAGATTGAGAGAGCTTCTGGGAGGCCCTGAGGGGGGCTCTGGCAGTTCAATTCCCTGATTTCCATTCCTGCACTTTTCTTTTAGTTTCTTTTTGTACTTTCTTTATTTATTTCTGCACTTTTCTTTCTCTATAAAAATTGAATTGAGCTATGAACAACTAACCCCATTTCATTGGGTTAAGGAGCTCTATTGTAATTCAATGGATCAATAGTAGTTTACATCTTCTTCTTCTCTCTTTTCTCTTGATTTTGTTAGAAAGCTTTCGGTCTTAATTCAATTGCATAGTTGTCTTGAGAGAGAAGCTATCCATAATTGAAATTCTTCAGAGCCTTGAGAGAGGAACGAAGAGTTCATGCTAGAATTGCTTTCTCACATTAGATTAGATTGGGGGTTGGATGGATATAGTAACATGTAATCCTACCAATACTTTGATCTATGAATTTGTATGGTATAGTCATTGACCAAACTTCAACTCTTCCCATGAGTAATTAAATCAAGACATTGGACAATTATTCATGCTTAGAGAGATTGGTGAGCCAAGACATTGGGATCCAATCATCTAAGATTACCAAGCAATGTCAATGAATGCATTGATTGAGGAAGAGTTGAAAATGATTTGATCCGGAGAATTCAATATCTCCTGAAACCCAATGAATCCCCAAGTCTGATCTACCCATTCTATTTATTTTCTGTCTTTAATATCATGCTACTTCCCATTCCCATTTAATTTCTTGCAATTTAAGCTTCTGTCATTTAATTTCAGCAATTTAATTTCTGTTCATTTACTTTATTGCAATTTAAACTTCCCGCCAATTTACTTTCTGCAATTCCCAATTTCAATTTTGATTTCGCTCAACTACTATAATTCTCCAATTAACATTGACCAATCTACCAATCCCTGTGGGATTCGACCTCACTCTACAGTGAGTTTTTACTTGACGACAATCTGGTGCACTTGCCGGTAGGAAATTTGTTGAGAGGCAAGTTTCTGCGTATCATGTTTATGGCACCGTTACCGGGGATTGGTTTTGTATTGACAATTATTAAATTGGAGGATAACTAGATTGAGCAATTTTTATTTTCTTTTGTTAATAGTTTTTGTTTCAGTTTGTTACTGCTATTTTCTGCACTTTGAGTGGTTTTTCTTTGATTCATTTACTTTTTAGCACACTAACCACTAGCTGTTTGTAATATTACCTCACTAAGATTTTCTCATTAATGACAATGGAGATTCCAATGTCTTTTGGTGATTATTGTTTGAGACAGAGCATCTTGCAAGAAAGTAAGGAGCATCCATCATATGTCGGTCAATCAAATTTCATGGGAAACATTCCACCACCACAGAATGATTCAAGTTATTATGCTCATTGATAAACCCCATTTTCAAGGTTTATCTTGTGATGAATTTAGAGTATTTTATCAACCTTTTCTCATATTTATTCAATGAAATAGCATGGTTTTCTGATTCTCCCTTGATTTGTGCTTAAATGTGAAAACATGCTTTTAGACCTTTAATTTGATAATTTTTATTCACCTTTGATTCCACTAGATGCCTTGATGTGTTTGCCAGTAATTTCAGATTGAAAAAGGCTAGGAATGGATCAAAGGAGTGAAGAGGAAAGCATGCAAAATGGGGAACACATGGAAAAGCCAAAGAATTGGATGAGCTCATGGACGCGCACGCGCAATGTACGCGCACGCGTGCAAAACTCCAAGGGATGCGCACACGTGCTGTACGCGTACGCATCGGTGTCGTCACGTGATTTTAAAGTGAAAATGTGCCCAGCGAATTTTGAGAAGCTGTGGGGCCCAATCCAAACCAACTTTGGCGCCAAAACACTTAAAAGGACCAAGGATTGAAGAGCAAAGGGAGATTCCATCACTTTACACACATTAGGATTAGTTTAGTTAGTTTTAGAGAGAGAAGCTCTCACTTCTCTCTAGAATTAGGATTAGGTTTTGGTCAATAATCTTAGATCTAGGTTTTAATTCATGCTTTCATCTACTTCTACCTTCCAATTCTTTGTTGTTGCAATCATCATTCTTCTATTCTTTTGTTGTAATTTCCTATATCTTGTTCCTATACTTTGTTGTAGATCTACTCTTGTTCCTTCTCTTCTCTTTCAATTGAATTTGAGGTAATTCATGTCAATAATGTTTTTTTTATTGTTGTTGTTAATTCCTTGCAATAATTGTTGTTAGATTTCATTCTTGTTGTCAATTTACTATACTTTTCTTTTATACCTTCCAAGTGTTTGTCAAAATGCTTGAGAAGTTGTTAGAGTAGAATTTTACGTTCTTGGCTTGGGAAGGTAACTTAGGAATTCTTGAGTTACTAATGTCCAAGTGATTGATAGTTGGTAGCCATTGACTCTAGCTCTCATTAATTCAATTAGTGAACAACTAGGACTTATGGACTTAGATTGATACAACTCATTTGAGTTTTCTTTACTTGTTAGAGGATGACTTAATGGGATTGATCCTTGCGATTATCATATTGTGGTTAGTGATAAGGATAGAGGGCCTTGACCACCAGACCTTGCCAAGACCTTTTTGTTAGTAGATTTCCTTTATCATTTACTTTTCTTGTTTCCTAAACAAAACCCCAAAATATACAGGTCCATGACCAATAACAAGAACACTAACCTGCAATTCCTTTGAGAGACGACCCGCGGTTTAAATACTTCAGTTTATAATTTTAGGGGTTTGTACTTGTGACCAAAAAATTTTTGTATGAAGGGATTAGTGGTGGTTTAGAAACTATACTTCGACGAGAGTTCATTTGTGAATTCTATACCATCAAAAATCCATTCATCACTCATGGTGGGTGGGAGTATCAAGAACAAGAAATGGGGTACTTCCCAGAGCCACAAAATGGTCCATATTTTGGTGATCACTACTCAAGTTGTGGCCAGGAAGATCAAAATCAAAGAGATTTCATTCATTCATACCCCATTCATCAAGAGCCATCAACTCTTAATTATCTAACCTCATCTCCTAGTTTAACATGTCCAAATTCTTCACCATTTGAGCATGCGTCAGTACAAAATTCCTTCCCAGACCCATACAATTCATTTCACCATTCACAAAATTCGTTCCACTACACACAAAATTCTTTTCACAGTCCATAAAACTCATTCCATTACCCACAAGAGCCATACCACTTTCAGAACACACAACCACAAAACAACCAACTCCATTCACAAGCCAATCACCAACCATCACACTCTCCTGTAGATAGACTTGATGAGGCAGAACTCATCCTTAAAGAACCCAGAAGAAAGAGAGAAGACGATCAACTTGTTAGGATAGAACTCCTCCTTGAAGAATTGACAAAGATGACAGAAGAGGATAAAATAGTAAGAGAGGAGTTCATTCAATGGTCTAGAGCAAGGAGGAAAGAACAAGAAAGTACCTCCAGAAACATGGAAGCAAATGCAAATTACTTTGAAGGAGAGCTTAGCAAGAAAGATGACGACCAAATGGAGGTTACAGGGGAGGAATCAGAAGAACAAGAAAAAGAGGCAATCGTACCAAGTGAGATTCCTATGAAGAAGGAGGAGGTTATGAGAATATACAAACCCAAAGCTCCATACCCACAGAGGCTACTAGGAGTGACAAAGTAACATACAAACTCGAGTGAACGCCCAACTCGGTCCCTGTCCTTTTCCTCGATGGACATCACGGACTTTGTCCAAAAAAAGGAGACATATCGGTCCCTGTCCCATACTTTTATGAGACTTCTCGGTCCTTCCGTCATCTCCCCTGACCAAAACAGACAAAAATTGCCTACGTGTCAGTTAACGTTACTGAGTTGGAGGTTAATAGTCTGTTAAGTTCCACGTGGCTATTAGGAAATGGACAGGAGTCGATTTGTCCCCCTTTGGTGACCTAAAACTACGTCGTTTTAGTGGTCTGAGACATTGCTATTAGGAAATGGACAGGGGTCGATTTGTCCCCCTTTGTTAAATTTATGTCATGACATATATGCCATTATCTATCAATATAGGGATGAGATTTAACATATTCATCACAGGCCATGGTTCAAATTTTACAAATTCAACACAATAATTCATGCTTCATTCATCATCAAAAGTATTGTTCACAACTCAACTCAGTGAAATAACAAAATTTCAACTATCAAATTCCTACACACTTGTTCTAAACAAGCTTGCAATTACAACCCCACCCAGAAATGCTAACAAATTAAATCCATACCTAATACATCTACTTTCACCCATTTTCAGTTTGTAGTAATCTAACTGATCCTCCAAACCAATTAATCTTTCCTCCAACTCATTAACTTTGTTATCCACCACATAACCATGGCCTTCTAATCGATTCTGCTTCTGCTTTGATGCCCCAAATGAGACAGCCTTGTTAGCATCCTCACCACATGAAGATACATAATCATTTAGCCATACAAAGAAGTTGCAATGCCATTTTCCAGTCTACAAAAAAGTTTAACATTTGTTATCATATGTGGAATAGAAATTAAAAACAAAAAATTAGCTAAACCCTTAAAAACTACCTTGAATTTTGGGCAGCGAAAGAATAATCTGTCTGGATTCTTCACCGTCCCTGACATGAACAATATTGCATGAGAACCACAATAACAAATTGGGGCAACCCTTTTTTTCTTCCTCGAAGCTCCAGCACTCCTACCAGAATTTAGGCCCCAGCCTGAATCGTCTCTGCTTCGTGGGTTTGATGATGAACAACGCTCTCCATTACCAATCATGGTCTCCTAGGGTTCGTATTTGGGTTGGGAGAAGAGTGAGAGATTAGCAGCGTCGAATCACTTTCAAACCATTGTGTTTCAGTGAAGACTAAAAACGAAGTCGTTTTTGGTTTCTAGAACGGGACAGAACGACCCCTTACCATTCCCTAATAGCAACGTCTCAGACCATTAAAACGACGTAGTTTTAGGTCACCAAAGAGGGACAAATCAACTCCTGTCCATTTCCTAATAGCCACATGGAACTTAACAGACTATTAACCTCGAACTCAGTAACGTTAACTGACACGTAGGCAAGTTTTGTCTATTTTGGTCAGGGGAGATGACGGAAGGATCGGAAAGTCTCTCAAAAGTATGGGACAGGGACCGATATGTCCCTTTTTTTTTTGGACAAGGTCCGTAATGTCCATCGAGAAAAAGGACAGGGACCGGGTTGGGTGTTCACTCTACAAACTCATTCCCAAAAGACTCAATGTAACATCATGTAGAAGAAAGAGAGGAAGTCAATCAAGGGAGTTCACACTCCAACGAAACAGAGAGTTGCATAGAAGGTGAGTTCAGTAAACCACCAATTCAAGAAGTTGTTGATGAAGAGGATGCTCCAATTATCCAACAATATCAAAGTTCTGAGATCAAAGATGTGAAGGCAGTAGAAACAAGCACCATAAAGAGGATTGTGGCCGAGCTACCATTGACCATACCAAGGAAGAAGAGGAGGTCAAAAGACAATCCAACTCCCGATCCAACAAACAAGTGTACTTAAGCCAACCACAAAAGGAAGCTTGCTGGAAATAGGCACTCACAACAAGGGGCACTAACTGGCTCCTTTTTCCACTGGAGGTCATTCCTCTTAACAAACTGGAAGAAGAGGAAGAAATTCATGACCAAAATGTCAAGCTAATAACTTTAAAAGAGCTCTTGTTGGGAAGCAACCCAACCAAAGGTAGTTTTCTTTTCCTAGCTAATTCAATAAAAGAGTTAAGTAGATTTTCTGTATTGCAAGGAGCTAAGTTTGGTGTTCCACACCAAAACAATTCAAAAGGTGAATGTAAGATTCTATGTTTGGTGTTCCACCAAAAATTTCTTTAAAAACACATTTTAACCCTTGGTATTAATAGTCACTAGCTCCAACCAATCAGGGAAACTACTTAACAATAGTTAAGTTTCTAGTTCATAGTTTGTTTTTCTAGTTTATAGTTGTTTTCTTAATAAAAGCACATGAGGTTCTCTGCATGTATTCAATCTGCTACATTAGGTAAGGAACTAAGTTTGGTGTTCACATACCAACTTGAGTCCAGAAAATCACAAGCATACATGCATGCTAACCTTCTTTCAAGTGCTTGGGGAACAAGCAACTTCCAATAACTTTGCAGGAATTCAATCAATCTCTTGGGAAAAACTATGCACTATCATCCAAGGAGACAAAGAAGGATGCAAAAGCTATGTATAATGATGACAAAAATGAAACAAGAAGACACCAAGAGGTTGTATTGAAACAAGCAAATTCCAATAACTTTGCTTATTGTTAATTTTGGGCTACTAGTCTAAGTACCTGCTTCATTTTCACTCTGCTTGAATTGTATGTTGTGTCCTTGAGCTTAATAAAAGAAGTTTATGAGAATTTGTTGTGAAAGACAAGAGTGAAACCTAATGTGCAAAATAAAGTCCTAGTGTTGTGGTGGTATTTGCTAGCTAAGTTGATTCATCAATAAGGTAAAAGGGCTAAGATATCTCTTGAATTATGAGCTTGAAGTGCATTCTATGATACTTAAATGAATTAATAGAGATCCTAAAAAGAGAAAAAGAGAATGAGAAAGAAAGAAAAGAGCAGAAAAATAAAGCTAGACACCAATAGTTTGGATCTTGAGGCATGTGTCTGTGGTGTTTTTGGACAAGGATCTGCTTGGATGAGTAAGTTCTTAGGAGTGCTTCATCACTTGAAAACTTGGGTTAACTAACCTGGAATTGTCAACTGAAATTCCACTATCAAGAGCAACCTTGTCACAAGGCATTTAGCAACCCAAAGAGGTGTTGGACACCAAGGTCTAAGGAATGAATAACAAACCATGTGCCTGTGGTATGTATATGCTGAGGAGAGACTTAGGTGATTAAGTCCTTAGGGGTGTTTCAACTCCTAGCACCTTGAACCAACTGGTTCGGGGGTGTTGGCTAAAAACCTATCCTAAAGAATTGTCTCAACACAGAACACTTAGCTACATAAAGCAATAAGCTCTAAAGAAGAAAAGAGAACAAAAACAGAGAAGTTAAGGATCAAGAATAAGAGTCTCATAGCAAGGCAGTAGAGTGAGAATTCAAGAGCATATCAGAGCCTAGAAACCAGCATGAACATGAACCTAAGTTGCCATGCATGAAACTTCATGAACCAAGGATTTGAATTCTCTGAATAAGGACTTGTATCCACTACAAGAAAAACACCCATTTAGGTACACTTGAAAAGTGTAGCCAAAAGTGAAAAAAAATGATGCCTTAGGCTACGGCTATGCTTTTTGGGCTACGGCTACGCTTTTTGGGGTGATTCCTATTCGGCCGTTGCCTATTCTCAAAGGCTACGCTTTTCTGCACCAAGGGCTACGCTTTTGGTGTTTGAGAATAGGCTACGCTTTTCAAATGATGCTGTCCAGGACCAAAGGCTACGCTTTTCAGCTTCCATTTTTACCAGAATAGGCTACGCTTTTCAACGCTACTGCATCACTTGTAAAACGTAGCCGCATTGTATATTATAGCTACTCTATATAAGTGTAGCCCTAGGTCTTTTTTTTTTTTAATTTTCTGTATAACCATAGCTACTCTATATAAGTGTAGCCTTAGATCCCTCATTGTTTTTTTTTTTAATTTTCTATATGTATATAATATTCTAATAATTTTTTATACAACATAATATTTAATAATATTATTACATATATAATTTTACATTTTTAATTAAATGAGTTAAATATTATAAAATAAAATTAAACACATAATTATACTAAATAATTTTTTTAAATAATAAAAATCATCCTTACACAATTCAAAGACATAATCTTAAAAAGAGATAATTTAAGTCACATGAAACTTGTATCACATATCAATTAAAATGCAAAGTTTGCACTCTATATCCGAAAAGAACTTAACAAACAAAAAATCATTAATCTTCTAATCTCGGCATAATGACTAAAAAATATTCTGAAGCACCTTCAAATTCTTCTCAAACACATCTTTTTCATACTGATCTTCATCACCATCAAGAAAACTCTTGGCCTTAACAATTGTATCAGTGTTCATTCTCTTGTTCATTCCCAGCAAGAACTAATTTCCAAGCAGTTACTGCCCTGCTTACAGCTGCAGATTATCATAATTCAAAAAGAGAAGCATGTAAGGATTTTGCATACTGATTCACCACCATACGCAATCAATACAAGATTATGTTGAAGGAAATGACCAGGCTACTTACAAATATTCTTTTGACCATTCTCGCGACACATGAAGAAAACAAAATCATAGAACCAAATGAATTCTGAAAAGCCTGCCTGGCAAGAACAAATAGCATACACATTTAAATTTTAGAAGACATGCCCCAGACATGATCGTCACCTATTGTCGTCTGAACACTTTGATCTTGTTCTCCCTCATAAATTAAATTAACACAAATTCAAAATATATGGTCTGGTGGCAGCGATAATAACCAAAGCTGCTATTCTATTCAAAGACTTTGCATTCTTCATCAGCTGGGTTTGTCTCATAAAACTCTTCCAATGGGTCTCCACCTCCCTTTGCAGCAGCTATTCCGGGCCACTTGTTTGCCACCAAATGTGCCAAATCCACAACCCTTTGGCTGCAATCACCCCGTATTTTAACTATCAATAATCTGATCCTTTGTAACAATATTCACCCTCTGTTCTAAAATATATATCACTGATAATTCAATGTACTAAATTTCTATAGTTGCCGATTTTAATTATATATGATAATTTCTATAGAACATGCTACTTCAATGTACTACTACATGTGCATGTTCTATCTCAAGGATTCATTAAGTGAGAAAGCCAAAACAAAAGTAGCTGCTATATGTGGAGAGTGGCCTAACCTGTAACCCCATTCATTGTCATACCAAGCAACAACCTTAACCATATCATCTCCCATGACCATAGTGAGTGAAGAGTCAATAGTAGAAGAAACATCGGTGCAGCGGAAGTCCACGGACACAAGAGGAACATCACACACGTCCAATACACCCTTCAACGGCCCCTCAGCTGCCTTTCTGAAAGCTGCATTGACTTCTTCAGCCGTAACACCCTTCTTCTCAACATTGATAACAAGGTCAACTACTGAGACATTAGGGGTAGGCACTCGCAGCGCAATTCCATTGAGCTTTCCCTTCAGTTTTGGCAGCACTAAGGACACAGCCTTGGCTGCTCCGGTGCTTGTAGGAACAATGTTCAATGCTGCAGCTCTTGCTCTTCTTAAATCCCTGTGTGAAGCATCCAAAAGCCTCTGCACAAGCACAATTCAGTTGAACAAATTGGTAAAACAGCACCGAAGAGTAAACACTAAACTAGTTAAAGAGATAAACAAGAGCAAAATTGTAGCTGATTTTGTACCTGGTCTCCTATGTAGGAGTGTGTAGTTGTCATTGTTCCTTTCACAATGCCTGGAAAATATAGAGCAAATCAAAGTAACTCTCTAAGCTCTCAAACATTAAGTAACATCATCATGTGTCCGACATTTCGGCTTACCAAATTCTTCATCCAAGATCTTCACAAACGGAGCAAGACAGTTTGTGGTGCAAGAAGCATTACTAAATTGAAGAAAAAAAAGAAAGAATTCAAAATCAACCACTTAGCTATACTAATGATAATTAATCATTTATTTTTACTTAGTAAAGAAGAGTGTTAATGTTTCAAGGACCTTATAATGTTGGCAACTTCATGGCCGTAGTCTTGTTCGTTGACTCCGAGGACGTAGGTTGGAATATCAGCACCCTTAGCAGGAGCAGTGATGATGACTTTCTTGGCACCGGCTTGGATGTGTTTTCCAGCACCAGGCCCATCCACAAACACTCCAGTTCCCTGAATATCATCCAATCAAATCGAATCAAATCAAATCAAATCAAATCAAAAGAAGCACAGAATCCAAAAGGTCAAGACTTACCTCAATAACAATGTCAACTCCAAGCTCAGCCCAAGGAAGTTTAAGAGGATCCCTGTTTGAGACAACCTTAATGGGCTTACCATCCACGAAAATGGTTTGGTCATCCACTATTTTCACATCTGCTTTGAAAGTTCCCAGCATAGAATCATATTTAAGCAAGTGTGAGGCCTGCTTATGCAAATTAAATCACCATATGTTACTTACGTACGTGCTAATTACTGTCATTCATTTCATCTAAAAATGGCATTGTAATGCGAATACTTACATTCTTGACACCACCGCTGTCATTCACAACAACCACATCAAGGGGTGAGTCCTTGCGACCGTGCCAACAGCGCAAGAAGTTTCTACCGATGCGTCCAAAGCCATTGATAGCTACCTTCAACTTGGCCACTGTCTCTCCCCTCACAGGCCTTTATCCCGTCGTCTACTTTCAACTCACAATATTTAAAAAAAAAACGGAAAGAAAAAAAAATTGCTTAAATAAAAAGCTCAAATGGTTGATTAAGAAATGAACCTTGGGAGTGAGTTGAGAAGCCACAACATCAAAGAAGGAAGAATCTCTAGCATTAATGGCATGGGTAACACATGAACTTGATTTCAGCCCCGAGAACTCCATCACCTCAAGCCTCTGCTCACAATGAATCAAAGTGATGAATAAGAATAATAATTAAGATCGAACTACTTAATTATGCCTGCTCATTAAATTAAATAAATAAGATAAAATACCACAGTATCTATTTGATTGATCACTTACTTTTTCTCTTCTCAACTTGTTGGTTTTTTATTATTCTCATTAAAGCTGAATGCAAAATTCACAAAATCATGCCAATCAGCTTAATTTCAAGTGCAAAAGGGGAAAACGGCATTGCTTCAAACAGTAAAATGAGAATTATCAACCTAAATTGTAAATTAAAAATGAATTGAGACATATATCAATTTTGCACCAATATCACCAATGCAATTGATGGACCAAAAATGAATCTCCTGGCTTAATCTATTTTTGGCGAATCAGAACCCAAAAAAGAACCTATAACCCTAAAACCCCCAAATTTGAATTTCTTTTCAAATAAATTTCTAGTCACTTCTAGAGTTAGCTATTTATGATTTTGGTCTATGTCAAATTTTTCTTATGGATTTGATCTAATTTCCTAAATACAAGTGAAATCAGTCCCTCTCATCATCTTAAATATAAATCAACTTCATACTTATGAGTTATGATTTGAAATATAAGTACTTATCTGTATGTGAAACTATAATAGTGACTAATTTTACTTAATTTTGATAAGTTTTATACCAAAACGATCTAAAATAGGATGATGTAAATACCATGATAAATCCCGTCTCTTCAGGGTCTAGTTCTTCCATGATCAAAGCTGCATATTCTTCAGCCTGCTGCTGTATGATAAATCACTCACTCACACACACACACACAAACAATTTCACAAATAAAAACCCTAAATCAGAACCCCAAACTTCTCAAATTTCATAGAACCAACTGAAAATTGATACATACCACCGTTCTGAAGCTAAAACCCCACAATTCCTAGTGACCCAAATAAAAACCCCTAAATCGAAACCCTAAACCTCTCAAATTTCACAGAACCAACTGAAAATTGATACATACCACTAGCCATTGTTGTTCATCATCATCAGCACAGCCACACACACCTTCTTCATTGAAAGAACAGGGCCAAAGGAAACTCACCAGGGATCGACGGTGAAGAAAGCTGACCAACTGAATTAATGGCCGAAACAAGAAGACGAAGACGACCGCCACCCAGGGACAAGATGCTGGTTCCGTCTTCTTCTGCCACCGGCGAAGTGAGCGCAAGGAAGGCGGCGACTGAGTGCGACATGGTGACGACACAAACCGCAACGACGAGCTTGAGTCTGAGATAGTGAGTGCGCGCGCGAGACCGAGAGAGAAGTGAGCTAGAGACCGGAGACGAGAGGTGAGAGCGACGAGAGAACAGAGAAGAGAGTGACGAGAGAGAACAGAGAAGAGAGACAAAGGGGGATATGACACCGTTTCTGATTTGGTAAAAAGGTGAAAAAAATTTTCCGTTTACAGTCAACGGCGACGGTGAGAAGGGGAAGGTGATGAGTGTTAAAAGGTGAGAATGGCGAAGGTGAGGGTTGTTGTGCGCGAAAGGTTAGCGAAGGTGAGGGTCTCACTTTTCGAATTGAAGGTGTGACTTGTGAGGTTTAGTTGTTGCGGAAGAAAGGGTTCGTGTGTGCTTTTGGAGGGAATTGAAAGTGGAATAAAAAATTTACCAAGTGTTGTTAGGATTTGGCCATGCATACATTAGGCATCATTTTTGAAGGGTACCCAAAACTTAACAAATAGGTTACTCTCTAAAAGCGTTTCTTTAGATACGAAAAATGAATCTATAGATATCAACATACGGCTACGTTTTATAAGTGATTTCTATAATACCTAAGGCTACACTTTTTAAATGATGCTGCAATTGTGTATCCTTTTCTCTTATAAAAAGGCAACACGGAGAAAAGCGTAGCCTATTCATAGAATAGGCTACGCTTTTCAAATGTAACTTAAAAAAAGTGTGGCTGAATGGGTATTTTTCTTGTAGTGATCTCTTGTATTTTCATGTTTTATCACTTGCTTGCAGACAAGCAAGATTTAAGTTTGGTGTTGTGATGCCAGGGCATCTTGGCTAGTTTCACAAGCCATTTTCAGTTTGTTTTATAGTAGTTTCATGCATTTCTTAGGCAATAAGTAAGTATTTGGATGAGAATTTCATACACACCTTGATTCATGCAAACTTGGTTATTCATGTGCTTTTCATAAGATTTTATGCAACTTGTGTTTGATGATTTAATAATGCAAAGATCTTATGAATTATAGCAAACTTTGATGCAAATGTTTGGTTGATGATAGGTGAAAAGGAAGCTAAGAAAAGGGAAGGCAAAGAGGCAACAAGAAGGCCATGAAAGGAGGCAAAGGGAAGCAACGTTGGAGCCAAAGTTGGTGCTCCAACGTTGCTGGAAACGTCGCTCCCCACAGCCTGAAGGGGTATACTTCCAACACGAATAACTTGAGCTATAGAGCTCCAAATGAGGTGATTCCAAAAGCATTGGAACATAGGAATCGAGAGCTTTCCAAGCATATATGGCACTACATTGTGGAAACTAAAATTGAGGTAGAAAACAGCCCCGAAATATGCATAAACGAACATGGTACCAACCTGTAGTAAGACCAGCTGACCTCTGCACATTCGATAGAGTATAACTCGAGCTGTGAAGCTTCAAATGATGCGCTTCCAATGGAATTGGAAAGTAAACATTCAAGGCTTTCCAACAATATATAATAGTATGGGGTGGACTGCACGTTTGAGCTTCCGAATCTGGCAATGTTCCCAACGTTGGTGTAAATGTTGGTGTGCCAACATTGCTTCCAACGTTGCACACCGACGCCAGCGACCCTATCCCCTTCAAAGGAGCATAACTTGAGTTGCAGATATCTAATTGAGGTTATACTAGTTGGGTTGAAAAGCTGACATTCAGATCTTTTCAACCATATATAATAGTGTATAGTGGGCATCAAATTGGCAACGTTGACAAGAGGACGAAGTGACGTCTCAAGGCTTGATATGCAACATTCAGATTTGGAATTTGAGAATTTAGCATCCACGCGCACCCGTAGGTGATGCGCACGCGTGGATGTGCGAACGTTGGAGGTCCAACATTGCCTCAAACGCTGCCTCCAACGTCCACGATAAGATTTCAGAAATGGGAGTTGGGAATTTTGCATCGACACGTACGCGTCAATGACGCGTACGCGTGAACATACTTTTTCAGTCCAACCACGCCCACGCGTATGCGTAGGTCATGCGTACGTGTGAATAGCGAAACATTGGCCCTCCAACGTTGAGTCAAATTCTAATCACAGCAAGCAAAACTGAATTTTCAAAGGGGCGTTTGATTCAACGTTTGCCCTCAAACGTGATCACCAACGTTAAGGCCAATTCAATTCCAAATTGCACCTATTCCAAATATGAAAGTGAGTTGCCAATGCCCATCACTGGAGAATTGCTCCTAACTGCTTCAACCAAGGCCCACATCCAAATACTTGATCCAATTGAAAATGAGAAGAGGGTTATAAATAGAAGAATTGTTGAAGATTGAGAGAGCTTATGGGAGGCCCTGAGGGGGGCTCTAGGAGTTCAATTCCCTGATTTCCATTCCTGGACTTTTCTTTTAGTTTCTTTTTGTACTTTCTTTATTTCTTTCTGCACTTTTCTTTCTCTGTAAAAATTGAATTGAGCTATGAACAACAAACCCCATTTCATTGGGTTAGGGAGCTCTATTGTAATTCAATGGATCAATAGTAGTTTACATCTTCTTCTTCTATTTTTTCTCTTGATTTTGTTAGAAAGCTTTCGGTCTTAATTCAATTGGATAGCTGTCTTGAGAAAGAAGCTATCCATAATTGGAATTCTTCGGAGCCTTGAGAGAGGAATGAAGAGTTCATGCTAGAATTGCTTTCTCACATTGGATTAGAGTGGGGGTTGGATGGATATAGTGACATGTGATCCTACCAATACTTTGATCTATGAATTTGTGTGGATAGTTAGTGACCAAACATCAACTCTTTCCATGAGCAATTAAATCAAGACATTGGGCAGTTGTTCATGCTTAGAGAGATTTGTGAGCTAAGACATTGGGAAACAATCATCTAAGATTGCCAAGCAATGTCAATGAATGCATTGATTGAGGAAGAGATAAAAATGATTTGATCAAGAGAATTCAATATCTCCTGAAACCCAATGAATCCCCATCTCTGATCTACCCATTCTATTTACTTTCTGTCTTTAATTTCATGCTAATTCCCATTCCCATTTAATTTATTGCAATCTAAGCTTCTGTCATTTAATTTCAGCAATTTAATTTCTGTTCATTTACTTTCTTGCAATTTAAGCTTCCCGCCAATTTACTTTCTGCAATTCCCAATTTCAATTTCGATTTTTCTTAACTACTATAATTCTCCAATTAACGCTGATCAATCTACCAATCCCTGTGGGATTCTACCTCACTCTACAGTGAGTTTTTACTTGACGACAATCCGGTGCACTTGCCGGTAGGAAATTTGTTGAGAGGAAAGTTTCCGCGTATCACCAACATTGCACAAAGAAAAGGGAAAACATAAAAAATTGGTTCGAAACAAAGCAGTTCTTTCCAAAAAAAGTAGAAAATAGTCAACGGTAAAAATGATTTTTGCAAAAGAAAACACAAAATCTTAAAGTTTCCTACTGTAACCAATGAAGGTACCACAGAGACCTACCCAATCTCCCTCTCAAGAATACAGTATACTTAACAGAAATAAAGAAAATACCAGAAAAACGAAGAAGGGATCCAAGTAATGAAGAACTAACCTTTTCGAAGATGTGAAGAAGAGGGGAGTCCCAGCAATCGAAAGGCGAACGCTGTGAAGCACCAACAAACGAAAACCAAAGGGTTTGAGTAAGAAAGGAAGCGCGAAAGAGCAAAGGAAAGCAGTTTCAGAGAGAAAGCTATTTATAAGATACTAGGGGCATAATTGTAAAATGGCTCACGCATTAAAAGAATGCGCCGTTACCAATGTAACCGCTCTCCACGTGTAAATGCGAAAAGCTAAACATACGCGACGGTTGATGAGACGCGACGATTGATAATTTGAAATCATGTCGGTTTTAAAATCTAAAATGACATCGATTTTTCGACTTGGAAAGAGAATATCGACCTAAGTATTCCCGAGTTCTATCAATACTCGAATCCAACTCATACTAAAGAGATTGGACTCAAGTAGGGGCACTGTTCATACCCTGACCCAAATAATAAGCCAGGCCCAAATCAAGTCAAAAGGCCCAATCTAAAGGATTGGCCACCAGCACTTATCTAACCTCCTCAAAGAGGATGGATCGACGCAAGCAAACAATTAACACTTATCCAAAGAATAACTACCTCCTTAAATCTCTCTCTCACTTCTAGAAGAGAGATCTCAACAATCCTAAGATAAAAGGATGGTTATCCACCATCAAAAGTGGAAATACTTCAACGGTGGTTGTTGGTTCATCCTCTATAAATATACTGATACACTCACGTAAACCTAAGTTCCAATATACTTAAACCTGCTTAACCCCTTGCTGACATAGGCATCAGAGTGTCTTGCAGGTACAACCCCCACCTTTTCAAATACACAACTCGGATAACGGCTTTCTGACGCAGGACAAGTCGGAGACCACTCCATTGGACGTTTGGACCTCATAAACAAGCCCAATCCATATCCGATTTGAGTTAACCCCTAGAACAAATACCTTCTTCAGAAATACAAGATTGACAAAACATCAATTTAGGAAGAATTATAATCCTTAGAGATAAGGTAGTAATCATTTTATTAAGGAGATTGTACAAGAAAAAATATTTTAACAATAGATCTTGTTAAGAATACTTATTAAAGATATTTTAAAAGAAAAATTATCGTTAAAAAGAACTTTTAATATTTTTAATAAAAAATACTTATTTTGTTTCCTTAACAATATAATTGCTTGCGTTTATTAGTACACTTGTTAGCTAAAACTTTTTATTATTATTATTATTATTATTATTAATAGAATCCAAAGCAAATTATGAACATATATTATTAGCATTATATTAGTACTTGAATATGTATTGTGCTCAAGAATTTGTCCTCGATTTGATGCATGATTGCTTCTAGCTTACTACATCCTTCGCTTTCTACTCGTTACGAAACTTGCTGCAGTGCTTATAAGGAACGAATTACTGTGTCTTAACGTGCAGCTCCCAATAAAATTATATCCTTGATTTTCATGATTTATGCATTTGGTGTAAAATATACCACATAATGGGAATTTCATGATCTTGCTAAAATTTTCACTGATCTTGATAATGTCATGCATGTCTCCGATTTCAAGACATGATCATTAATTAGGCTTTTTTAATCTCCTTTTGGGTTTGGGACCATTCAGACTAAATGCCTCTTAGGTGATAATTATATATAGCATATCTCTCCTGAAATGTTGCTAATGGTAGTATAGGAAAGTGAAATGAAAATTTTGTGGTGAACAACTGAGTTGGAAGTTCTTCTAGTGGTTTTGTTACTATAACTAGGATTTTCTTGGCAACTAAAATTTTAGTAATGCTCTTAAACAACAATTTTATTCAGATTTAGTTTGGTAAAATTTTTACTTTTTAAAAGTAGTTTATAAAAATTAATTTTTAAAAGATGACTTTTTAAAAGTGATAGCATTTATGTTTATTAAATCAAGTTAAAAATAACTTTTAAAAAACACAAACAACAATTGTGTTTGATAAAATATCTTTTAAAATTTAAAAATATTATAATAAACATAAATGTAAGAATTAAATTTAAAAATTAGTTAACATATGAAATTATATTAGACCTTTAAATTTTGAAAAGCACAAACTAACTTTGAAAAGTTCTATTTTAAATACATTCAAAAGTATCCCGATCTTTTAAAAGTTACAGGTACAAACACGGTTTTTTTTAGAGTTAAGTACTTTTTTCGTCCCTAAGGTCTTGGGTCAAAATCAAAATCATCACCGACCTTTTTTCATATTAAAATCATCCTCAACGTTACAAAACGTTATAAATTTGTCCTTTTATCCATAAACAATATTTTTGTGACTATTCTGCCCTTAAAAAAATTCCTCTTTCTCCCCACTAAGCCCCAACCCCCTTCAGCATAATCACCGAGTCTCTTTCTCTCTTTCTTTCTCCAGATTCCTACTCTCCCTCACCAAATTACCTCTAATTAAATTGAGAGAGAAAGGGAATCACGGGGATGCTTGGCGTCGAGATGGGTGAGAGGGAAGGTGGAATTAGAGTGGAAAGCATTGTGATCGGAGGAGGGTGTTAGATGGGGAGGCCTTTGAATTCATCCTCGTCCAGAAATCAAAGGTGGTGGGCGGCAGTTTCGAGAGATCAGAAGGTGTGGGTTTGGGATCAGCTTAGGGATCGATGGGGTAGGAGGAGTGAGGTCAGTTGTAAGAGTTTGGGAAGGTGGAGAGTAGAGAGTGGTAGGATTGATAGAAGCATCTTCGAGTTTGTCGTTTTCAGCTTTGAATCCCTCGACATGGCGGCGCTGTGACGTGTTCTGGGAAGGGAGAGGTGCCGCTTGTAGTGGCTGTTGGCTTTCGACGAATGGCGACAGTAGGTGGCAGTTGGAAGGAAGAGGAAGAAGAAAAGAAGGGGAGGAAGAAGGAGGATAGAACCGTCGCACTGAGGGCGGCAGCGGCCAGAGGTTGATGGCAGTAGGTTCCTGCACCGTCACTTCCTTCCTCATCTTTTTGTTCTTCCTTTTTTTATTTATTTTTTTATTTTTGAAGAGCATAAACTGATAAACATCATTTTCTTTCTTTTTAAATTTTTTAAATTTCTATCGCTGCTGATGCGGTTGATGATCGCTAAATTGTTGTTAAATCTAAAATTTTTGTTGATTTATTTTGTGGATGTTGTTGTTACTGTTGTTCATTTTGTTGTTGCTTTTGCTGAAAGTGTGTTGATGTTGCTGAATTTGCTGAATTTGTTCTAAATTTGTTGTTACTGTTGCTAAATTTAGTTTGTGGATGGGTGATAGTGATTTAGAGAGAAAGAAGGTGTGATGGTTATGGTGACAGTGGTGATGGCCATGAGGAAAGAAAGAGGGAGAGGGAGAGAGATGCATAGGAATGATGAAGATGATGCAGAAGTTAGTGGTGAGGGTAAGGAGGATTTTTGGGATTTTTTTTAAGGGTAAAATAGTCAGAAAAATATTGTTTATGGACAAAAGGACGATTTTATAACGTTTTGTAACATTGAGGATGATTTTAATATGAAAAAAAGTCGGAGACAATTTTGATTTTGATCCAAGACTAAGATAAAAAAAAGTACTCAACCCTTTTTTTTATTTACCAAACACAAAATAAAGAGTTTAAACTTTTAAAAAGCACAAGTATTTTTTTGAAAAATTTTACCAAATAAAGCCTTAGTAAATACCAAGTAGCAAGTAAGAGAGAAAAATTGAGATCAACATCGCTAATGTTACCATTGGTTTCTAGTAGACTCGTGGTTTAGATACCTGTCAAATTTATTAACATTATAATTCACGCGTGTGCGTCATTCACGCGTGTGCGTCGTTTGTGCTTTTAGCCACCCACGTGTGCGCATACCTGACGCATACGCATGACCCTGAAAATCGGCGTCAACGAGTGTTTGGGCAGAGAGTTGTGCTGGCTTGGGGCTAGAAATGTGCTAGAGGCACAAACTTGATCACGCGTACACATCCCCGACGCGTGCACGTACTTTGCATACATGGCCATCGACGTGTGCATGTTCATGACGCGCACGCGTCATATGAGAATTTTGGTTCCCAGGCCACACGAACAGAGAGTGTGCGTGCATGTGGCCGCCTTCACGTGATTCGCACAAACCAAGGGCACGCGTACGCGTGCCAGACGCTTACGCGTCACTTTCAAAATCGGGCGACCCACGCGTACGCGTGCTGTACGCGTACGCGTCGCATGCGCCGCACAACTCCACTAGTGCGCCTCCCAATTTTAATTTTCATTCTCTTTCCCTCCAAAATCCGAATTCTCTCTTGTTCTTTTATCATTTTATTCTTCTTTCATCCTACTATTTATTTTTGTTTTCAGTTCTTCTTTGCTTGAGGACAAGCAAACCTTTAAGTTTGGTGTTATCGCTTCACTGATGGTTTTTCTGTTTAATTCTATGGTACCAAAGGGAGGCGAATGATCTTCATAGAGGAGCACAGCCTGAAGAATCAAACGGCCACTGGGATAACTGAGGTGGTGAATTTCTTTTGATTCTATATTCCTTCCCGCCCTTACTATGTGATGTTCCGGTTTTCTGCTATTTTGTCTCGTTTATTGCATGATCCTTTATTAGATAAATTCCTAGGTTCTAGTTTAGTTCTGTTATTTTCAAAATTTCTGTTAGTTGCTTTAATTCGGAAAGGTATCTCATGTATTGCTCACTGAGCTTGAAATCAAAATGAAAGAAGAAAAAGGGGATGTAATGCATGAGAAATTGAGTTTATTTTTTTTTGCTTAAGAGTAGTCTCATTTAATCAAATGTGGTGGTGTTCTCTGTGATTCTAAATGTATGACATAAACCGTGCATGTTTGAATTTGAATCAAGGAATGTAGACGTATAAGGAAAAGGAATTTAGAAATGTATTATGAATTCTCTTAAATTAGTGACAGTTAATCCTTGAAGCAAAAAAACAGCAAAAAAAAAGCAAATATAAAAGCAAGGTGTAAGGCTCTGAGCATCAATGACTAGGGAGGTCAGACATGATTAAAAGCTCAAAGAGTTGTTTCCTTAGTCATATGCTTATGGTGCTCTTGTGTCAAGTAATCCTTGAGACAGAACATTTAGAGTCGAGATCAATTGCAATTAGTAGAGTATGCCAAAGGCTTTGAGCACCACTGTCTGTGAGTAGCTGAAATAAAAAACAGAACTTCAAAAGAGTTCCCCAGTTAAGTGCTTGTGATGTTTTTGTGTCAATTAACCCTTGAGACAGAACATTTAAATTCACGGCTAGGCTCAAGGTGCAAAGCACTAGTTAATTGAGAATTAAGGGATATCTGCTGTGTTCAAGGATTTAACTGAGGTATAAAGATCAGAGAACTCATAATATGATCCGAATTCTTATTCCGCATGACATTGACATTCCTCTGATCCAAAGGAGAGTGAGATGCCAAAACTATTCAGAATTTCAATAGATAAATCCCACTTTAAGAAGAGACACAACCATAACTAAACTCTTACTTCTCATGCAAATTCACATCTTAATCTTGCACTTATTTTGGTTGCTTAAGGACAAGCAACAATTCAAGTTTGGTGTTGTGATGCGTGAGCATCTTTTCTATCTTTTCCTAGTGAATTTGCATTTAATTTGGATGAGTTTAACCAAGAATTAATTATCTTTTAACCACTATGAATGCTACTTTGAGTCGTGTGCAATTCTGTTTATTTTAGGTAGTATTTGGTTGGATTTGATGGAGCTTCCGCAGAAAAAGAGAAGAAGGCTATATAGGGCAGGAATGGCTTAGAGGATGGAGAGGAAGCTTGCACAAATGGAAGGAGCACAAGAATTAAAGGAGATGACCAGCGAGGAGAGACGCGTGCGCGTACTTGACGCGTACGCGTAACGTGAAGAAGACCATCGACGCGTACGCGTGACATGCGCCACGTGCAGGAAACGCAGAAAACGCTGATTGCTATAATTAATTCTGATTTAAACTTTAATTTTTATAAATAGGAAAAGATATTATTTTAGTTGTAGAAAATAGATTTTAAATTAATTAGGATTAGATATAAAAGAGAAAAGAAACTTCTCTTCTGGGGATTCTAACATTATTCCACCTCAGCCCAATTTACAGTTTACCAGAATCCTAGTTTTCACTCTTTTCCATGAGCAACTAAACCTCCACTGTTAAGGTTAGGAGCTCTGTCTATTTGTATGGATTGATTCTATTATTTTTGTATTTTAATTCATGTACTGATTTATAATTTAAGAATTGTTTTCGTTCTTTATCTTATGAATTTGGGTGGAACGGAAGTATGACCCTCTTTCTAATTGAGTTCTTGTATAACTTGGAAAAGCTCTTTACTTGAACAACAGCTTGAAAACAATTTCTCCTAAATTCTAATTATCTGGACTTAACGGGATACGTGACATATAATCCTCTTATATTTGGATAATTAGGATTTTTGTGGCATAATTACTAGAATTAAACTTCACCCCCTAAATGGAATTAATTGACCAAGGAATTGGAGGTTGATGAAAGTTAGAGGAGACTAGAAAGGTCTAAGGAATTAGGGTCTAGTCACATATAATTTGCCATGAATTAAATCTTGCATGATTAAAATAAATTAATAAGAAAAGTCAATCCAGAAAATAGATAACTCTGAAGCCTTAACTGCCTTCTCCATATTGTTTTTCCAACTTATTTACTTGCCTATCTTTTGATATTCTAAATTTACTGTTTAATGCTTTTGAACTTTCAAACACTATTTTCTGCTTGTCTAACTAAGTAAATTAATCAACCATTATTGCATAGTCCCTCAATCCTCGTGGGATCGACCCTTACTCACCTGAGGTATTACTTGGTACGACCCGGTGCACTTGCCGGTTAGTTTGTTGTTTTAAATTCCGCACCAGTAACTGGAAAGCGTTGAACCACTAGCTTGATTATACATCTCTTAGACGGCTAATCAATGACTTCATTGGGGACTTCTCGAGACACGAGTTCAGCCAAGGTATGGGTAGATTAGAGTCTTTGTGGTAGATGCTAGAACCCAAAGGCGCAGCATTCTCTGATCCGGAAGATTTGACCTTGTCTGTGGTGTTTTGAGTAGGATCACTAAAGAGAATGAACTGCAGGAGCTTCACCCTCAATCAGAATGGATCCACACTAACCCTGGGGCTCAGATTTGGAGGAGCATTAGCAACCTCTCAACCGGCGTTGATCACATACAGCCTGCCATAGAAGAAATCACTCACAGTTGAAGAAGACAGTAAGATGGATTAATCCAGAAGAACAAAGCATCTCCAAGTCTTAACCATCTTCTTAGCATAGTTTACACAAGTTCTGAGTTCTGAGTAACGTTCTCTTTTTATTCTCTTTTATGCATTTAAACAATCAAACCACCTACCTTTCTATCCACCTAACTAAGATCTACAAGATAACCATAGCTTGCTTCAAACCACAATTCTCGTGGGATTGACCTTGTCTTGCTCAAGTATTACTTGGATGACCCAGTGCACTTGCTGGTTCCGTTGTACGAAATGTGGGAATTCGTGCACCAAGTTTTTAGCGCCGTTGCCGGAGATTGTTCGACTTTGGACAACTGACGGAATATTTTGTTGCTTAGATTATGTATTGTTTTTAATTTTGTTTTCTTCTTCTTTTTCGAAAAAATTCAAAAATTTTTCAAAAACCTTTTCTTTTCTTTACTTAATATTTGTTTTTGGTTTGAGTCTTTTGTTTTTGTTCTTGTTGAATTTTTGAATTTCTTGAGTCTTTTTCAAAAAATTTTCAAAAGTAGAGCCTTTTGTTTGAGTTTTGTGTCAATCTTTAAGTTTGGTGTCTTCTTGTGTCTTTTCTTTTAAGTTTTCAAAAATTGTATCTTTAGTTTTCAAAATTTTTAAGTTTGGTGTCTTTTGCATGTTCATGTTTTCTTTGAATTCTTTGAGTTTTGTTCTTAATGTTCTCCTTAATCTTCAAAGTGTTCTTGTTTTTCTTCTTATTTTGATCTTAAAATTTTTAAGTTTGGTGTCTTTTTGTTGTTTTTCTTCTTAATTTTCGCACACTAGGTATTCTTAGATCTAAAAATTTTAAGTTTGGTGTCTTTTTGTTGTTTTTCTCTTTC
Source organism: Arachis hypogaea (assembly GCF_003086295.3). Taxonomy (NCBI): domain Eukaryota; kingdom Viridiplantae; phylum Streptophyta; class Magnoliopsida; order Fabales; family Fabaceae; genus Arachis; species Arachis hypogaea. The sequence goes on from NC_092055.1 coordinate 67,232,874, forward strand.
TTCATTAAATTCAAAAATCAAAAAAATATATTTTCTATCTTTATTTTAGCTAATTTTCAAAAACTACAACAAAGATTTCAAATTTTAATTTCAAAATCATTATCTTATCTTTTCTTAGTTTTAAAATTCAAAATTCAATTCTTTTCAAAATCAAATCTTTTAAAAAAAATCATGTTTTTTTTCAAAATTTTATCTTATTTCAAATTCAAAATTTAAATCCAAATCTTTTTCAAAATTCAAAATTTAAAATTCAATTTTCAAAATTCAAATTTCAAAATTCAAAATTCAAAATTTAAATCTCAATTTTCAAAATTCAATTTTCAATTTTCAAAAATCAAATTTCAAATCTTATCTTCTTCAACCTCTTTTCAAATCTTTTCTTTTAAAATTTAGTTCTTTCTTATCTTATCTTTCTTTTAAAATTGAAATTTCAAATCTTTTTAAATTAGAAACTAACCTTTTTATTTTGATTTCAAATCTTTTTAATTTAAAATTTATCTTTTCTTAACTTCCTTATCTTATCTTGCTTACCTAACTTATCTTCTTTTCAATTTAAAATCTTTTCTATCTTATCTTCTTTTAAATTTTAATTTCAAAATCTTTTTCAAATCTTTTCAATTCTTATCTTATCTTGTCTCAATTTCAGTTTCAAAATTAAATATTTTCTAATCTTCTATCTTATTTTATTTTTAAATCTTTTCAATTCTTATCTTATTTTGTTTTCTCTTTCTTCTTTTTCAAAACTTCCTAACTAATTCTTCTCTCTTCTATTTTCGAAAATTCTCCACTTATTTCTCTCTCTTCTTTTTCAAATTTCATACTTTAATTTTCAAAACTTTTTAATTCAATTAATAAATAAAATAAAAACAAAAAATATTTTAATTCTAGTTTCTAATTTTGCTTCTAAACTTTCGAATTCTTCCTTTCTTCTACTCGAATTCTTCTTCTCTTCTCTCCATCTTCATTCTTTTTCTTCACATATCATAGGGAGTTCCCTATATTGTGACATAGAGACTCCCATTTTTTCTGTCTCTTATTTATGCATGCAAGGTCACTATGAG